>NC_045788.1:15129345-15453845 GCF_009873245.2 Balaenoptera musculus | reverse complement strand
CTATCAGTTACAGATAGAGATATGTTAAATTGGCTAAGCCAGCTTTCTTTTAGTTAATATTTACATGATATATTTCCTTCCTCCTTTTTACTTTAAACCTTGCTGCTTCTTTATAACATATAGCTTGTAAATAACATCACTTTTGTTTTGATTTTATGTAGTTAGATAATTAATTACTAGTATATTTCAATTTAATTCAAATCCATGTGCTTACTGTTTGTCTCATAGGTCTCATACTTTTCTCTCCTTTCTTTTCTTATTTTTGAGTAGGTATATATTTTAATAATTTCATTTCCCCTCAATTAGCTTCTAAGTTCACTAAGTATATGCTCTATTTTCATTCTTTTAGTATTTACTCAGAAAATTATAACATTCATCTTTGATTTACCAAAGATCAGTATAAGTCAATACCTTTACTTACCTCTTGGGCAAAAATGACCTTAGAACACTTTAACTTCATGTAATATTTTCCCATTGTTATCAAATACAGTCTGTTCCATTACAATGTTTCTTTAATGATTAGCTCACACATGATTGATAAACAATGATGTCAGCATAACTCAGAAACTCTGCTAGTTTTCATGTGATTTTCTCCAACACGTTAGTGTTTTGAAGCCATGAGAGGCAAGCTTTCTTATAATTAAAGACAAAGCCTTAGTGTGATGTGAAGACCTTAAAAAAAAAAAGCTAAAAATTCTGCAGAAATGCCTAACTGTAGTGCAAGCAGAGGCTGTTTTAGTGGCTTTAAGAACATCTAACACACTTGGTAACTTTAACCATCTGGGTAGCTGAGAGTGCAAATGAAGAAGCTGCAAAGAAACTACTTCTGTGTAGAAGTAAGCTTTAATTGATGAAGTCTACTCCTGAACTGTATTTTTTTTTTGCAACTTGTTTTTGTTGTTTAACATATGAAAATTTGACTGTTTTTAGTGTATAGTTCTATGAGTTTTGACACAGGTATAGATTTTTATAACCACTACCATAATCAGAACACTTTTTTTTTTTTTTTCCAGCACTTTCAAACTGTTGTTCCACTTCCTTCTGGCCTCTTTGGTTTCTGATAAGATATCCATAGTCATTTGACTGTTTGTTCTTCTAGAAGAAATGATGCATCTTTTTTTTATTCTTCCTGCTTTCAAGATTTTTTCCCTTCTCTTTATTTTTCAGCAGTTTAATTATGAAGTGTCTAGCATGAATTTCTCTGGGTTTATTATCTTTGGGGTTAATTTAACTTCTTGACTCTATAAGTTTATATTTTTCACCAAATTTGGGAAGTTTTTTGGCCTTTTTTCTTCATGTATTTTTTTTCTACACTACACTTTTTCTCTTCTCCTTCTGCAACTGTGTTGACAAAAAAGTTTGACAGTTTCTTATTGTCCCACAGGCTTCTTAGGCTCTGTCCATTTTTTACCCCCAATCTTTTTCTCTCTGTTGTTTAGATTGGATAATTTCTTCTGATCTATCTTCAGATTCACAACTTTTTCCTCTGTCATCTCCATTCTATTACTAAAAGTCCATCCAATGAGGTTTTTATTTCAGTTATTGTATTAGTTCTAAAATTTCCATGTGGTTCTTCTTTATAGCTTCTATTTCTTTGTTGAGACTTTCTATCTTTCCATTCATTTTAACAGTTTGATCCTTATTTTATAATAGCTGCTTTAAAGTCTTTATCAGATAATCCCAATATTTATGTCATGTTGATGTTTGCATCTGTTGATTGTCTTTTCCCATGAGAGTTGAGGTTTTCCTAGTTTTTTGTATGCCAGGTAATTTTGGATTGCATCCTGGCCATTGTGATTATTATGTTATAGGTTACTGGGTCTTGTTTAAATTCTATATAAAATGTTGAAATTTTTTTTGTAAAGGCAATCGACTCACTTCAGTTCTGGCTACAAACTCCAATCAGCCTTCTGTCATTTGTGGTTTTAAATAAGTTCCATTTTCAAGCCTTTGCAGTGCTATTCAGATCTGTCCTGCATGTATGCCACCTAGTGGTCAGTCTGGGACCTGGAAAGCAGTCTATCTCTTAGTTTAGTTCTCAAAACCTTTGGTATGCTGTATAGAATTAGATCTATGCATGCACAATTCAGAGGTGAGCCCAGGATTTCGTAAACAAGTTCATGGATTTGTTCTCCCAAGCTCCCTCTTCTCTGCAACCTTCTGCATACTTTTTATTTCCCTGTGGCTCCCCATTGTGGTCCTCTGGCTAGAAAACTAAAACTGGAGCTCTAGTTACCCCATTTCCCACAATTGCACCCATGTCTTAGGCCAAGTGGCAGAAGGATAGAGGGAAAAAAACAGCAATGTGGGTTTTCCTCACCCTCTTGGGGTGCTCTTTTGACTACAGATAACTCTGATAAAAGAGTAAGGGTCCCTCCCTTAAAGTTTTAGGCCCATCCGTATATCCTTTCCTGGAAATTGTCAGTTTATAACCTTTGCCCATTTTCTAGGCAGGTGGCTTGTCTCTTTTATCTCTTCTTTTCACTGTAGTTCATTGTATATTCTGGATATTATTTATTAGCTGATATGTTTTATGCAAACATTTTCTCCCAGTCTATCACTAATTTTTTCTCCTTTGTTTTTATATAATCAAATTCATTAGTTTTTTTCCATTTGCAATTAAAAAAAATTATGTCTTAAGAACTCCTTCTTATCTGCTAATTATGATAAATATATTAGCCTAAATTTTATCCTAGTACTTTTATAGATGAGTTCATATTTGTGAAGGGATAAGGCAAGTTTGTTTCCACTTCCACATTATATAGTTAATTGTTCCCAAATTGTTGATTGAATATTCTATACTTTCAAAAACTCTTTTCCAATGCAACTTTCAATATATTTAATTCCTATGCATCCATAGGTTTCATTCTGTATTCTCTATTCTGTTTAATTATCTACTTGTTTATACCTGAATCAACACCATGCAGTTATAATTATTATAGCTTTTCAGTATGCTTTTTTATATTAAAGGCCACATTCCTCCCTTATCACTTTTTTCTTGTCTTTTCAATTCATCTTCTATATTCTTGAAATTCTCTCTTTCAGATGAATTTTGGAATCTCTCATAAAATCCTTTAAATGTTTCTATTGTAATTGCAGTTAATAATTACATCTTAGTGAATTGACATATTAACAGAGTCATCCCATCCACTATCACAGTATATTTTCCAACTATAATCTATTATTTGTATGTCTTCCAAAATTTTGTAATTTGCTTCATATATGTCTTTTACAATTCAAAATTATTATTATTATTATTACACATTACAAAAGTAGAAATAGAAGTTTTATAGATTTTTGAAAAAATGAATGGGAATTTTTCTACTATAGTTTTAAAATGTTTTTTTGCTGGTGAAAGAAGTTACTTGCTATACTCTCTTACTTGTTCTGACAATTTATCGATGGTATGTTATAAAATTTTCTATGTATTTGATTATATTACCAACAGTTAGACAATTTTTTCTGTTTATATTTTTTCTGGGTTTGTATGTTATTTGTTTTTTTCTCCCTTAGAAAAAGTCTTTAGGACAATCTTCAATATTTGCAGTTGCCTTGTTATTTTACATTAATGGAAATACTTCCAGTGTTTCATCACTTACTCTGATGTCTTCTGTAGCTTTCTGAGAGATACTTTAAAAGAATGCTTTTATAGCATCAATTAAGAAGGTCCTTTTCCCTTTCTTCTTAATCTGTTAATATAGTAAGTTTATTTTTAAATTATCTAATGTTGAACCACCTATACATTTCTGAGGTAACTCTATTTGGTTATAACACATTGTTCTTTTGATATGATCCAGATTTGATTTTCTAATAATTATAAAAGTTAAATTTAAGTTTATAGGTGCAGCTACTCTATACTCTCATTTCATTGTACTACACTTGCCACTTTTTTGTTTCAGAGCTATATTGAGAAATTGTCTACAAGTTTTTAGGCTCATAGCTATTGTCATCTGTTCTTTGAAAGTCTGATAGATTTCTTATGCACAGTATATGATCCTAGTGTTTTATGTAGAGGGAAATCATTGAAGGATAAACAATTTTTATTATCTATGTTTTAAAATTAAGTTATAATTTATATGCAACAAAATGCAGAAGTCTTTATTTTAATGAATTTTGACAATTATATATATTGTGTAATCCTCACTCAAATATTTTCCAAGAAACTCATCCATAAATTCAGGTTTCCCCCAGAAATAAACCCATGCACCTATCTATGGTCAATTAATCTATGACAAAGGAGGCAAGAGTATACAATAGAGAAAAGGCAGTCTCTTCAATAAGTGGTGCTGGGAAAACTGGACAGCTACATGTAAAAGAATGAAATTAGAACATTCTCTAACACCATACACAAAAATAAACTCAAAATGGATTAAAGACATAAATGGAAGACCAGATACTATATAACTCCTAGAAGAAAACATAGGCAGAACACTCTTTGACATAAATCGCAACAGTATCTTTTGGATCCATCTTCTAGAATAATGAAAATAAAAACAAAATTAAACAAATGGGGCCTAATTAAACTTAAAAGCTTTTGCACAGCAAAGGAAACCATAAGCAAAATGAAAAGATAACACATAGAATGGGAGAAAATATTTGCAAACAATGAGAATGATGAGGAATTAAACTCCAAAGTGTACAAACAACTCATACAGCTCAATATTAAAAAAAAATCTAATAAAAAATGGGCAGAAGATCTAAATAGACATTTCTCCAAAGAAGACATATAGATGGCCAAGAGACACATGAAAATATGCTCAATATCGCTAATTATTAGAGAAATGCAAATCAAAACTACAGTGGCTGCACTGGTCAGAATGGCCATCATCAAAAGGTCTACAAATAATAAATGCTGGAGAGGATGTAGAGAAAAAGGAACCCTCCCACACTGTTGATGGCAATGTAAATTGGTACAGCCACTATGGAGAACAGTATGGAGGTTCCTTAAACTAAAATAGAGCTACCATATGATCCTGCAATCCCACACCTGGGCGTATATCTGGAGAAAACCATAATTCTAAAAGATACATGCATTCAATGTTCATAGCAACACTATTTACAATAGCCAAGACATGAAAGCAACCTAAATGTCTATCGACAGAGGAATGGATAAAGAAGATGTGGTATACAATGGAATATAACTCAGCTATAAAAAAGAATGAAATAATGCCATTTGCAGCAACATGGATAGACTTAGAGGTTATCATACTAAGTGAATTAAGCCAGACAGAGAAAGACAAATATGATATTGCTTATATGCGGAATCTAAAAAAAAAATGATACAAATGAACTTACATACAAAACAGAAACAGACCCACAGACATAGAAAACAAATTTATGATTACCAAAGGGGAAAGAGGAGGGAGCGGTAAATTAGGAGTTTGGGATTAACATATACACACTATTATATATAAAATGGATAACAAACAATGACCTACTGTATAGCACAGGGAACTATACCCAATATTTTGTGATAACCTGTGAGAAAAGAATCTGGTATATGGAAATTCTTTCATAATTGAAAAACTTTCTTCTCCAAAAATTATGTCTTATTTCATGTTCTCGATATTGGTTTTTTTTTTAAACTGTTTTTTTGTCATTTTTTTCTCTTGATCACACTTGCCAAAGATTTGTCTTTTTTATTGATTCTTTCAAATAACCAGTTTTTAGTTGTATTGATCACTTCTGTTTTAAAATTTTTTATTTTCTGTTTTTATTGACTTTGACATGTTTCTTCTATTATCTTTGGTCTATAGTTTTTAATATGTTTGTTTGTTGAACTTATTGAGTTTAAATCTTATTTCATTAATTTTTTTTTTTTTTTTTTATTCACACACACACACACTGTATTTTATTTTTACAAGACATAAATAGACTGACACCAAGCATTGTACATGGATGACCACAACAAAAGCAACAATGGTTGCAATTACCAAACATGAAACACACTCATACCATGTCATAATATTGACATTCAGTCCAGTAATCCTCCACTGTAACAGCTCCTTTACTTTGCAGTGAAAATTGATTTGTATATTCTTTGCCTCTGAGTCCTTGTGGGATTTTTTTTTTTTTAATTCAGACAGAAAGTCACAAAAATTATACTCATCCTCATCAGTTCACTCAGTCCCATGTAATTAATTTTTTTTTCATCTTGATCTTTTGTTAGCACTTTTATGAGTTCATCAGTTTTTCATTAGAGTTCTGAAAATGCTTATTCATTCAGTTCAGCAGTATAGTCAGTTACCAGAAACCTGTACTTGTCAGAGTCTTTTCCATGAATTTCTTGAAGATGAAACCCTTTTATAGGAACATATTTGCAAAATCATCAGAGTACACCCAGAACTGTCTGTAAATGACAAAAGACTTAAAAATGACCACGGTTAAAGATTTGATGAAAGTTCATAATAATGCAGTTGACAAGAAAATTAGTTATTTCTGAGATATACATTTTAAAGTAATAACTAGGATTATTACTTATAAGATTATACCAGAACATATAAGATTTTTAGAAATTTCATGTAATGTCTGAAACATTTATATTAACATATTTCCATACATATTTCCATACAAATACAAATATAAGATTTTTAGAAATTTCATGTAATGTCTGAAACATTTATATTAACATATTTCCATACATATTTCCATACAAATACAAATATAAGATTTTTAGAAATTTCATGTAATGTCTGAAACATTTATATTAACATATTTCCATACAAATAACCCAATGAAAGTTTAGTATTAGTTGTTTTGTTTGTTTTTTTATACTGCAGGTTCTTATTAGGCATCAGTTTTATACACATCAGTGTATACATGTCAATCCCAATTGCCCAATTCAGCACACCACCATCCCCACCTCACCGCAGTTTTCCCCCCTTGGTGTCCATATGACCATTCTCTACATTTGTGTCTCAACTTCTGCCCTGCAAACTGGCTCATCTGTACCATTTTTCTAGGTTCCGCATACATGCATTAATATACGATATTTGTTTTTCTCTTTCTGACTTACTTCACTCTGTATGACAGTCTCTAGATCCATCCATGTCTCAACAAATGACTCAATTTCGTTCCTTTTTATGGCTGAGTAATATTCCATTGTATATATGTACCACATCTTCTTTATCCATTCGTCTGTTGATGGGCATGTAGGTTGCTTCCATGACCTGGCTATTGTAAATAGTGCTGCAATGAACATTCGGGTGCATGTGTCTTTTTGAATTACGGTTTTCTCTGGGTATATGCCCAGTAGTGGGATTGCTGGGTCATATGGTAATTCTATTTTTAGTTTTTTAAGGAACCTCCATATTGTTCTCCATAGTGGCTGTATCAATTTACATTCCCACCAACAGTGCAAGAGGGTTCCCTTTTCTCCACACCCTCTCCAGCATTTGTTGTTTGTAGATTTTCTGATGATGCCCATTCTAACAGGAGTGAGGTGATACCTCATTGTAGTTTTGATTTGCATTTCTCTAATAATTAGTGATGTTGAGCATCTTTTCATGTGCTTCGTGGCCGTCTGTATGTCTTCTTTGGAGAAATGTCTATTTAGGTCTTCTGCCCATTTTTGGATTGGGGTGTTTGTTTCTTTGATATTGAGCTGAATGAGCTGTTTATATATTTTGGAGATTAATCCTTTGTCCGTTGATTCATTTGCAAATATTTTCTCCCATTCTGAGGGTTGTCTTTTCGTCTTGTTTATGGTTTCCTTTGCTGTGCAAAAGCTTTGAAGTTTCATTAGGTCCCATTTGTTTATTTTTGTTTTTATTTCCATTACTCTAGGAGGTGGATCAAAAAAGATCTTGCTGTGATTTATGTCAAAGAGTGTTCTTCCTATGTTTTCCTCTAAGAGTTTTATAGTGTCCAGTCTTATATTTAGGTCTCTAATCCATTTTGAGTTTATTTTTGTGTATGGTGTTAGGGAGTATTCTAATTTCATTCTTTTACATGTAGCTGTCCAGTTTTCCCAGCACCACTTATTGAAGAGACTGTCTTTTCTCCATTGTATATCTTTGCCTCCTTTGTCATAGATTAGTTGACCATAGGTGCGTGGGTTAATCTCTGGGCTTTCTATCTTGTTCCATTGATCTATGTTTCTGTTTTTGTGCCAGTACCATACTGTCTTGATTACTGTAGCTTTGTAGTATAGTCTGAAGTCAGGGAGTCTGATTCCTCCAGCTCCATTTTTTCCCCTCAAGACTGCTTTGGCTATTCGGGGTCTTTTGTGTCTCCATACAAATTTTAAGATGATTTGTTCTAGCTCTGTAAAAAATGCCATTGGTAATTTGATAGGGATTGCATTGAATCTGTAGATTGCTTTGGGTAGTATACTCATTTTCACAATGTTGATTCTTCCAATCCAAGAACATGGTATATCTCTCCATCTGTTGGTATCATCTTTAATTTCTTTCATCAGTGTCTTATAGTTTTCTGCATACAGGTCTTTCGTCTCCCTAGGTAGGTTTATTCCTAGGTATTTTATTCTTTTTGTTGCAATGGTAAATGGGAGTGTTTCCATAATTTCTCTTTCAGATTTTTCATCATTAGTGTATAGGAATGCAAGAGATTTCTGTGCATTAATTTTGTATCCTGCAACTTTACCATATTCATTAATTAGCTCTAGCAGTTTTCTGGTGGCAGTTTTAGGATTCTCTATGTATAGTATCATGTCATCCGCAAACAGTGACAGTTTTACTTCTTCTTTTCCAATTTGTATTCCTTTTATTTCTTTTTCTTCTCTGATTGCCATGGCTAGGACTTCCAGAACTATGTTGAATAATAGTGGTGAGAGTGGACATCCTTGTCTCGTTCCTGATCTTAGAGGAAATGCTTTCAGTTTTTCACCATTGAGAATGATGTTTGCTGTGGGTTTGTCATATATGGCCTTTATTATGTTGAGGTAGGTTCCCTCTATGCCCACTTTCTGGAGAGTTTTTATCAGAAATAGGTGTTGAATTTTGTCAAAAGGTTTTTCTGCATCTATTGAGATGATCATATGGTTTTTATTCTTCAATTTGTTAATATGGTGTATCACATTGATTGATTTGCGTATATTGAAGAATCCTTGCATCCCTGGGATAAATCCCACTTGATCGTGGTGTATGATCCTTTTAATGTGTTGCTGGATTCTGTTTGCTAGTATTTTGTTGAGGATTTTTGCATCTATATTCATCAGTGATATTGGTCTGTAATTTTCTTTTTTTGTAGTGTCTTTGTCTGGTTTTGGTATCAGGGTGATGGTGGCCTCATAGAATGAGTTTGGGAGTGTTCCTTCCTCTGCAATTTTTTGGAAGAGTTTGAGAAGGATGGGTGTTAGCTCTTCTCTAAATGTTTGATAGAATTCACCTGTGAAGCCATCTGGTCCTGGACTTTTGTTTGTTGGAAGATTTTTAATCACAGTTTCAATTTCATTACTTGTGATTGGTCTGTTCATATTTTCTGTTTCTTCCTGATTCAGTCTGGGAAGGTTATACCTTTCTAAGAATTTGTCCATTTCTTCCAGGTTGTCCATTTTATTGGCATAAAGTTGCTTGTAGTAGTCTCTTAGGATGCTTTGTATTTCTGCGGTGTCTGTTGTAACTTCTCCTTTTTCATTTCTGATTTTATTGATTTGAGTCCTCTCCCTCTTTTTCTTGATGAGTCTGGCTAATGGCTTATCAATTTTGTTTATCTTCTCAAAGAACCAACTTTTAGTTTTATTGATCTTTGCTATTGTTTTCTTTGTTTCTATTTCATTTATTTCTGCTCTGATCTTTATGATTTCTTTCCTTCTGCTAACTTTGGGTTTTGTTTGTTCTTCTTTCTCTAGTTTCTTTAGGTGTAAGGTTAGATTGTTTACTTGAGATTTTTCTTGTTTCTTTAGGTAGGCTTGTATAGCTATAAACTTCCCTCTTAGAACCGCTTTTGCTGCATCCCATAGGTTTTGGGTCGTCGTGTTTTCATTGTCATTTGTCTCTAGGTATTTTTTGATTTCCTCTTTGATTTCTTCAGTGATCTCTTGGTTATTTAGTAACGTATTGTTTAGCCTCCATGTGTTTGTCCTTTTTACGTATTTTTCCCTGTAATTCATTTCTAATCTCATAGCGTTGTGGTCAGAAAAGATGCTTGATATGATTTCAATTTTCTTAAATTTACTGAGGCTTGATTTGTGACCCAAGATGTGATCTATCCTGGAGAATGTTCCGTGCGCACTTGAGAAGAACGTGTAATCTGCTGTTTTTGGATGGAATGTCCTATATATATCAATTAAATCTATCTGGTCTATTGTGTCATTTAAAGCTTCTGTTTCCTTATTTATTTTCATTTTGGATGATCTGTCCATTGGTGTAAGTGAGGTGTTAAAGTCCCCCACTATTATTGTGTTACTGTCGATTTCCTCTTTTATAGCTGTTAGCAGTTGCCTTATGTATTGAGGTGCTCCTATGTTGGGTGCATATATATTTATAATTGTTATATCTTCTTCTTGGATTGATCCCTGGATCATTATGTAGTGTCCTTCCTTGTCTCTTGTAACATTCTTTATTTTAAAGTCTATTTTATCTGATATGAGTATAGCTACTCCAGCTTTCTTTTGATTTTCATTTGCATGGAATATCTTTTTCCATCCCCTCACTTTCAGTCTGTATGTGTCCCTAGGTCTAAAGTGGGTCTCTTGTAGACAGCATATATATGGGTCTTGTTTTTGTATCCATTCAGCCAGTCTATGTCTTTTGGTTGGGGCATTTAATCCATTCACGTTTAAGGTAATTATCGATATGTATGTTCCTATGACCATTTTCTTAATTGTTTTGGGTTTGTTTTTGTAGGTCCTTTTCTTCTCTTGTGTTTCCCACTTAGAGAAGTTCCTTTAGCATTTGTTGTAGAGCTGGTTTGGTGGTGCTGAATTCTCTTAGCTTTTGCTTGTCTGCAAAGCTTTTGATTTCTCCATCAAATCTAAATGAGATCCTTGCCGGGTAGAGTAATCTTGGTTGTAGGTTCTTCCCTTTCATCACTTTAAGTATATCATGCCACTCCCTTCTGGCTTGCAGAGTTTCTGCTGAGAAATCAGCTGTTAACCTTATGGGAGTTCCCTTGTATGTTATTTGTCATTTTTCCCTTGCTGCTTTCAATAATTTTTCTTTGTCTTTAATTTTTGCCACTTTGATTACTATGTGTCTCGGCGTGTTTCTCCTTGGGTTTATTCTGTATGGGACTCTCTGCGCTTCCTGGACTTGGGTGGCTATTTCCTTTCCCATGTTAGGGAAGTTTTCGACTATAATCTCTTCAAATATTTTCTCTGGTCCTTTCTCTCTCTCTTCTCCTTCTGGGACCCCTATAATGCGAATGTTGTTGCGTTTAATGTTGTCCCAGAGGTCTCTTAGGCTGTCTTCATTTCTTTTCATTCTTTTTTCTTTAGTCTGTTCTGCAGCAGTGAATTCCACCATTCTGTCTTCCAGGTCACTTATCCGTTCTTCTGCCTCAGGTATTCTGCTATTGATTCCTTCTAGTGTAGTTTTCATTTCAGTTATTGTATTGGTGATCTCTGTTTGTTTGTTCTTTAATTCTTCTAGGTCTTTGTTAATCATTTCTTGCATCTTCTCAATCTTTGCCTCCATTCTTATTCCGAGGTCCTGGATCATCTTCACTATCATTATTCTGAATTCTTTTTCTGGAAGGTTGCCTATCTCCACTTCATTTAGTTGTTTTTCTGGGGTTTTTTCTTGTTCCTTCATCTGGTACATAGCCCTCTGCCTTTTCATCTTCTCTATCTTTCTGTAGCTGTGGTTTTTGGTCCACAGGCTGCAGGATCGTAGTTTTTCTTGCTTCTGTCGTCTGCCCTCTGGTGGTTGAGGCTATCTAAGAGGCTTGATGGGAGGCTCTGGTGGTGGGTAGAGCTGACTGTTGCTGTGGCGGTCAGAGCTCAGTAAAACCTTAATCCACTTGACTGTTGATGGGTGGGGCTGGGTTCCCTCCCTGTTGCTGTGGCGGTCAGAGCTCAGTAAAACCTTAATCCACTTGACTGTTGATGGGTGGGGCTGGGTTCCCTCCCTGTTGGTTGTTTTGCCTGAGGCAACCCAACACTGGAGCCTACCGGTGCTCTTTGGTGGGGTTAATGGCAGACTCTGGGAGGGCTCACGCCAAGGAGAACTTCCCAGAACCTCTGCTGCCAGTGTCCTTATCCCCACGGTGAAACAGAGCCACTACTCGCCTCTGCAGGAGACCCCCCAACACCAGCAGGTAGGTCTGGTTCAGTCTCCCCCAGGGTCACTGCTCCTTCCCCTGGGTCCCGATGCACACATTACTTTGTGTGTGCCCTCCAAGAGTGGGGTCTCTGTTTCCCCCAGTCCTGTCAAAGTCCTGCAATCAATTCCCACCAGGCTTCAAAGTCTGATTCTCTAGGAATTCCTCCTCCCGTTGCCGGACCCCCAGGTTGGGAAGCCTGACGTGGGGCTCAGAACCTTCACTCCAGTGGGTGGAATTCTGTGGTATAAGTGTTTGCCAGTCTGTGAGTCACCCACCCAGCAGTTATGGGATTTGATTTTACTCTGATTGCGCCCCTCCTACCGTCTCACTGTGGCTTCTCCTCTGTCCTTGGACGTGGGGTATCCTCCTTGGTGAAGTCCAGGGTCTTCCTGTCAATGATTGTCCAGCAGCCAGTGGTGATTCTGGTGCTCTCGCAAGAGGGAGTGAGAGCACGTCCTTCTACTCCGCCATCTTGGTTAATCTCTTATTTCATTAATTTTTAACCTTTCTTTCTAACAAATGTATTTAAGGCTATAAGTTTTTCTCTGAGTGTGTGTTTGGCTACAGATCACTGAGTTTGAAATTTAGTGGTCTCATTTTTATTTATTCCTACACATATTTTTTAAATAGTGGTTTTAAAAGACCCACTTAACGTAAAATTTGCCCTCTTAACCATTTTTAAGTGTACATTTCAGTACTGTTAAGTATATTAACATATTGTGAAATAGATCTCCAGAATTTTATCATCTTGCAAATCTGAAACTCTATACCCATTAAACAACTCCTCTTTCCCTCTCTCTTCAGCCTCTAGTAACCACCAGTCTACTTTTTTTTTCTATGAATTTGACTAATTTAGATACCTCATATAAGTGGAATCATACAGTATTTGTCTTTTTGTGATGACTTATTTCACTTAGCATAATGTCCTCAAGATTCATCCATGTTGTACATGTTGACAGGACTTTCTTCCTTTTTAAGGCTGAATAACATTGTATGTATGCACCACACTTTGTTTTCCCATTCATCCATCAGTGGATATGTGGATTGCTTCCACTTCTTGACTATTGTGAATAGTGCTTCTATAAACATGGGTGTGAAAAAATCTCTTCAACACACTGGTTTCAATTATTTTGGATATATACCCAGAAGTGGGATTGCTAGATCGTATGGCAGTTCTATTTTTAATTTTTTGAAGAAACTTCGTACTGTTTTCCATAGCAGTTATACCACTTTACAAATCCACTTACAGTGCACAAGAGTGCCAATTTCTATGCATCCTTGCTAATAGTCGTTATTTTCTACTTCTTTCTTTTTTTAGTAATTGTCATCCTAATGGCTCTGAGGTGGTATTTCACTGTGGTTTTGCTTTGCATTTTTATGATGATTAATGATGTTGAGTATCTTTTCATATGCTTTTTGGACATGGTATATCATCATTGAGAAATGTCTATTCAAATTCTTTGCCCGTTTTTAATTGGGTCATTATATTTTTTTCTTGTTGAGTTGTAGGACTTCTTTTTATATTCTGAACACTAGACCCTCATCACATATATGACTTAAAAATGTTTTCTTCCATTCTTTATGTTCTCTTTTTACTCTGTTGATTATGTCCTTTGATGCACCAAAGTTTTAAACCTTGAGGTAATCCCATGTCTATTTTTGCTTTTGTTGCCTATGCTTTTGGTGTCATATCTAAGAAAACATTCAGCCCAATATCATAAAGATTTTCCCTAATGTTTTCTTCTGAGACTTTTATAGTTTTAAGTCTTACACTTAGGTCTTTCATCCACTTTGAGTAAATGTTTGTATATGGTGTAAAGTAAGGGTTCAACTTCATTCTTTTGCATGGGGATATTCAGTTTTCCTACTACTATCTGTTGAAAAGACTATACTTTCCTTACTCACTGGTCTTGACATTCTTGTTGAAGATCACTTGACCATATATGTATTTATTTCTGGGATTTCTATTCTATTCATTGATTTATGTATTGGTCTTTTTGCCAGTATCACACTGTTTTGATTACTGTACCTTTGTAATATGTTTTGAAATCAGGAAGTATGAGACCTCCAAATTTGTTTCTCTTTTTCAAAATTGTTTGGCTATTCAGGGTCTCTTGGGTTACCATATGAATTTTAGGATGTATTTTTCTAAGTCTACAAAGAATGTCACTGAGATTTTGATAGTGATCACATTGAAACTGTAGATCACTTTAAGTAGTACAAACATTTTAACAGTTTCCAATCCATGAACATGGGATGCCTTTCCATTTATTTGTATCTTCTTTAATATTTTTCACAATGTTTTGTAGTTTACAGTGTACAAATCTTTCATCTCTCTGGTTAGGTTTATTACTAGATATGATTCTTTTTGATGCCATTGTAAATGGATTTGTTTTCTTAATTTTCTTTTTTTATTGAAGTATAGTTGATTTACAGTACTATATTATTTTCAGGTGTATAGCATAGTGGTTCAGTATTTTTATAGATTAAACTCCATTTAATGGTTTTATAAAATATTGGCTATATTCCCTGTGTTGTACAATATATCCTTGTAGCTTATTTATTTTATACATAGTAGTTTATACCTCATATTTCCCTTCCCCTATCTTGTCTCTCCCCACTTTCCTCTCCCACTGGTAACCATTAGTTTGTTCATTATATCTGTGAATCTATTTCTGTTTCAGTATATTTATTTATTTGTTTATTTTGTATATTACATATATAAGTTAAACTGTATGGTATTTGTCTTTCTCCACCTGACTTATTTCACTAAGTATAATAGCCTCCATGTTGCATAAAGCAAAACTTTCTTTATTATGGCTGAGTAGTATTCTGATATATACATATATACATATGGAATACATATATATGTATATATTAGAATATATATATCTTCTTCTGTATCCATTCATCTGTTGATGGACACTTAGGTTTCTTCCTTATCTTGGCTATGGCAGATAAGCTGCTATAAACATTGGGGTGCAAGTGTCTCTTTGAATTAGTGTTTTCATTTTCTTCAGATATATATCCCTGAGTGGAATTGCTTGGTCATATGGTAGTTCTATTTTTCTTTTTTTGAGGAATTTGCATACTGTTTTCCATAGCAGCTACACCAATTAACCTTCCCACCAACAGTGTACTAGGGTTCCTTTCCCTCCACATCCTTGCCAACATTTGTTATCTGTGGTCTTTTTGATGACAGCCATCAAGTAGACAGGTGTGAGGTGATATCACATTGTGGTTTTGATTTTCATTTCTATAGTGATTAACCATGTTGAGCATCTTTTCACATGCCTGTTGACTATCTGTCTGTCTTCTTTGGAAAAACGTCTATTCAGGTCTTCTACCCAATTTTTAATTGGGTTGTTTGGTGTTTTTTTGATATTGAGTTATATGAGCTGTTCATATATTTTGGATTAACCCCTATCAGATGTATCATTTTCAAATATTTTCTCCCCTTCAGTAGATTTTCTTTTCATTTTGTTGATGGTTTCCTTTGCTGTACAAAAGCTTTTAAGTTTAATTAGGTCCCATTTGTTCATTTTTTCTTTTGTTTCCTTTGCCTGAGGAGACAGAGCCAAAAAGATATTGCTACAATCTATGTCAAAGAGTGTTCTGCCTATGTTTTCTTCTAGGATTTTTATGGTTTCTGGTCTTACATTTAGATCTTTAATCCATTTTGAGTTTATTTGTATATGTGATATGAGAAAATTTTCTAATTTCATTCTTTTACATTTAGCTGTCCAGTTTTCCCAGCACCACTTATTGAAGAGACTGTCTTTTCTCTATTGTATATTCTTTCCTCCTTTGTCATAGATTAATTGACCATAAGTGCTTGGGTTTATTTATGGGCTCTCTATTCTGTTCCATTGTTTTATAGCTTTGTGTCTAAAGTCAAAGAGTGTGATGGCGGGAGGTGGGGCTGGAGATGGATGGACTAAAGCCAGAGCCAGGTATGAATCAGTGTCTAGTTCTCCTATTCTCAGTGTCTGTCACTGCCCTATTGGGGGCAGTGTCAGATCCCAAGATGCTGGAGGAGGAGCCCTGAGGGTCAGGTCTGAGCTGGTTTCATTACATATGGGTACACCCTCTCCCTCTTCTCAGCAATGGCAGCTTTTTGATTACTTATTCAATCTCCTTACTCATTATTAGTCTGCTCAAATTTTCTGTTTCTTCATGATTCAGACTTGGTATGTTGTGTGTTTCAAGAAATTAATCCATTTCTTCCAATTTATGTATACAATTGTTCATAGTATTCTTTTTTTATATAAAAAATGAATTGTTTTTATTTCTGTGGCATCATTTGTAATATCTCCTCTTTCATTTCTGATTTTAGTTATTTGAGTATTCTCTTTTATTCTTAGTTAATCTAGCTAAGATTTTGTCAATTTTATCAATCTTTCAAAAATTTATCTCAATTTTATTGATTTTTTCTATTGTTTTTCTATTCTCTATTTCATTTATCTCTTCTCTCATCTTTATATTTCCTTGCTTCTGCTAGCTTTGGGTTTAGTTTTTTACCCCTAGTTTCTGTAGGTGTAAATTTAAGACGTTAAATTGAGATCTTCTTTTATAATGTACACATTTACAGCTATAAAATTCCCTCTTAGCATTGCTTTCATTGTATCCCATAAGTGCTGGTATATTGTATTTTAATTTTCATTTATCTCTAATTTCTCTTGTGATTTATTCTTTGGTGCATTGGTAGTTTAAGGGTATGCTGTTTAATTTTCACATATTCATGAATTTTTGTTTCCCATGTGCTTTTGATTTCCAATTTCATTCCATTTGTAATCAGAAAAGATACTTTGTATAATTTCAATCTTGAGTTTGTTAAGACTTGTTTTATGGCCTGACACGTGGTGTGTCATGGAGAATGTTCCAAGTGCACTTGAGAAGAATGTATATTCTGTTGTTATTAGGTGGAGTGCTCTATTATGTCCAATTGCTATATTGTTCAAGTTCAGGTTCTCTATTTTCTTATTGATCTTCTGTCTGTTTGTTCTATTCATTATTGAAAATAGGGGTATTGAAGTCTCCAGCTATTATTGTGTTGCTGTCTATTTCTCCCTTCAATTCTGCAGTTTGTTTCATATATTTAGGAGCTCTGAGGTTTGGTACATAAATATTTATAACTGTTATATCTTCTTGGTGAATTATCTCTTGTAACAGTTTTTGATTTAAAGTATATTTTTATTTTTGATATTAGTACTCCTTCTCTCTTTTGGTTACCATTTGTAGAATATCTTTCCATCCTTTCACCTTCAGCCTATAATGTGTCCTGAGATCTAAAGTAAGTCACTTATAGACAACCTTTTGTTGATTTTGTTTTTAAAATCCATTCAGCCAATCTATGTCTTTTGGTTGAGTTTATCTATTTACATTTAAAGTAACTATTGAGAGGGAAGGACTTACTATTACCATTTTGTTAACTGTTTTCTGTATGTCTTGTAGCTTTTTTGTCCCTCCTTTCCTTTCTTCCTTTGTATTTCTTTATTTTTCTCTTGTAGTAATATACTTTGGTTCCTTTCTCATTTCCCTTTGTGTATGTTCTATGGATGTTTTCTTTGTGGATGCCATTGCAATTGCATAAAACCTCCTAAAAATATAACATGCTATTTTAAACTGATAACAATTTTACTTCAGTTGCATACAAAAATCTCTACTCCATTACAGCTCCCCACTTCCTCTATTTTATATTATTGATGTCTCAAATTACATTGTATTCCCATAACATAGGTTTTTTGGTTTAAAAAATGTTTTTTGTCACATGTGTATTTAAGTTCCATGCATCAAGATTACTATATTTATTCATGTATTTACTATTACTGGAGATCATTATTTTTTTTTTACTTTTTTCTTTCTTTTTTTACTTTAAAAAAATTGAGATATAGTTGATGTACAGTATTATATAATTTACAGATGTACAGCATAGTGATTCATAATTTTTAAAGTTTATACTCCATTTACAGTTATTATAAAATATTGACTATATCCCCTGTGTTATATAATGTATCCTTGTAGCTTATTTATTTTATGCGTAATAGTTTATACCTCTTAGCCCCCCTCCTCTATCTTGCCCCTCTCCCTTCCCTCTCCCTACTGATAAGCACTAGTTTGTTCTCTATATATGTGAGTCTGATTCTTTTTTGTTATATTCACTAGCTTGTTGTATTTTTTAGGTTCCACATATAAGTGATATTATACAGTATTTGTCTTTCTCTGTCTGACTTATTTCACTTAGCATAATGCCCTCCAAGTCCATCCATGTTGTTGTAAATGGCAAATTTTCATTCTTTTTATGGCTGAGTAGTATTCTATTGTATATATACATACCACATCTTCTTTATCCATTCATCTGTTGATGGACACTTAGGTTGTTTCCATATCTTGGCAATTGTGAATAATGCTGCTATGAACATTGGTTTCCCTTTTCTCCACAACCTTGCCAACATTTGTTGTCTGTGGTCTTTTTGATGATAGCTATCAAGTAGACAGGTGTGAGGTGATATCACATTGTAGTTTTGATTTGCATTTCTCTGATGATTAACGATGTTGAACATCTTTTCATGTACCTGTTGACCATCTCTTGTTCTTTGATCTTCTGCTCATTTTTTTTCATTGTTAATTCATTATTGATTTGTTTGTGCATCTTCCTCCATCACTAGTTTATGAGCTCCTTAAGTGCTTGAAGGAACCATATATTATTCTTTCCTTGTTACCAGAAACAAGCATAGATCTTGGCATATAATAGATGAGTGATGGTCTGTTGACTGAGTGAATGAATGAGTACATAAGAAAATGAAATTACTTTCTCCAACTGAAGCTGCCTGCTGGGAAGGAGAAATGAAGACTAATTTTTAAATGTTGAGTGTCGCAACATTTAAAACAGGGAGGCTAGGCCCTGTATGGTGAGTCATAATGGAGCTGTCCTGGACAATTAGGAAGCTTCAGAAGGGCTCTGAGCCCCTGGGTAGTAGAGACAGTTGACATCTGGGATAACCTTGCCACAGTTCTTGCTGGCAAACATTTCCCTTCGTGCTACTGAGAAAAACTCAGATACATTAGGCCTTTCCTTCATTTTATTTGAAGATGTTATTCTCTTGTCTGTATTTATAAAAAATACAGGGGAAAAAAAGATAAGAAGTATGTATACCTGCTAATGAATAAAAGAAGACATAATTGGAACTTCCCTGCTAGTGCAGTGGTTAAGACTCCGTGCTCCCAATGCAGGGGGCCCGGGTTCGATCCCTGGTCAGGGAACTAGGTCTCACGTGCATGCTGCAACTAAGAGTTTGCATGCCACAGTTAAGGAGCCTGCGAGCCACAACTAAAGGAGCCTGCCTGCTGCAACTGGGGAGCCCATGTGAGGCAACTGGGAAGCCCTTGAGCCGCAACTAAGGAGCCCGCCTGCTGCAACCAAGACCCGGTGCAACCAAATAAATAAATAAATAAAATTTAAAGAGAACGCATAATTAAAGTAGGTAACAATTTCGGGGGTGTGGGTAGTAAACTAAGGCTCTGCATTAAATAAAGAAATCTAATACGAATGCCCTTTCCTCTCAACTCTATAGTGACTTGTAGAACATTTTCTTCATTACTCTATCAGTGACGGGCTTTATGCTGTGAAAATCTCAGAACCTAAGCTTATGGAATGGTCTTAATGTCCAATATAAGAAAAGAACTCATTACTCACAACTGATACCAAGTAACTGTTTCATAATCTTTCCAGGACCATCCGTAATATCTGAGTGGTTATGTGAAATGGTCGCAGGGTCCGCAAATTAAAGAATGTCTGATATGAAATCATTTCAATCCCAGGGAGTACAGCCAGGATTGAAGAGGGTGTTAAACAGGGTACAGAAGTGGGAGGTAGTGTACCTGGAGTCACATCTGAGGAGAGTTCTCAGATTCAATAAAGGTGAAATCAGTGAGTAAAGAAATATGGGTGAGAATAGGCAGCAAGGTCAGTAGGAAGTAGCCAGAGCAAGAAGCCAGTCAGAGAAGACACACAATTATAAAGTGAAAGGTCTGGGAAATCGAAGCCTCACTCACTTATTCAGAGGAATTGAAAAGGTCCTTGAAAAAGGAATGGTGGCTGAATGGAGGCACATAATGAAATGTTAATTCTGGGGAAGTAAAATTGCATGGCATGTTAATATGGAATAAGGTTTCTACAATGCATTAAAGAATATTTTAACCATTTTCTGGAATCTGAAGGGAGTTCTGAATAGGCAGTTTGAGAGTGATGATGATGATGAAGCCTCCTTTATGTCACATCTGACAAAAGTTTGTCAAGCTCGGGACTGCCCTGGTGGCACAGTGGTCAAGAGTCCGCCTGCCAATGCAGGGGACACGGGTCCGATCCCTGGTACGGGAAGATCCCACATGCCACAACTACTGAGCCTGTGCTTCAGAGCCCGTGAGCCACAACTACTGAAGCCTGCGTGCCTAGAACCCGTGCTCCGCAACAAGAGAAGCCATCACGATGAGAAGCCCACGTACCGCAACGAAGAGCAACCCCCGCTCGCCGCAACTAGACAAAGCCGGCGCGCCGCAACTAGACAAAGCCGGCGCGCAGCAACAAGACCCAACGCAGCCAAAAATAAATAAACAAATTAATTAATTAATTTAAAAAACAATTTGTCAACCTCACACATTTAAAATCCACATAAAAGTAAATATAAGGAAGACTCTTGTGAAGATTTCTTAAATTAAGGGGCAGCATAAAATGACATGGGGTTTAACATCAGTTAAGTTTGGGTTTGGCCTCTAGTTTCCACATTTACTGTCGTGAACCTTAAGTAAGTCACTTAACCATCCTGAGTTCGAGTTTCTTCATCTAAAAAAACAGAAAGAACTGGGGAACTGGGGGATCAGTGGAGCAGTGCATCTGAGAGCATTCTGTACACCACAGTGCTGTACAAACGCTGGCCTTTTTTTTTTTTTTCCCCCTTGGGATCTTAGTTCCCGGACCAGGGATTGAACCCGGGCCCTCAGCAGTGAAAGTGCAGAGTCCTAACCACTGGACCGCCAGGGAATTCCCGATGGCCTATTAGTTTTACATTCAGCACTTCATCCCAGTAGAGCGAGGAATTCCACATTTGGACCCACCTTCACTGGAGATGTCTGAAAAAGCTGCTTCTGGTCGCATGCCTTTTGGGCTCTGTGGGCATCCCTTGCTGAATAAACCTTGATGATGGCATAGAACACAGGACCGACCACTGCTGCGTTTGGGAAGACTCGGACCAAATACAGGCCAAACTGGGAGAAGACTGTGAACAGAGAATGCTGTAGGGTGGTCCCATGCTAAGTAAGTGCAGGAAATTTCACGCCCAGGAAGCCAAACCGCCCGTTCCCTTCTATTCCCCCAGCCCTTCGCCGCAGGCAACTGTGGTGATCCTGCAACTCCAAACACTTCTTATTTCAGCAACAAGTTTCCCTCTGAAATCCTAAGATTCGAGAAGCATTAGGAGGCAATGCCGGCTGTTGAGAACTATCTCTCAAAAATCTGTGGGGGCGAGCTGACTGCTCAGGTCGGCTCTAGAACTAAGATTCCTCTCAGTGGAGACCACAGGCAGATGAGGTGCTGAAGCAGTACCCCGGGGCACCCAGTTACTGAGGCGCGAGGTGGCTTCCTCCACCCCTCCCTCCGCCCCTGCTCGGCTCACTTGCAAGGCCTTGGCCATGGGTCCAGAGCTCAGCTCCCACACCAGCAAGGTTTTGTCACCCACGATGGGAACCACAAAAGGTACCAACGCCACCATCCTACCGTTACCGCGCGTGCGTGGCTCGGGGCGCAAGCGCACCGCATCTCTGCCCATTTTTTAATCTGGTTGTTTGGATTGTTTTGATATTGAGTTGTATGAGCTGTTTATATATTTTTGGATATTAACCGCTTATTGGTCATATCATTAGCAAATATTTTCTCCTATTCTTTAGGTTGTCTTTTTATTTTGCTGATGGTTTCCTTTGCTGTGCAAAAGCAAGATTATTATATTTTAAAATGGCTCATGTTGCTAACATTCTTTCGTTTCAACTTGAAGAACTCTCTTTAGCATTTCTTCTAGAGCAGGTCTAGTGGTAATAAGCTCTCTCAGCTTCTGTTCATCTGGGAAAGTCTTAATTTCTCCTTCATTTTTTGAAGGACAGTTTTGCCAGATATAGTATCCTTGGCCAACAGTTTTTTCTTTCAGCAATTTGAATATATCATCCCACTTCCTTTTGACCTGCAAAGTTTCTGTTGAGAAATTCACTGAAAATCTTATGGAGGCTCCCTTGTTTGTGATTCTCTTTTGCTGCATCTAAGATTCTCTCTCTGTCTTTGACATTAGACAGTTTGATTATAATGTCGCATTGTGGTTCTCTTTGGAGTTTTTTGAGTTTCTTGAATCTGTGTGTCCATTTCTTTCCTTAGAGTTGGGAAATTTTTAGTTATTATTTCTTCAAGTAAACTCTCTGCCCCTTTCTCTTTGTCTTTTCCCTCTGGGATTCCCACAATGTGTATGTTGGTCCACTTGATAGTGTCCCATAAGTTCTTTAGCTCTCTTCATTTTTCTTCATACAGTTTTTTCCTTTTGCTCCTTTGACTTGATGATTTTAAATGACCTTTCTTCAAGCTGATTTTTTTTCTGCCTGATCAAGTCTGCTGTTGAACCCCTCATTAGTTTTCAGTACAGTTAATGTATTTTTCAGTTCAAGAATTTCTGTTTTTTTTTTTTTAATACATTCTTTCTCTTTGTTGATATTCTCATTTTGTTCTTGATGGGTTCATGGTAGATGAGTGAGTGTAAAGGTAGGCACTTGGACAGTACTGTGAAGTCATTTACTTTTTCTTGTAGGCACACAGGAAGACTACATTTCCCAGTGTCCCCTGCCTCTGGGTGGGCCATGTGATTAGTTCTGATCAATGGAATTCAACTTCTTGGCCCAGCTCCTACGATATACTATGAGGTTCTTGGCTGTTCTCATTACCTATAAGGCAGCTATCTGAATACAGAGGACCCAGAAGAAGGCTGCAAGACGATGGAGGATCCATAAGATGCAAGGGAGAGCCAACCAGGAACATTCACTTTGTTTGTGTGAGGGAGGAAAAAGTCTTTGTATTAATCCACTGAGATTTAGGTTTCTTATAGTTGTTAGTCCATTCTGACTGACACAGAAATTGGTAAAGGAAGTGGAGTCTTGCTGAAATTAAATCCTACAGTATGTGACATTAGCATAGCAGTAGGTGGTAAGCAGTGAGGAAGCTATGCTGGGGGCTGGAGAAATAGAGGTCCATGTTGTTAGAGAAAAAACATTTGACAAAATCATCATTTTTTGAATGTGAGAGGAAGATCCCATGCCTAATGAGTCATCAGTACCAAGGAAAAAGATGGGAAGTAGAGTATTAATATGTGTGGATATTATTGGCCTTGATGGCAGGATATTGCAAGGATGACGTGCATTCAGGAAAGACTCAGCCAGTGTAAATGTTGAAATGAAAGGAAATTGGGAGATTTTAGAAATTTGGCACCTTGAAAGGAGGGAAAGACAAATATTTTGAAGCCCCAGATAGTAAGAGAGAGTATTTTTAAAGCTTTGAGCAATAAAGGCTCAGTAAAACTTATCAGTTGAATAAAGCCCTCAGGGAAAATTTTAAATTTTGGTCTTTTTTGTTCAAGCTGGATAGGCTCAAGGTAGCTGCCTTTACATTGAGAGAGAGGCAAAGGAGAGGGGTGGGAAAGCACTTCAGGGTTTGAGAACTATGACGAGGAAAAAACCTTAGTTATGATTAATAAATGGAACTGAAAGCAAGTAGATTAGCAACCCAGTGTTTGAAGGAATTAAATTTTGTAAGCTACAACAGCCTGGACAAAAACCGGCTCTAACTGTTCAATACTTAAAACAATCATCAGAATGGCAGTGGCACTGCAGTGGGAGGTGAGCCTGGACCCCACATTCCTCCATGTACAGAACATCCTGGGATCATCTCTCATCTGTCAGCAGCCAAGGTATTTGCAGCAAGTTTCAAGGAAACAAGCACAATAGACTAAACATGTTCACTATCAAAAGGTGAACATTTACAATTTCCAATCCTGACCAAGATGGATTAATGGACCAGATTTACTTCCACCCAAAATAACTAAAAATCTGGACAAATATATGAAACAGTATTGTTAAGACATTAGATATTAGGCAATGAAGAACAGTGATTCTTGAAAAATGGGAAGAAAATGAGGTGAACCCTATGATGGTCCCAGCTTAATTCTTAGAAAGGAAACCAGGGAGAGCTCAACATATAAGAGCATGCTGTCTGCAAATAAAGACAGTATTACTTCTTCCTTTCTAACTTTTATTCATTTACTTCTTTTTCTTATGTCATCACCCAGGCGAGTACCTCCAATATCATGTTGATTAGAAGTGGTAAGACATACATCTTAGGATCATTCTTGGTTTCTTTCTTGAGTTCCCACATCACGTCATTATTAGATCATATTGATTCTTTCTTTGAAATACAAGCTGGTTAAAAGTGTGAACTCTAAAGCCAGAAAGCCTGGGTTCAAATCTTGACTTTACCAGTTACTGGCTGTATACTTGGGCAGTTACCTAACATCTTTGACTCAATAGTTTGATTTATAAAGAGTGTGATTATAGTTATACCAACTTTATAGTGGGTTTTTGTTGTTGTTGTTTTGTGAGGATTAAGTCTTGGCTCACAGGAAGTGCACACTGAATGTCAGTATCAAATAGCTCCCTAGGAGGTCTCACACTTCCAGCCCTGTCCCCCTTCAGTCTATTCTCATCACAGCAGCCAGATGGATCCTGTGAACAGATAAGTCAAAGCTTATCTCTTTCTAGTTCAAAACCTTGCAGTGGTTCTCATTTCACTCAAAGTAAAAGTCAAAGACCTCCCAATAGCCTGTTAGTCCAGTCTGAGGAGGCTCTACGAAATCACCCACCTCACAGCTCAGACACCCCCTTTTGCGGGGAGTAGACTACAGGAAGCTGTGTGAGTTGTTGGGGAGCAGGTGAGGGTAGCTGCCGTCTCCCATTGTGAGGTTGCCCTGCCCTCCAGGAAGTGTGTTCTTGCCCAACCCAAACTCCTGTTCCCTCCCTGAGATAACAGGGCCTCGCCACCGCACACAGGCCAGTCTCGAAGGGGCACTGGGCACAAAGCCCATTCTCAAAGGCTACACTAGCAAGCTGGGGGTGCTGGGGAGACCCCAGCGAGGTTAGCCTGCCCAGCAGCCAAGTTGGCTGACTTCTTGATGAGCTGTGTGTCAAGTCTAGGTGGTCCTGAGGTCAGAGTAGTTCAGCTGCAGCCTCCTTGGCTTTGGAGGGGGCAGGATGTCTGCTTGTGCCATCTGGAGACCAGGGTCCAGCCTGGTGTTTGAATGTTCTCACTCCATGTTTGGGGCCTCATAGGCTGTACTGGAAGGAGCCTTGTGCTGGGTGCCAGGGGTACAGTGATGAACAAGACACAGGCCTGCCTCACAGGGCTTACCATCCAGTGGGGAGGCAGACATGCAAATAGCCAGTGGGGCAAGCATTGGAGTAACAGGTACTTGGATGAGGTAGACTGTGGGTGTAGTAGGCAATCAGGGAAAGTTTCCTGGGAAGGCCACAATCCTATTTCTCAGGCATAAAAGTTAAGCAAATCTTCATTGATTTCTTTAGGGATGGGACTCAGAGGATTTTCTTTCCAGCAGTTTTGATAAGCTGAGCACGGCCACCCACTTCTTACCACACCTGCACAAATGTCACCTGGTCATTCTGTGTGAGTCAGCATCCTTGGCTGGAAGCCTAGCCCAGAGTTGTGCTTCTCTCATCCCCAGCACAAGGGAAGGAGGGGGTTCTGATGGGGGTTCTGTAATCCCACAGAATTTAGGATTTACCTTCATGCCCTCTGACATTCCTGAGCAATGGGCAAGTGACATTTGTAGTGTCTTTCTTCCAGCCTCCAGGCATCCGAGTATTGCAGAAGCCAGGGCTGTGACTCAGTGGGTTCTGGAACTGCCCCCAAACTTCAGCTCACTCAGGCAGACTTCCTACTCAGCCTCCAGGGTGGCCTTGGGCAGGGCGTTCTCATGAAGAGCTAAACTCTGGGGCTGGACTCTACCTCCTTCAAAGCCTGACCAGCAGGAACCGGCACTCTTGTTGGCCAGTCACAGGGAGACAGACAGACTACCAACACCCCTCCCCAAAGATGGTTCCCCTTTGCAGCAGGTAACACGTTAAGGCCCACATCGATGCTACGACAGTTCCTTGTATCAAGCCCTGCCTGGGTGCCAGTTGGGGTCTCTTCATTAAACGCTTCACCTTAAATCTGAGTCAGTCAGAATTCCCGTCCTCATTTTAGGAAAAAGAGGCTCAGAGAGGTTACGTTTTCAAGGTCGCAGGATCTGATTTGAAACCCAACTGACCAGAAGTCCATGTTCTTACCCCTGCAGTCTCTCCCCCGCCCACCCTCTCTCCCTTTCTCTGATGCCGTCAGGAGCTGCAGACCCAGGAGCACCCCTGGGACACACGCCGTATCGCTCAGGGTTGTTTTCTGGACGGTGGGTACTCGGCCGGGTGCCAGGCCAAGGAGTCTGTGTTTTCTCTTGGGAATAAGGGTTAGTTAGCAGGACACTGATGCATAGTCCAGGAGCGGTGACGGCAGAATTTAAGTCAGTTCGCTGAGATGCTCTGTGGCTGGAGGGTCACCCTCCCACCTTCACATGTCAGGAGATGGGCCGGGAGCTCTCTGTCCTGGCTGCACGTTGTAATCCCCTGATCTGGGTCCCACCCCAGAGATTCTGGGGTGGTCTGGAGTGGGATAGAAATAGTACTATTTTTAGAAATCTCCCCTGCCCCAGGTGATCCTGATTTGCAGCCCCAGGTGAGCATCTCTGGTTTGGATGGCGCAAATTCCTGCTGCTCCTCGCCCTCCGGCTCAGGCTCACTGACCCCACAGGAGGTTCTGAACTGGCATCCAGGGGCGGTGCGGGGCCTGAGCCGTGGGGCCTCTGCCGAGCAGGCTCTGGATGCCCACTCAGGCTGGCTGGGCCGTCTGGAGAGCCAGGCTCTTCACACACCTGGGCAGAGGCTGGGCATTTCCCGGGAAAGCGGATCCCAGTCCCTGGCTAGCCTCTCGCTCAAGGACTGAGTAACTTCAGTGTTTTGAAATTTTTTTCCTGGAAGTCTGACTTTGCAGTCCTCTGGGCTTGGCTGAGTGCCATTCCCTTCTGCAGTCACAGAGCCAAGGTCCAAAGGAGTAAGACACTTCCTGGAGGGCTCCCAAGGCCACAGGCATCATCCATTCTTCTCTTCCTCTCTTCAGCTCTGTCCCTCACTCCTTTGTGGTAAGCTTGGCTCCGCCGCTGAGTCGGGGAGACACAGCGACACACCCTCACAGATGACAGACAGCTGAGTGGCCGTGACAGAGTGTGTGCAGGACGCAGTGGGGCAGGTGAGCGCTGGCAGGGCCATTGTAAGACAAGTCCGTGCACATTGGCCAGTCAGATCAAATGTTCCTGCTTTTGGCCCATCTGTCCTCCGGTCCGACTCCAGGCCTATGTCCCACTCTGCCCTAGAGAACCCAGAAGTGGGGTGGTCAGAGCCGTGGCGGGGGTTCTCAGTGCCTCTGAGTGGGATGCGTCAGGGTAGCTGGACTCACAGGGATTCCGTTTTGGGGACTTGATGCTCCTCGGACCGCAGCCTCCCCATGCGTGCCGCCACCCCGGGGTGGGAATGGGGGCACTGAGGGGTGTCGGGGACATCAGAGCCCCTCCAGACAGAACTCTGCCAACCTTCTCACTCCCAGCCCCTCATCTGCGGGGACTTCCTGTTTGATGGTTCCTCCTCTCTGCAGGGGCACACTGGCCAGCTGCTGGCCTCAGGCCAGAGTCCTGGGGAGGCCCTTCGTTTCTTCTCACCTGGCCCGATCTCACTGTACTTCCAGCCAAACTTTCCCAACAGGAGTTGAGTGCCTGGAGAGGGTCTATGGGCCTGTTATCAAGAAGGTGTGGAAACACTGAAACTCTGACAGGTAGCTACCAGCAGGCCATGGACCATTAGGGCCAGCCCTGAGGAGTCCTGAGCTCTGATGAGGGTCCCCCAGGCCTGAGCTCTGATGAGGGTCCCCCAGGTTCTGAACCCTGATGAGGGCCCCCAGGCCTGAGTTCTGATAGTGGTCCCTCAGGCACAAGCTCTCTGATATGTTCTGAGTAGGGAACCTTCTCTTGGAGGACTCTGTCTCAGGCACTGCAGCACAGCCAGGGGCTCTCACTGCACCCATTTTCGGAATGAATGACTCAGTAACTGACTGCCTTCCTTCCCCCGGCTGTCCCTCCTTCTCACTAGCCCATGCCCCCCCCCCCCCCCCCCCCCGAATGAGTGCCTGCTGACCATCTGCTGATCGTCTTCTGGACTCACCTTTTCCTTCTTTGAGCATTGCAGATGTGCCCTCTTGGGGGGCATTTAAGCCATCCTTTTCCTTCTACCACATGCTGTCCTGTGCTGACCCTCCACTCTGTCCCCTCTCATTCCAGGTGCACCTCCTCCCATCATGGGCAGCAGCCTGCTAATGACTGCGACGGCTCGGGGGGTTCCAGCCTGGCCAGCTTCTCCAGGAGGCCAGCACATTGCAGGAGCTGATGTGGGTTTGCTGCTGGGCCCGGGAATGATACACGGGACACCGTCTTCCTGGAGAGGCAGTGAAGGAAGGCCTATCTGGAGACCCAGAGGTGGAAAAGTGAAGATGGAGGGGAGGGCCCATGGGGAGGAGGGGGTCAAAGATCATGGCCCTTCCCTGAAGTCTGGGAGGACTGGGGCCCCCTCCCTGTGGGCAGATTTATGGCAGGGCCAGATATATGGCACCTACCGCTTCCCATATATGTCACATATGGCGGCAAGCCCTGACATGGGAGCTAGAGAGAGATGGACAAAGAAAGAGAGAGAAGAGGGGAGGAGCAAACTGGACCCAGGAGGGCCCGATAGCAGGCTTATGGTGCAGAGTGGGGAGATCTAGTGGGTTCGGGGATGGGGTGGGAGGCTGGGGCAGAGGAAGCCAGGACAGCATCTGAGCCGGCACACTCCCGCTTACCCCCAGTCCAGTAGGTTCCAATCTTTTCAAGTATACCAGTCTCCTTTTAGTATCCAAAACTCTAATGTCTTTCACATGATTGATAGTATTTTTACCTTCTCTTTATGCTAATAATTTCTAGAAAGTAAATTAAAAGCAGGCTGTCTACTTAGGTATGGGAGTGGGACAAAATATTCCCAAATGCTGTTTAGGATGGAATGCCCACAATTTTTAGAAAATCAGCTTTGCTTCAATAGATTAATTTCTTCTTCTCAGATTTGATGTACTGTTCTAATTCCATCAAACACATAACTTTTGTGTATTTGGATTTTAGTTACATTATTTAAGAAGCCCAGAAATAGTACCATTTTGCTTAAAAATACTTTTTTACTATGGAAATTTTCAATCACAAAAGTAAAGAAAATATTAAAACAAATCCCCATGTGCCCATGACCTGCTTTAATAATTAACATATGATGGGTCTTGTATCATCTCCAAGCCCCACTCCCACTTCTTCCCCGGCCTCTGGGTTGCTGGATTATTTTAAAGTAAATTCCAGACATATCATTTCATCTGTGTGTATTTCAGTTTCTAAGAAGTAAGGACTCCTTCAAAAACATAACCACATACTATTGTGACACAATAAGTTAACAATTATTCCTTAATATCATTAAATATTCCATCATGTTTAAATTCCTCAGTTGTCTCATTAATGTCTTTTTACAGATGGTTTGTCTAAATCAGGATTCAAACAAAGTTCTCAAAGTGATTGCATTTAGTTGACATCTCTTAAGTCTCCTGTAATATCTAGCAGTTCTGCCTCTCTCTTTTTGTTTTTTTCTGGTCTTTTATTTATTGAAGAAACCAAGCCATCTGTACTATAGAGTTTCCCATATTCTGGACTTTGTTGATTGCACCCTCTTGGTGTCATTCACAGGTTTCTCTGTTCCCTCTCTTCCCTGTGAATGGTGGTTAGGTCTGGAGGTTTAATCAGATTCATATGTGATTTTCTATAAGAACACTTCATAGATGGTGTGATTTTGTTTTCATTTTATTGCAGCAAAAGTCACATAAATGCCTGTTGTCTTTGTTTGTGTGAGTGCTGCACTGCAGAGTTTTTCATCAACATTCTAGCTAGTGGTTTTAAAGGACTGTCATTAATGAACATTGCTTAGATTCATTATTATATTAGGGTGTGCAAAATGGTGATTTTCAAATTCTATCTACCGCTTTTGAATTCATTAGCTAAGATCCTTCTATAAAGAATTTTCCTACATCAAATATTTAGTTACCTGAAGTATAGTTTGTGCCAGTTTTGCAATAAATGATTGCTTTTTACTAATTTTCAAAATAATAAGCTGGTGTCCTTATAACTTCTAAAGGTGACCAGTGATTTGGATGAGTGTCTGTCTGGGATCTTAACTTACAAAGAGCCATCAAGTTAGCTGCCACAGTCTCATGGATGTCAGCTGAAGACACGCAACTCCTGGGTCAGAAACAATGGACTTTTATTCACGTCACAGCAAGCAACATGGTTTCATGTAAGTGTCAGTCCCCTTGTCTTCCAGGTCCCAGGGGGTGAGACAGAGCAGCCCAGGTGGATGCCATACATGCAGTGCGGTTGCACTGCAATGAGAAACACTTAGCTTAGAGGATGAGGAGTCACCTTTGTCCTGGAGGGAGATATTGCTCATCCCCCAAGGTTGTTCTCTGCTAACATAACCCTGATAAATGGTCTGGGCAATGAGTGGCCAGGGGCTTGCATTCCTAGCCTACCCATAAAAGACATGCAAGGGTGCTCCGGGCCCATGATCTGAGTCAGTGTTTTTGTTTTTGTGTTATTATGTATGGACTCAGTTATTTTAAGTATGTTTGACGTAAAATTTCATTGCAGTCATTATTCATTTTGATGCTCAAATTGTTTCATGTCTATCTGGCTGGTAAGACTTGACTCCTGTGATCTTCTGACATGACCCTAATAGTCTTGGGTAGCATCCTTTCTTTCTAGTTTAACAAGGTATTACAGGCTCACCTTGTAAATTTCCTGCTTCAGCCTCTGGACATTTCTCCCAGAAGCCTTTTACTGGGAGATGGTATTTAGAGACCATAATCTGGGTGCTAGGAGTGCTCATTTCTACTGGATGAGTCATTAATTCTAAGTCTTTTCAGAGGGCAGAGCTAGGAAACAGGTATTTGTTTTCTAACATAAAAATAAATTATGAGTCAATATTAATATTTCAGATTAAACTTTAAGATTACAGAATTTGACTTAACATTTAAAATTTTGTATTTGTATCTCCTTTCTCTTATGCTGAAAATTTTGATTCCTCTTAACACTAACAAAATTATTTATTTTATCCTAATATACAATAGTTTCAAAATAATGTTACTAATATTATCACTACAGTATGATTACTGAACTAAGTAACTTAAGCAACTTAAGCAACTAAGCAACTTAAGATTTCTATTTAAGGGCTTCCCTAGTGGCGCAGTGGTTAAGAAACCGCCTGCCATTGCAGGGGATAAGGGTTTGAGCCCTGGTCCGGGAAAATCCCACATGCCGCGGAGCAACTAAGCCTGTGAGCCACAACTACTGAGCCTGCGAGCCACAACTACTGAAGCCCACACGCCTAGAGCCCGTGCTCCGCAACAAGAGAAGCCACCGCAGTGAGAAGCCTGAGCACAGCAATAAAGAGTAGCCCCCGCTCGCCACAACTAGAGAAAGCCTGTGCGCAGCAATGAAGACCCAATGCAGCCAAAGTAAATAAATAAATAAATAAATAAATCTATTAAAAAAAAAAAAAGATTTCTATTTAAGATTAAGATTTAATATTCATCCAAATTACTGTATTTTAATGTCACTTTAATAATTCTCTGTATGGTTAAGCCACCAGCTTGATAGCCACTTAGGTTCATTTGATTTAATTTTCTTTAATTATTCTGTAAAACATCTACATGATTCCAAAGTCAAAGCTATAAAGTTAGGTAAATTCAGAGAAATTCAGCTTCCAGTCTCTTCCCCTAAATCCTTTACACTCCCTCTCCATGCAGGATACCATTTTTATCTACTCTTCAACTGTTGTTGTTTTGTCTTAAAATACAGACAAATATGAATATGTATATACATATATTTCCCCGGCCCTTGTATAAAAATGTAGTATACTATACACATGATTCTACACCTTGCCTTTTTTTCATAGAACAATACATGTCCTATTATACCAAAAATGTATACAGAAATTCTCCTCATTCCTTTTCATAGCTGCATGGAACTCCATTGTATTGACATGCTGTGGTTTATTAAATCAGTCTCTGATTGCTGGAAATGTGGATTTCCAGACTTTTGCTGTTATAAACAGTGATTCAGCCTTACAATATGCCATTTTGTATTTTTTGCTAGTGTATCTTTGGGATAGATTCCTAGAAGTAGGGTTGATGAGTAAAGGGATAAACACTCATGTAATTTTGCTAGGTATTACCAAATTCCCCTTTTCAGAGTTTGTGCTATTTTGCATTCCCATCACTGCATACATTTTAAAGAGTGATGTGACAGTTTATTTAATATTTACAATATATCAAAAATTATATATATTTAGAGCAATTTAGACTTATAATAAAATACTGTAGAGTTAAATTTTGAGACAGTACAAAGTGTTTCAAAAATCTTTTAGGGTTTCCCGAGCAAAGTTTTAAAAGGCAAGTGGTGTAAGAAACTGTAGAATGATTGTTTGGTTTATATGCATGTTGTTCCCAGGTGAAGGGTGAGGCTTTGGTGTCAGGTAGACCTGTGTCCCCGTTCCTGCCTCTCCACCTATTGTCAGGGTGACTTTGGATGAGTCATTTAACCTCTCTGGGATTTTCCACAATGCATTTGTGGAAAGTGTGAGATGAGATAATACATGAAAAGCCCTTGGGACAGAGACTGGAGCAGGTGGACCACCATGTGGGAGAAATTATTGGGAGTTGACTTATTCTTGCCAAGACCACACTGTCCCTCCCTGTCCTTGTGGATCAGAGTGGAGAAAGCAACTATGATGGGACCGAGTGATAGGGGACTAGGTTGGACAACTTGTCCTGGTTTGCCCCGGACTTTTCTAGTTTTGGTTCTGAAAGCCCCATGCCCTGGGAACCTCCTCAGTCCCACATAAACTGGGGCAGTTGGTCACCCTCTTGGGGAAACAGGCCTGGGTTGAGGGTCCCAGGGACCTCTGCCAGAGGTTGAAGACAGGCAGAATACATGGCAGAACAAAACAAGCTCTTCTCACAGAGGGGACCAGAAGAAATGTTTTGAAGTTAAAACGGAGCCTTCATCTTGAATGGCTGATGCCAAGGGAAGTTGGGGGTGCTTGGCTCCTTTCTCCAAGTCTGTGGACAGGAATAATTTTTCATAAGGCCTTTGGCTTTTTGGTATCGACCATAACTGAAAAGCCCCTTGGCCATCGCAGAATGGTTGATATCTTATTGATAACAATAGTTAGGTGTATAGATAGCCTATTAACTATTCCAAAATACAGATTTTCATGTAATAAAAAGTAATCCCAGGAAAATGTATTTAATCATCCCTATTCATGGGAGGAAGTCATTGTTTAATACTGACCAAGTGAGTGAGAACACTGGGGTTTGGCAGCCTCAGCTTCAGGACTCACGGCGGGGGTTTTCAGGCCAGACTTGTATCACTCAGCTCCAATTATTTCAATATTTTCATGAAAGAGAAATGTCCTTCCATAGACTGCAGGGCACCGCAAGATTGCCAAGAAGTAAGCCACTCAGCCAGAAGGTTCGGGAACGTGCTGGGATCCACCGACCCACCTCTGACATTCTCGGGCGGCTGACATTCTCAACCCACCTCTGACATGCTCCCAGGAGCATCACCGGTGATCAGCTCTCCAGTTCCTGCCAAGAAACAGGCCCAGGCTGTGGCACGCCAGCCACGCGGAGGTTTAGCCCTGATGGGCTTATAATGTGAGTCACACAACCAAATCCCGTTAATTGCCTCTGAAATTGTAACTTCATGTTCAGAATAGCTTAGCAGTTCTTCAAGACCCAATTCGTTTCTCTCACAGGGCACTCTGTCAGTGGGGATGCAAGCCGTCTCCTGTGGCTGGTCACTCAGTCTGTGCTTCCTTTGATCTGACTGTCCACCACCACGTTCCACCCCGTAGTTTCAAGTGCGTTGTGCTCCATCACCCCCGTGGGGGATGTTCGGCCAGTTGTGGTGGCCTGGCACCCTGCAGCACCCAGTGGAGTGAGTGAAGCTTCCCCACTGTGGGCAGCCCTGGCAGGGTGAGCCCAGGCACGGGCAGGATGTCCACTCCCAGCCCCAGTCCCTTCCCATTATTGCTCTGATGCAGCTGAGGGCGGGCATCAGACCAAGGACTGGCCAATGGAACTTGCTCTCCTGGGACCGCGATGCTCCAACAGAGCCATTCGAGGGCTGAGCAAAGGTCTGGACTTGAGCCTCCTCAGGCTGCCGCGGTGGGAGCAGCTCAGACGCCGCCTGGCTCTCCAGGCCCCCTGCCCGAGGGCTTCCACGTGCCTCCCAGCCTGGGCGCTCTGTGTATGAGTTGGCCAGAGCCCATGGTGTGCCTGGGCCCACAGCACTTGGCCGGCACCCAATGGTGAGGAAGGCCTGTGGGCCACCATGCTTGGAGACTTGCTTGTGAGGAAGTCTGGCTCCACAGAGCCAGGGCATTTTTTAAAATGTTATGAATTAGTTTCTTATTTTGATTAAGTAATACATAAACCTGATACAAAATTCAAAATGTGTTATAAAACCCAGTAAAAATGAAATCTCTCTCCTTCCCACTCCAGCCCCCCACCCCATGCTGCCAGGATCTTTGTTTCCCCCCAGAGCTAACCCACACATCCATGATTACGGCGACTTTTAACATCACAAATGGAATCCACCTACTCACACGTTGTTCCGCACCCTGCTTTTTCCCACTGATGACACCTTAGATTCTCAACGTTTCTGATGGGAGGAAGGAGTTGGGTGCTTTTGTTGGAAGGAACAAGAGCCACTTGAAGGGATTTGTTTCAGGGTGGGAGGCTGGCCTCCAGGGGGCTGCAGGCGGGGAGCTGGGTGCAGCCTGTGAGTTGCCCTGTGGATCTTCTAGTGCCACTGCCTGTTTTCTGTTGGGAGAAATCATTTTAGAGACTTGACAAGGGCCGCTGAGTAAGCTCTCATCCAAGTATGTCTTCTCCATGTATGTGTGTGTGGAAGTGCACTGTATATGTGCATGAGCATGTATGCGTGTGCATGTGATGCTGGCTGCACACATATTTCTGACACCCACTGCCTTGTGCAGGGTGTGATAGAGTGGGGAGAATCGGGCCTGGTTCGTCTTCCAGCACGGAGCACAGGGCCTGGCACACAGCAGGTGCTGGAGAAACATTTGATCACCTCTTCCTGACCCCTCACCCCCACCCGCAGCATGAATTCCACACATTAGCCAATCTACACAATTGTTTTCCAGCTTCTTTGCCTCTGCTCAGGAAACAGTTTTGTTATTTCTTATTGTATTTTTTTCTTCTACCTGGAATATTCTCCCAAGTTCACGATCGCCTGTGGAAGTTGAGAGTGTGCTCTCTGGCCCTCCTTCTCTGGAATGCTTTCCTTGGATGGCCAGACCAGCCAAAGGCCACCGAAGGCATTCCTCTGTCTCACCCAGAACTGCCCTGAGCCCTAACACTTACACAGAGTAGCCCTCCCTGACCCTGCTCCCAATCCTAACGCCGACACCAGGGACGTAATACCATACGTGTGGAGGGAGCAGCTCTTCACCTGGGCCTGCGGGCTCCCAGTGGCACCTGGAGCCAGAAGTCTGCGACAACCTGGGGCCTCATCTGCGGACCCGCAGTCTTTCCATGGGGAGCCACTGTCTCTGCGACTGGGAACCCTCAGCAGGTAACTTCTCTTTCTTGCTATCTCCTGGCTAATCCTCTCTAAACTCCTGAGAAAGAGAGAGCTGGAGACGGATGAGGGCTTGGTCCACAAGTCCCCACCATGCAGGAGGACTGAGCTTTCTCTTCCTGACTTGCCTGGCTGCTGGCCCGTCTGGGGATTGGCAGTCCCCGGCTCCGTCAGCCGTGGGCAGAGGAGAGGAATCACGGCTGTCTGGGGCTGCCCTCGGCATTCACTCATTTAATCACCATTTATTCACCAAGAGTTATTCGAGCTCCTGCCACGGGCGGCTGGGCAGTGGGGATGGAGCCGTGAATACCACCACTTCCTGCCCCTGAGGAGCTGATGCTCTAGGGAGGGAGACCAATGATGAACAAGTAAGTGGTGAGCAGACAGCTAAGGTGTCAGCAGTGCTATGAAGCACATAGTAGAGGAGACGAGGGTGTGCAGTGGAGTGGACACTGGCAATTGTCCAGATGGTCAGGGATGAGGGGATACTTGAGCAGGGACTCGAAGGAAGTGAGGGAGGCTCTGTGGGAGCAGAGGGAACAGCTGGGCTGTGCAGGGGCTGCTCAGGGGAGAGCGAGGGCCCAGCGTGCTTGGGAGGGGTGAGCGAGGGGACCAAGGTGAGTGTGCTGGGGGTGGGGTGGGAGCAGATTGTACAGGCCACAGAAGGGACTTTGGATCTGGCTCCATGTGAGCTGGGAAGGGTCCTCTGGACTCTGGACCATTCTAGAAGAGTGACAACTTCGGACTTACATTTTAAAATGGTCGTTCTCCAGCTGGTAGACTGTAGAGGGGCAAAGGCAGAAGCAGGGAGACCAGGGAGGAGGCCACGGCAATGACCCAGGTAGGAGAAGATAGTGCTTGGGCCGGGGTGGCCACCGTGGAGGTGACGGGAGGTGGTCCAGCTCTGGACAGACGCTGAAGGAAGGGCCAGCAGGAGTTGTGGTGGGGAGAGAGGCACCAGGTTTTGCCTTGAGCCCCTGGAAGGTGGAGATGGGGAAGGTACTGAGGTGTCCAGGACAGACCTAGGCTACCCCCTCAACCTCGCCGTCTGACTCATCACTGAATGGGCTTCCGTTTCTTCTCAAGGCCCGTAACTTGTGGTGGTTAGACACACAGGCTTGAGGAAGACAAAGCCTTGCTCCCCTTCGGGCCCACGGTGCAGGGCAGCTGCTCTGCAAGCCTCCCTGTATGTAGGGTGCCTGCAGGGCCACTGTTTTCACTTCAACAACCTGACCAAGCCTGGCCAGTCTTTGCAGGAAAACCATCTGTAGCAAGTAAACCCACTTGTCACATTTAGACCAAAATTCTCAAATTTGATACGGGAAGATAGTTTTTAGTAAATAGTTTTGGTAAAATGATGACTTTTGTTATAAACAAACCGCCCAGCCAGCCCGACCTCAACTGCAAGACGTGAGGAATTCTGACTCCATCCCACCATTGTTGTGGGAAATGGCCATGCTGTGTCCTTTGAAACAATAGAGTCCGAGGAAATGTAAACAACGCCCTTTCCCCTTGGTGTCCTGGTGGGACACCCCCTTCCCTCCCACAAGGTCTCTGCAAGTTGAATAGCTTCTCCAAGGAGGCTCTTCCCCGAAGTCAGAGGTCAGGGCTGAGGCCACAGCACCCCCATCCTCCCAGCAGGACTCTGGCTTTCAGTGAGGAAGTTGGGGGGAGTGCTTTGCGGGTCTCTGCGTCTGTAAGTTTGGGGCCGGAAAGATCCTTAAGTATCTGCGTCTCTGGACACTGCCGCTTGAGGCTTTGTTCTGGCCACGCAGCAGTGCCTCCCAAGAGGCTGCTCCCCGCATGGTAGGGGTGCTTCCTGCTCCTCCTTGAAGAAACCATGTCAGGGCCGGGCTGTGAAGCAAGACAGGGACCCAGCAGTCGGGAGGCAGACAGGGGTCCCCCAGGGGCCAGTTCTGGCCTGCAGGCTGCAGGACTCTGCAGGAATAGTGATGGCGGTGGCTAACACCGATGTATGCTTGACACAGTTCTAAGCGCTTGGCGTGGATTATACCGTCTGATCCTCACAGCTGCCAAGTGAGGTAGGTGACACTGTTGTGCCGTCTTACAGTCGAGGAAACCTAAGCTTGGCAAGACGAGGCAGTGTGCTCGGGGTCACACAAGCTGGGAGTGGTGGGGCCAGGGTGGGAGCCCTTGTGGCCCAACTCGAGAGCCCGCATGGTGACGGAGGCCCGTGGTCAAGGTAGGGGGTCCAGCGCACAGTGGGTGGGGCTTCAGCCATCCTGTCGCCATAGCACAGGGCCTTGCAAACACTCACAGGCCTGCTCTGGGGGTTCAAGGATGACTAAGGCAAAGTCCCTGACCATGTGCTAAGCCCACCACCCTACCACTGCCTCGACACAGTCATGTTCCCTAGTGTTCCCTGCATGGGCAAGAGTATAGAAGTGACTTCTGCTGGGACGCTAACAGTACTGGGCTGAGGCACCTACCTTTGGGGGCTTGGACTTACAAAGCTCTTCCCTACAATGGAGGATCGTGACCTTCAGTGGGGTGAACTTCGAGCGCTCACAGGGCCTGGCACGTTGCAGGTGCCTGGGGAGGCGCCAGTGAGCAAAGAGCATGGCTCGTTGAGGGAGGGGCTGCTGCACCGTCAGCCTGACGCCTGGCCACCCAGGTGAGGCTCCCAGCGGCGCAGGTGGACTCTGCCGATGACTCCTGGGGAACCGGCCCTGTGCCCTGGGAAGGGACGGCACTTCGGAAATGTCCCTTAGCCTTGGAGGCCGTGGATGAACATGTCTCTGAGCACCAGCCCAGCCACCCCCATCCCCCAGTGAGGCTCCTGGGGTGGGGGGGCGGGGGGCGTGGGAAGCTGGGAGGAGCCTTCAAAGGTGAATGGGAAGACTGGGGGCCACTCCGGGCGGCGTCCAGACAGACACTCCCGACCACAGAACCTGGGGAAAGGAGGTGAGCCTGTGACGTCCAGAGGCCCCTTTCAAGGAGCCAGTCTCTTGGGAACGGGATTCAGGACTTCCTCTTGGGCGATGTGGGCAGCAAGGCCAAGAGCAGCACGGCAGTGCAGGGCAGCGGCTGCGAGCACTGCCCAACCCACCCTCCAGGCCCTCAAAGACCTTGGGATTAAGTTTCGCATTCATTCAATGGGTGTTCAGTGAGCACCCACTTGCGCCAGGCACAAAGCAGAGCAAAACCCTTGCTCCCGTGGAGCCCGCGGTCCATCGGCATGATAAGCCCCCTTCCCTACGTGTCAGGAAGCCCAGAGGGGGCTGTGTCTCTGCTGCAGCGAGAGGGTGGCTGAGTGGGACGGGCTGGAGCGGGAGAGTCAGGCTGTCGGGAACGCCATGAGCAGAAACAAGCCCAGCTGGACACGGGCTTTCGTAGCTACAGATTTTTGCATTTAAAGAATCTTACCTGGAACCCCATGGAAACAGTGTTTAATTAAGCAAAACTTTATTTGATGCCTTCCTATCTGTAGTGTTTACTTATTAAGCCAACTGATGAGAACAGTAAGGCCATTTTGATGAAAAAAGCCACCTGAAATCCAGGGTTACAGAAATCAACCAGAGTCTTATGCCAACCTGGGCATCCAACACCTCCCGCTATATCAGAATTCTTCAGCCTATTCTTTGCTGTGGGGCTGTCCTGTGCACTGTAGGATGTTTGCTGGCATCCCTAGCCTCTACCCGTTGGATGTGAAAACCAAACATGTCTCCAGATCTTGTCAGATGTCCTTTGGGGAGTAATATCGCCCCAGGTGAGGACCACTGCCATCTACATTGATTGCGCAAGATCAAAAAATCCTGTTTCACGGTGAGAAGCATTTGCAATTGTTAAAAGTGTCATTGTTTTGTTTGTTTTGTTCGTTTGTTTTTATCAGCTCTCTTGCCGCTCCTAGGCCCACCTTTAATTAAATAAGAGTTTTGTTCTGAGATCTGCACAAAAAACACATTCCTGCAGCAGCCCAAGTTAATGTGTTGGTAGTTTTCAATGTACTAAAATTTGTATGTAACACATTTGTGTGGGTGTGTTGTTTTCATTACAATTTTGAGGAATAGGAAAATCTTCATATTAAAAACATTCAGACCAAATGTTGGCGGATCCCCTAAGCCTTTTGGAGGAAGGTTCAGAGACACTGCTTTCACGTTGGGAAGCAGCCACAGGGAGAGGCCAGGATTTGATGATGGTGCAGGTCGGGCGGGAGGGCAGGGTCACTGGGGCCTGTCTGCTGCCCTGAGACCCCAAGGCTTCATCAGATAAAGACTGCAGGATTGGGGGCGGGCGTGCAGAGGACTGGATCCAGTCAGGAGAGATCCAGAATTGAGGGAAGAGAAATAAGACTGATTCAGGGAGTGAGCAGAGGAAAGAAAGGCTTCTCACTCCATGCAGTTCTAAGAAAGAGCCCCCAATTCTTGGTGACACTGGGCCAGGAGGTTAAACACAGAATAATCATAATGAAAACAATCTGTTTGTACCATTTGATGCTTCCAGAAATTCCCGGGAGCGAGTCCAAGGTGGAGAATCCCAGCAGAAGTGCTGCTGGTTGGAAGTGAGAGTGGGGGTTGGGAGGGAAGGGTGGAGGAGAGCGTCTTTCCCAGGTCCCAAGGGTCTGGGGCCCGGCCACTCTGGGGATGACAGGGTGGGGGGCACCCCTGCAGGCCGCAGAAACAACAGCTGTCTTTAATGTTCCGGAAAAAATAGACCTTCCCTGGAATCAGTTTGTTCTCCCTCCTGCAAAATTGGGAGCCACTTTCAGGGCTCACTCCTGGGAAATCTGCCTTGGATATGGGGGACAGCTGACCACAGGCCAGGACTCGCCACACAGCAAAACACGGCAAACCTGACCAGGGGCCTGACACCCACCCGCTGGCCATGTCTTGAGCTCCTGGGCAGTTCTGGGAGGGAGGGAGGCTGGGAGGGAGGGAGGCTGGCCCGGCAGACAGGGGGCCCCAGGCCTGGGTGCCCGGAGCACCTCCTCTCCCCTCCTTCTCCAGTCACTGCAGGGAATTTCCTTCGTGGGATACGGTTGGGCACTTTCAATGTGTCAGAGTCCTGGTCCAACTCCTCATCTCACAGATGGGAATCTGAGGCTCTGTGTGTGACCCTTAAGAACCACCAGCCCCAGTGCAAGCCCACGTCTTGGCCTGCCAGGGTAGTTCGGGGCTCAGTTCATCTGGGGAGAAGAATCCCAGGGCTCTGTATTTCAGAATCAAGGACTCTGAGAGTTTTCAGACCTTGCCTGTCCCCTCATTCTGTGGGTCCCGCTGTGGCCTCAGGCAGCAGAGAACCCCAGCTTAGCAGCTTCTCTGCTCCACATGAAGGCTGTCACTGCCTTACCTCAGTGTCCTTCGCTAGGGTGACTCAAGCCTGATAAGAGCCTCACCTCACACTTGGAAAGCACCGTACAGCTTCCTGTGGCCTCAAACCCTTTCTCTGGCATTGGCAGAGCAACTGTGGGTTCCATTTCACAGATAAGGCCGCTGAGGCTTGCAGAGGGCGAGGGTGGGCTTCCATCGGAGGTTGGTGTTCTCCCCACACCCAGGCCCTGCCTTGCAGCCCCTTGCCCCTTCCAGCCTCCGGTGACTTCCCTCCCAACACAGGCCATACCTCCGTTCCTATGCGAAGGGAGTGGTTTCCAAAACCAACTGTGACGTTTCCTGAAAGGCGCTCCAGGGCTGCCAGCTTCAAGGGCTCCGGCAGGGCCCTGCCCAGGAAGCGTTGAGCCAGTCCTGGCCTGTGGCGTCTGCGGCGTGCTGTGCTGACCCTGGCCTCAGGGGCCTTCCTCTCCTCATTAGGGGAGGGTGCTGGGGACGGTGAAGCAAGCTCTGGGGGGCCAAGGCCCTTCTGGGAACCATCCTAGTGGAAATGTCCCTCCTGCCTGGCCCTGCCCCGTGCTGGGCCGTGCCCACCCTTGGCTTCAGCAGGGCTCTGGCACTGGGAAGAATGGGCCTTAGCTCCCGGGCGTTGCAGGAGGCAGAGGTCAGCACATTCCAGGGTTTGGCCTTTCCGCCTCAGTCAGAAAACTCAGCAGATGGAAGGCCCAGGCCTCCAGGGCTTCATGGAGCGGGCAATGGACAGGGAGTGGGGACTGGCACCGCCCTCTCTGCTGGGCAAAGCTCTTGGAGCTGCTTGGCCTCTGCTGAGCAGGAACTGACCTGGGAGCCGCCCTCTCCAAGGGTGCCATGAGGCCCCAGGCCCCTGCCCGCTCCCAGTGCCTGGGCCCCAGCCACCGAGCCGCCTGAGGGAAGGGTGTGTGTGTCTTCTGGTGGATAAGACACACCGCTTCTGGTCCCGCCTCCCATCGGGACATCCCCAGTCACCCTGCCTGGTGTCCCCTCTCGAGGCACAGAGGCCTCCTCTGTCCCTCACAGCCCGGCCCCCTCCCTCTTCTGCCTGGAACAGTCTCTCCTCCATCTTCCCCTGGCGACTTCTGCTCATCCTTCAGCCCCAGCTCTCCCCTCCCTTCCCCGGAACACCTCTGTGGACCCTGGGATGGCTGGTCCCTCTGTCCCATGCCCTGACCTTTTCCTTCAGAGCATGCTTCATGGTCAAAGTTAATGACGTGAGGTTGACCCACTGACTTCCCCTCTCCAGGCACAGGACAACTAGGACAGTGCCTGCCTCTTGTGTGCCAGGCCAGACACTGTGGGAGCTGCCCAACTGTGTTTATCGGGTAAGTTGAATGTTTGAGCAGGATTGGGGTTTCCAGAAGGTACTGCCATGAGGCCCTGCACACACCTGGGGTGTGAGAAGTTATGCATGGCCCAGAGAAGGTCCTTGAGGACTGGGCAGGGTTGGGGAGTGTGGGCTCACACTGAAAGGCCAGGATGGAGTGCCAAGGTGTGAGGCTGGGCAGGGAGATCGAGTGGCTAGTCCAAACAGGACAAAATGTCTTGCAATAGGTTTGCAGAGAGAGCAGAGCCCTGGAAAAGGGGCAGTGCTCAGCTGGGGACGGCCAAAGGCAGATTTGCTCAAACTTTCATGCCACCAAGGGTCACCAAGGTGGCAGTGGATTCAGAGACAGTGGGTTCAGATCTGGTCCCATCTTCTTTCTGGAGCCCCACTTTCCTCATCTGTCAAGTAGGGACCTAACCGATGGGGTTATTGGGAGGTCAGCTGAGGGAATGTTTGCGAAAGGTGAGTCAAATGTCATCTTGCTTTTTCCTTTTCTACAAAAACTCCGGCCAGAGGTGAGGCCCGCGGGAAGCGGTTGTCGTTGTCTGGGTACACGCCCTCCAGTAAAGGGTCACAGATCCTGCCCTTGTGACTCACACTCTGTGAAGAAATGGTTCCTGCAAACATTGCAGAGGTGAGGAGAGTTTTCCTTGCCCTCCTAGCCTGGTTGTTCCACAAGCGTGTACCAAGCTCTTCCCAGGGACCAGGCCCTGTGCGGGCACTGGGCAAGCTGAACGACACTCTGCCCTTGGAGGGCCCCCTTTCCAGGGCTCGGGGAGGCCTGACCCCTGGAGGGAAGCACACATTTTCTAGAGAGCCGGCCCTGACCGACCGCTCAGTGGGAGGCCAGGGCCCGGCCATCGCCTACCCTCGCTCCTTGGAGGTCTGGTTGTCCCCGGCTCCCAGTCCTCTGCAAGTCTCCAGCCCAGACCCTGGAACTCAGGGCTCCTGCGGCTGACCACCCCTGACCCTTCCCCACACGGGGATGACTGCACAGCCCGCCTCGTGCCCAAAGCAGAGCTTGGGAAGCTCCCCCTCCCTCACCTCAAAGGACGGTGGCTCCAGCCTTCCAGTCCTCAGGCCACAGTCCTGGTGGCCCCGCTGACTTTCTCTCCCAGGCCACACCCAGCCTGCCCACCAGCCCTGTCAGCGCTCCCTTAAAATAGATGCAAAAACTCAAAGGGACAGAAAGCAGACCTGAGGTTGCCTGGAGTGTTGGTGAGGGAGACGGGACAAAGGATCATGAGGAAACTTCTGGAGGCGATGGGAAAGTTAAGGATCTTGATTGTGGAGCTGGGTTGATGGGGGTGTATATGTGTCAGAACTCATCCAACTGTGCACTTCATGTGGAGTTTAATGGATGCCACTTACACCTTAATAAAGCTGTTCGTCGTTTATTTAAAAAAACAAACAAAAAAAACAGATGTTTCCAGTGACCTCTGTGAGACCCTGGACAAGTCCCTTACCCTCTGTTAACCTCAGCTTTCCCAGCTGTAAGATGGGAGTCTCTAAGAGACCTTCCAGCTGGATCTCCATGACCCTCCATCCACATAGCTCCTTAGAGGCGGCGCCTATCTTGAGAAGAGGGCGTTAGGCTGTGTAGCCCAGGTTTGTCCCAGCACTTTTCTGATCCCAGCTTGGCTCACCAGCCCTTCCTGCAGAAATGGCTCAGACCAAGTAATTGGCTAGGGAGAGGTGGGTGCCAGGAAATAGGGCCAAGTCATGTAGGAAAATAAGGAAGTGAGTAACTCCACAACTCCACAACTGTCTGGGCTCCCTCAGGCCCAGAAAACCTCCAGAAAGCTAGAGAGAAGCACAGAGATTTTGGTCAACCCATTTGACAGATGGGGAAACTGAGGCCCAGAGAGAAGTTGTCTCTCAAGTACACTGAGCTAGAACCTGGCAGAGTTGATGCAGAAATGCAGGTTGTTATTAACTAGACTTACTGTGGTGACCATTTGCAACATAATACAAATATTGTGTTGTATACCTGAAACTAATGTAATGTTATGTATCAATTCTATCTCAATTTTTAAAAAAAGGAAAGAAATGTAGGTTACTGGACTCCTAATCCAGTGCTCGCCCACAGCCCCCTACCCTGAGGGTCAGAAGACATGAAGCTCATCCCTGGATCCCTGGGCCTCCCTAAGCTGGTTCCCCCATGACTACGGGCTCTGCCTTTGGGGCCTCGCAAAGGGCTGCATCCATCTGTGAGCCCCACGTATACAGGGTTCCCATTTGGGGCAGGGGGACGAGGGCTCAGAGCCCCGCGATCTGAGGCAGGTTTCAGGCCCTGGAGTTAGAGGGGCCTGGACAGAGCCGGCTGGGACTGAGCATCTGTTACCTGCTAAGCGCCCCACATCCATCCATCCACAGGTGATTCTCCAACTGCCCTGGGAGGCTGGCATCGTGAACCCCGTTTTACCCCATTTTCTAAAGGAGAAAACTGATTTTCTGAGTGTTGAAGCAGCTTTCTCTGGCCTCAGAGCTGCTCACTGGAGACACCAGGACTGCAATGCAGTCAGCTGCATTCCACAGACTTTCCAAAAGGAAGGCGGAGGAGGAGGAGATGGGGAGAGGGAGAAACGGCAGCAACAGCAGCAGAATCTGGCACTTTCAGCATCAGCACCGCCTTGCCCAAGCCGCTGTGTGGATTATCTCAGAAGCCTCTTAACTGGTGTCTCTGCTTCCTCTCTGTTCCCTCGCCGTCTGTCCTCAACACAGCAGCAGGGATCCCACTAGAATGTGGTCAGACTATGCCCCTCCCGCCTCTGCTCAGAGCCCTGCAGAGGTCCCACTTCTGAGAGCCAAGCCCAGGTCCTGGCACTGGCCGTGAGCCCAACCCAGCTGGCCCTGTTCTGCTCTGATTTCCCCTCCTGCACCCTCCTCCCTGCCCACCTGGACACAGGGCCGCCTTGCTGTCCCTACAATGCACCAGGCACCCTCCTGGCCCAGGGCCTTTGCGCTTCTTCTCTCTGCCTGGAGCCTTCGTTTCCAGGCATCCTCACGGTCTAACTACTTTCCCTCCAGTCTGTGCTTCGGACGCTTTCCCTGAGCACCCCATTCAATACTGCAACCTGGCCTACCCCAGCCCAGCATTCCTGGTCACCCCCACCCTGCTGCCTTTCTTTCTTCCACAGCATTTACCACTTTCCAACGTATAACACATTTCCTTATTTATTATGCTTATTGTTTGTCTCCCTCTGTAAAACTCTAACTCCATAAGGCCAGTGGTCAGTGTCTCCTTTGTGAACGGACGAACGCCAAGCAGCTAGAACAGCACCTTGAACGGTGCCTGGCATAGAGCAGGCCCCTAATGAACACTTGCTGAATAACTGAATTTGCTGAGGTCACTACCCTAGAAAGACATGGGTTTGTGAATCGCCCTGATCTGGGTTCAGCGCCCCCCCTCCAGCAATGACTAGCTGTTCAGTTTTACCTCCTTCAGCCTCCATTTTCTCATCTGTGAAGTACGATTTATACTTTGATATAATGCACATGAGGGGCCTCGCAGAGCGCCTGGCCCACGGCGGCCACATGAGCGCCAACTGCAGGGAGAAGTGACTTTATTTAGCAAATACATGTTAAGAGATGAAGCTCTGGCGCATTAAATAGGACGAGCAGACTGGGTGCCTGCGAACTTGGCTCAGGTGTGAAGCTCTTCTCAGAGAAAATACTTTCTTCCTTCCCTGGAGGGAAATGCTCTGGTCCCTGGAGCAGTGAGTTTGAAGGAACAGTGCCGAGAAGTTGAGGGGCCCAGACTCAGACCAGAAAGTTCACTTCCTGGCAGGGGGCTCAGGGCCACTGACTTCACCTCTCAGGACCTCTGTTTTCTCATCTGTGAAATGAGACGAGGTTGCCTTCTCTGTTGACCCCAGGGGGGTTATAGGGATTGAAGGAGAAAGCACATGTGAAATACTTTGTGGGCAATGTAGGATTGCCCTGACGGGTGGGGTGCCCAGCTGCCATCCGGGTTAAGAAGCCTGCTGCTTCGGCAGGTGTTATGGGCTGGAGTGCATCCTCCCAAATTCACATGTTGAAGCCCTGCCCACACAATGTGAGCACACTTGAAGGTAAGGTGTGTAAAGAGATAATTAAATTAAAAAGAGATCCTTAAGGTCGTTCTAATCCTATATGGCTGGCGCCTTATAAGAGGAGGAATTTTGGACATGGACACACACGGAGGGAAGGCGATGTGAAGACGCAGGGAGAAGACGGCCATCTACCAGTCAAGGAGAGAAGCCTCAGAGGGAACAACCCTGCCGACACCTTGACCTTGGATTTCCAGCCTCCAGAACTGTGAGACAATAAGGTTCTGTCGCATAAGACCTCTAGCCTGCGGGACTGCAGAACTGTAGTTACAGCAGCTCTAGGAAGCTAAGAGAGTAGGTCTGGATGAGATCACGGAATGTTAGAAGCCCAGGAACTAAGCGCTCGCCTCCTCTCCTGCTCAGAAACCCCTCCCCAGACACACACACTGACCCCAAACACCAGTCCCCCAGGGTCCTGCGTTCACGCCCTGCCTCCCTCGGTCCCGGAGCTGTCCGTCTGTGTCTCTCAGTGAAATACCCAGTAATCCAAGAGGAGTCCACTTGGCACCGTGGGGGCCGTCTCTGCACAAAGACCCTCAGGAACACACCTTGCTGAGGTTCCACGAGGAGCGGGTGTCTGAGAGGGTCCTGGTCACATCGACTGGGATGGAAAGTGCAGCCTCTGCTCACTTTTTTCTGCGGAGAGCAGTCTGTTCTCTCTGGAAAGGGTTGGCACACACCCAGGGCCCCGGGCCCACCTGCCTCGTCCCTCACGTGCTCCGAGGCCCTGTCTGGGGTGCGGGGCTCTCAGGGTTGGGAGATGTGCTCGTGTGGAGGAATTGCCTCTGGGCAGTGGTGGTGCAGATCCCTCCCGGGAGAGTGTGGGGCTCTGGGGGGCTGCCCGAGGATGGTCCTCACTCGGCTCAGGGATCACTTCCGCTGGGGCTGCTCATCTCCAGACCCTCCTCTCCTGAACCAGATTTGTTTAGTCGTGGCCTATGGTGGGTCCACTTGCCCCCCCAGAACCGCCCACCCTGTCCCCCTTTCAGGTCACGCACCCCTTTAAACTGCTTCTGTCAGGAATGCAGGCTAAAGGTCAGGGCACTGAGACCCACATATCAACGTTATGAATGGGGACCCTCTTGGAAGAGTTTCCAAGTCAGGTGCTGGGCTAGGAGTCCTGTGAAACCGTGGTAGAATGCATCTTATTTCTTCTGCAGAGTTAAGGGGAAAAAACCAAGGTTTTTCTTGGCAAAACAAGGCCACCCACACACACTCCTTTAAAAAATCCAGGCATAACTGTGAGCCTTAGTCTACTGTCGTGTAATTGTCACACTGCAACACATGGTCTGAGGCCATCTCCTCATCTGACTGGCTCCTGACCTAGGAAAACAGGAGACTGCAGGCCAGGCCAACATTCCCCAGGCCGCCCACACCCAGGCGCCCAGGCCCGTGGGGAGAGAAGTGCGAATTCCAGCCCCACGGCCTTGCGCCCGACTGCCACCTGGGCTGAAGGAGACTCCAAAGGTCAGTCCCCCTTGGTCAGCACAGGGCACAGCCCCCAAGGAGCTGGCTGTCCTGTAAAAGCCTTGCCTCCGAGGTAGCTGCTGGCACGCGGGGTTTCAGATCCACAGGCAATTCTGTTTGACATTGGACGGGGTCCAGAATTCAGACTGTAGCTTTGGGTGTGAATATTCCATCCCACTCAATTATTTCCAGTGAAGGGTATGGGATTTTTGCTTCTTCCTTCAAGCTCCTCCGTAAATATGGATGTTTTCTAACAGGAGCTGGACCACACGCTGATGTCGAGGTCTGTGGCCTCTAATCTAATTGCACAAAGGACCGAATTGAAATGGGCTTTTCCTGGCAGTTCCAAGGTTGGATCAGCAGCCTGTGTTTGTGGGTGTTATGGGGCTGCGGGACCAGAGGCCCCACCTCTGTTCCCTGTCAGCGGGGGGAGCTCCTGGGAAGGCAGAGGACCCAGGAGCTGGCCGGGGGCCCCTCACGTGTAGGTGTGCCCAGAGGCCCCTCCGTGCGGGCGGCCCTCTGCAGCCTGGGCTGGAAGGTCCTGGGGGAAGGAAGCCGCCTCTCCCAGGGGGCCTGCCTGCATTTGCAGCGGATACTACGACGCCGCCTAAGCTCGTTGAACCCACTGCCAGGGAATTTCCTCCTCGTTGTGGCCTCCATATTAACATGAAGGCAAATAACCCATCAGGAATATTTAAAAAGACATTTAGGGAGTTTCCTGGTTACCACCACACATTAGCTCTCCGTACCTTCCGCTTTGGCTGCCTGATGCAGTTGGAATGCAGAAGGATGTCCCAGGAATCATAAAATCCTGACTAATTTTTGTAGATATTCAATTATGCTTACTAGATGAATCTTACGAAGTCAGGAAAACAAGATATATGTTCAGGGAAGATTTCCAGTCACAGTATTTGAAACAACACCGGACAATCTGTGGTCAGTGGAGCCTCTGCCCCATCCCCAGGGGCTCCGAGAGTGACCAGCTGTCTTGACCACAGCTGAGGGCCCTGCCCCAAGGCAGCTGCTCGCTGTGGGAAAGGAAGGAGCTGGAGTGTGGGCCCAGTCTGGCCAGTGCTTTGCTGGCTTTGCTTTCAGGTTGTTTCCCACTGGCTGGAATCCGACTGACACTGAGGGTCCCCTCTCAGGGAGTTTTAAAATCGGGATGCACAGAGCGAGAAGCAGAGGGACAGACAGACAGACACGCAGCGGTGTGGGGAAGTCATCATGAGAGAAAGGCAGATCCACCAGGGCAAGAGTCACAGACGCCAGCTTCTGGGAGCGGCAGGACGAGGGGGGGTCTCCTGGGCACAGGGATGGGTCCCTGACCGCGTGGGCTTGCACGCCAGCCCTGCACTTACTAGCTGTAGGACTGCAGGCAAGTCACAGACCTTCTCAGCCTCACCACCCTCCTCAAATGGCCAGCGATGGGAACTATTCCATAGGACTGCTGTGAGCATCACGTGATAACGCACGTCGGGTGTCTGGGGCTATGCCGGCACCCAGGCGGGGCAAACGCTCAACAAATGCTCACTGTTCCTAGTGTTAAACCCAAACCCAAGTCCTGACTTCAGGACACTGCCGAGGTCCTGCCTGTGTATCTCTCTCTGTCCTTCCCGTCTTCCTTTCCGAAAAACAGCCATCACTCCAAGCAAGTGGAGTGTCTGTGTTTCTGGCAGCTTGGAAGAGTCTCTCTAACGTGGAAATAAAAAGAACCATATCGACTTGCCCGAGAGCCCAGGGGGCCAGGATGCCAGTTCCTCCAGCGCTTCATGTTAAATGTGTGGGAAAAGCAGCTGATAGGTGGTGGCTTGGTCTTTGAAGGGCTGGGTCTCAAGTGCCCTTTGGGTCAGTGCAAACAGAACGAAATGCATTTATGGGGCCCTGTCCCGTCGGTCGAGCTCAGGAAGGAGGTGGAGACCATTCCAGGACAGCAGTGGAGGGAGAGAGCTGGTGTCCCTGCTTCATCCAGCAGAGGAACGGCAGCCCCAGGGGCTTGATGGCCATCGGCAGAGGGTCCGTGCCCCTGTCTGTGTGTGTGTGTGCACTGGGTGTGAGCACACATAGGGAGGGTGGCTGTGCCAGAGTGCAGGGTGTCCTGTGTCCGTGCACGTGAGCGTGCTCATGCCAGGATGGGTGCGCGCAGGCTTGTGTCTGGGGAGAGCTGCAGGGGTAGCTGAGGTTGGGTCGTGTGCACAGGTGTGAGTGCGGCCCCGTGCACAGACGGCTGTGCGTGCCCAGGCGTGTGTGTGACTCTGTGTAGCCGGCGTGTGGGGAGATGACCCTTTGTCTTCAGCGGCTCAGCTGGCCCCAGTGCAGGATGGGGGGGTGGGGTGTAGGCAGCAGGTCACCTGGCTGACAGGGCTGTGATGAGAACCTCTACGGGGCCTGCTGTTTCCCAGGAACCAGAGCCGTTCAGGAACTGCTGATGGAAGACAGGAATGAGCAAGTTCCAAAGGTTTCTCTGGGTTTTCATTTCAAGGGACACAGAGTGACCTTTGCCTGTGCCACTTGGGCTGCTGCTGCTTTGCCCTTCCCCCAGCGAGGGGAGGCTGGTTTCACTTTTCTTTCTGTTGTTTTCACTTTCAGGTTCCCTTGATGAAACACCGAGAAAGGTGGGGCAGCTCTGGAGGTGGGTGCCCGGCTCAGGTGCTAAGGCGGGCCATCCTGCGTGGAGGCCGCGGGCTCAGAACCTGCTGGGTCCATGCCAATGGCTGTGCTGGGCCAACACGGCCCACCCGATGAGAGAGGCTGTGACTTCCCAGAGCACACGGAACGGGCCTCCTCGTGCTGCTGAGAAAACAGCTCCCAAGAGGAGGCATGGTTTGTCCAAAGTAACACAGAGATGGTGCCGGAGCTGGGACCAGACCCAGCTGTCAGGCCTGGCATTGGTGGGAGACACCTGGCCAATGGGCCAACAGCAGGTAAAGGCAGGAGCTAAATCCCTGACCCGTGTGCTAACAGCCTAGATCAGACGGCGTGGCTCCTTACACCTCTCTCCCCCCAGGCCACGCGGGGTGCCTCCCTCTGTGTGGCCGCTCTGTCATGGACCTCACTGTCCCCTCCTGCCCGGTCAGGTGCCAGGCAGGCCCTGACCACTCCCACTCGGGCCACACTCACCCGACAGGCCCTGGGGTCCCCCCAAGACTTCTCCCAGGGTAATAAACTTGGGCTTCTCAGCTCTAGTCTCCAACCCTTCAGACAGGTCCCCCCCACTCCCAGGAGGGTCCCTTCTGTGTGGCAGGGCAGGCCATGAGCAGACCCGGATTTCTCTCTGGGTTACCAACCCTCAGCTTCCCATGCCCCCTCCCACTTGGGCTATGCCTGACTTGCCCTTGCGCATTGCCCTCCCAGGGCCTGGGGCTCTGGTGGCCAGTCATCTGGGCTCTGCATTCTCCAGAGTGCCCCCAACAGTGACAACACCACAAACACACATAGACCCCAGGCCTCCGTGTGCCCCCACAGATACTGTGCATCCTTAGGCAACACCGCTTCCCCCAAAACACCGCTTGCCTTCAGGTCGGCTGCGCCTCTCCTGGCCCCTGTGAAATGGTTCAGCTCTGCCCGAGGCTTGCTCTCCTGGATCCCTCTCCCATCACTTCCGAGGTCTCCGTCTGTGCTGCAAGTCTGTTAACAAGCTGTGTCCTGGTGGATCCTTGACATTTCTCAGGCTGGAGTAGGTATGTTCTGCATTTCAAATAAGATAATGGTAGTCTTTTCCCAATTCACAGAAAAAGTTCATAGAGAGAACTCTCTTTTAAGTCCTCCTCCCATTAAACTTTTGACATCTGTGACCTCAGAAAAAGAAACAGTAACACGTTTGATATAAAGCATCTAGATTCAGTTTCACCCACAATCTTCACGTTAAATTTGGCTATTGTTTATTTTTACCCCACTGACCTGTGTCTGAGATGAAATGCTAGGATGAGGACCCTCGCTTGTGGAACGGATTCAACGGCTCCATTCTCTAGGAGGTCACTCAAGAGTGGCTTTGCTGTCACCTGACCAGGGCACACCCCTGACCTGAGTGTCTGGGGAGGCCTGGCCAGGTGGATGCTTGTCATCAGCACCCTGACTTGGTCCGGAAAGGCCCTCAGGCACCTAGTGTAGCTAGTTGCTAGATTTAGCGAGTAAAAATAAAGGGCACCAAGTTCAATGTGAATTTCCAGTAAACAACAAATAGTATTTTAGTATAAGCATGTCCCATGCAGTATTTGGGACATACATATGCTAAAAAAAATTGTTGTTTGTTGGAAATTCAAATTGAACTGGACATCCGGCATTTTATCTGGGGACCCTAACTTGGCACCTACATCCACTGGTGCATGCCATCCAGTGTCAGAGGCTCTGCAAGCAGCTTGTAACTGGCAGTAAAGAACTGAGGTTTGTCAATGATCTACATGTGTGGGCAGGCCCAGGCCTCTCCTGGCATAATGCCCCTCTCTTGGGTTCTAGTGCATACAGGGGTAAAGTGCGTACAGCCTCTAGCCAATATTACTGATACCCAGACCCTCATCCCCCCAGAGGTCACTCCAGCGCATCAGTTTTTGCAGTGGTCACCAGCTGCGTAGTGCTCTGAGTTTATGCTTTCACCATGTCTCTTGCTTTTCTTCCTCTTCTTGGTGCATTGCTATAGGCTGAATGCTTGTGTCCCCCAAATTCATATGTTGAAACCTAAACCCCAAGGTGATGGTATTTGGAGGTAGGGCCTTTAGGAGGCGATGAGGTCATGAGGGTGGAGCCCTCAAGAATGGGATTAGTGCCCTTATAAAAAGGATCCCAGAGAGCTCCCTTGCCCCTTCCACCTGTGAGGACACAGCGAGAAGATGCTGTCCATGAACCAGGAATCTGCTGATGCCTTGATCTTGGACTTCCAGACTCCAGAAGTATGAGAAGTAAATTTCTGTTGCTTATAAGCCACCTAGGCTATGGTGTTTTGCTATAGCAGCTCGAACACATTTTTAGAAAGGAAGAAGGCAGCATAACAAGAGCCCTCAGCTCAACATTGCACTCAGGCGCAAAAGACACCGTGAGCATCCCCGTGACTGATTCCCACGTGAGCTCAGAGCTGGATGTTATCCAGGTTAGTGATACCACTGTATGCATCTGTAAGTTAAATAGTAAATAAGGTTTCTCTATTCTTCATCTTCAATAATACATCTTAATAATACTTGTGGATTGGAGATATGCAAATGGAATCAACATTTACTGAAAAATATCCAATATTTGAAAACTTAACTAAGCTTATTAATTTTTCTTGTAAGGTATCACACTTTAGGCTGATGTGTTTACTCATATGCTTGTGAAACACTTTGGGATGATTGCTCTAAAAGACGACGTTTGCAACACACTCTGCCCCGCATCACAGCACAGGGTTCTGGGGAGGTGCCCATGCCCCGGTCAGCCCTGGGAGTGGTCAAGGACTGGGTTCCTGCCTGCTCCCCAGCTTCGAGGGGGTGGTAGCCACATTTCCCTCGACATCAGTCTGGGCTGAAATCGCTGGCAGGTTGACTCCTATTTCTTCTCGTCATGGTTTCCCTGAAGATGCCAGGTCACGAACTGCATCCCATGTTGACAGAATGAGTGGGAGAGAGAGGAGCTGCATTGCCTTTTGTTTGTGGAGGCAAAGGGCCAGGATGGGAGGGCGGCAGACCCCGGCCTCGGCTGACTGATGAACGGACTTCCTGTTCCCTCTTCTCCAGGGGCTCTGCTCCAACAAGTCAGGCATCCAAGCCCAGAGAGGGAAACCTGGGTCTCTGACTTTGGGCCACATGGCCCAGCTGGGCAGTGCTGCCCAACCCCATCCAGCATGAGCCCTGCCTGCCTGGCTGGCCTCGGGGGACAACAGTCAACTGCTGGAGCAGTACACGGGGAGTCTTCTGAGGCTGGGGGCCTGGGGCAACACTGCCCAAAGAAAGGACCACTTTCGGTGGGGGGTACTTGACATGAGTTTAGCTACACAACTTTAGCATTTTTGTAAATGGTTATGAATTTTTTTCTAATTCGTTCAAAACTAGAAAAATATGACACCAAATTCACCAATAACCATTTATGATACCATGACACGCTGTAGAGTGATTTCTTTAACCTCTGCCAGATGGTCACATTGCATGGCCGTTTTGATTAGGATGGCTTTGTCTGCCCAGTAAGACTCTGACTTCCTTACAGGGGAGGGCTATGCCTGCATTGGTGAGGTTCTGTCATTGAGAGCCCGATCAACAAGAGAAACTGGGCATGAAAAGAAGCAGAGCTGGGTGCAATCTTCCCAACTCTTGTCTCCAAAAAGCAAGTTTATTTTACAAGTTGGCGACAAAATCAATTCTTTAAAAACATCTTTCATTTGCCTTTCATTGACCCCTGGCTCACATCCCTGTCTCTTCTTTGTTCTTTAGTCCTCTTTTGAGGCCCCAGATCTCCTGAGGCCTGGGAACAAGGGGCATCATGTCACGAGGAATCTACAAGGGGAGGGATGCCAGCACAGTCACCAGGGGATACCTGCCCTTGCAGATTCCTGGAGCTTTAGATCTCCAGAGAAGGGGAGGCAGCCCTTACACCCCACTGGGGGGCCATCAGAAGGTGGCCGGGGGCTCCCTCTGGGGTGGGGCCCATGGAGGGAGGGCTGGGTTGGCTGAGTGCAGAGGGAGCCCGTGACTAGGGATTTTCATGTGTGCATTGGTTGCACATGACTGCTCCATGTTTCCAGGCAGGATGAAAGAGGATTTGTTTTATGCCCCATCTGAGAACTTTAAAAAGGGAAGGATTAAAAGAAACAGGAAATGCAAGAGATTTCTGTGCATTAATTTTGTATCCTGCTACTCTTACCAAATTCATTGATTAGCTCTAGTAGTTTTCTGGTAGCATCTTTAGGATTCTCTATGTATAGTATCATGTCATCTGCAAACAGTGACAGCTTTACTTCTTCTTTTCTGATTTGGATTCCTTTTATTTCTTTTTCTTCTCTGATTGCTGTGGCTAAAACTTCCAAAACTATGTTGAATAATAGTGGTGAGAGTGGACAACCTTGTCTTGTTCCTGATCTTAGAGGAAATGTTTTCAGTTTTTCACCATTGAGAATGATGTTGGCTGTGGGTTTGTCATATATGGCCTTTATTATGTTGAGGTAAGTTCCCTCTATGCCTTCTTCCTGGAGGGTTTTTATCATAAATTGGTGTTGAATTTTTTGAAAGCTTTTTCTGCATCTATTGAGATGATCAAAATTAATGCACAGAAATCTCTTGCATTCCTATACACTAGTGATGAAAAATCTGAAAGAGAAATTAAGGAAACACTCCCATTTACCACTGCAACAAAAAGAATAAAATACCTAGGAATAAACCTACCTAAGGAGACAAAAGACCTGTATGTAGAAAACTATAAGACACTGATGAAAGAAATTAAAGATGCTACAAACAGATGGACAGATATACCATGTTCTTGGATTGGAAGAATCAACATTGTGAAAATGACTATACAACCCAAAGCAATCTACAGATTCAATGTAATCCCTATCAAACTACCAATGGCATTTTTCACAGAACTAGAACAAAAATTTCACAATTTGTATGGAAACACAAAAGACCGCCAATAACCAAAGCAATCTTGAGAAAGAAAAACGGAGCTGGAGGAATCAGGCTCCTGGACTTCAGACTATACTACAAAGCTACAGTAATCAAGACAGTATGGTACTGGCACAAAAACAGAAATATAGATCAATGGAACAGGATAGAAAGCCCAGAGATAAACCCATGCACATATGGTCACTTTAATTTTGATAAAGAAGGGAAGAATATACAATGGAGAAAAGACAGCCTCTTCAATAAGTGGTGCTGGGAAAACTGGACAGCTACATGTAAAAGAATGAAATTAGAACACTCCCTAACACCATACACAAAAATAAACTCAAAATGGATTAAAGAGCTAAATCTAAGGCCAAACACTATAAAACTCTTAGAGGAAAACATAGAACACTCTATGACACAAAACACAGCAAGATCCTTTTTGACTCACCTCCTAGAGAAACGGAAATAAAAACAAAAATAAACAAGTGGGAACTAATGAAATTTAAAAGCTTTTGCACAGCAAAGGAAAACATAAACAAGACGAAAAGACCACCCTCAGAATGGGAGGAAATATTTGCAGACAAAGCAACTGACAAAAGATTAATCTCCAAAAGTTACAAGCAGCTCATGCAGCTCAATATCAAAAAAAGAAATAACCCAATCCAAAAATGGGCAGAAGACCTAAATAGACATTTCTCCACAGAAGATATACGGATTGCCAACAAACACATGAAAAGATGCTCAACCTCAATAATCATTAGAGAAATGCAAATCAAAACTACAATGAGGTATTACCTCACAGCAGTCAAAATGGCCTTCATCAAAAAATCTACAAACAATAAGTGCTGGAGAGGGTGTGGAGAAAAGGGAACCCTCTTGCACTGTTGGTGGGAATGTAAATTGATACAGCCACTATGGAGAACAGTATAGATGTTCCTTAAAAAACTAAAAATAGAACTACCATATGACCCAGCAATCCCACTACTGGGCATATATCCTGAGAAAACCATAATTCAAAAAGAGTCATTTACCACAATGTTCATTGCAGCTCTATTTACAATAGCCAGGATATGGAAGCAACCTAAGTGTCCATCGACAGATGAATGGATAAAGAAGGTGTGGCACATATATACAATGGAATATTACTCAGCCATAAAAAGAAACGAAATGGAGTTATTTGTAGTGAGGTGGATGGACCTAGAGTCTGTCATACAGAGTGAAGTAAGTCAGAAAGAGAAAAACAAATACCGTATGCTAACACATATATATGGAATCTAAAAAAAGAAAAGGTTCTGAAGAACCTAGGGGCAGGAACCTGAATAAAGATGCAGACGTAGAGAATGGACTTGAGGACACAGGGAGGGGGAAGGGTAAGCTGGGAAGAAGTGAGAGAGTGGCATGGACATATATACACCACCAAATGTAAAATGGATAGCTAGTGGGAAGCAGCCACATGGCTAGTGGGAAATTAGCTCGGTGCTTTGTGAGCACCTAGAGGAGTGGGATAGGGAGAGTGGGAGGGAGATGCAAGAGGGAGGAGATATGGGGATATATGTATATGTATAACTGATTCACTTTGTTATAAAGCAGAAACTAACACACCATTGTAAAGTTATTACACTCCAATAAAGATGTTAAAAAAAAAAAAAAAGAAACAGGAAAAACTCAGTTTAGTTGAGAGTAGCCGGGATCACGTCAGATCTCTTGGAATGGACAGATTATACTGGAGTGAACGCATTCATTCACTCAACAAATATTTATCGAGCATCTCTTGAGTGCCAGGCAAGGATCCAGGCACTGCTCCACGGGCTGTATTAAAGTGTGGCTGTTTTGAATGATTGAGTCAGATCTGGGTCGTGGTAAGGAAGTGAGTACCATGTTATTACAGTGTTTACCAAAGAAAGCGTCACTCTTAGGCTTCATGCAAAGAAACTCAACCCCTGCCTCAGCGGCTTCGTGCATTCATGAGCGCGAGCATGCCAGCCCTCCTTGCTGTGCAGATGCCATCAGCCCGCCAGTCCACGCCGGCTGTGGGAAACAGGGCAGACCCTTGGCAGGGGCTCACAGTGAAGGCTGCTGGGGCAGAGAGGAAGGAGCTGGGCAGCTCTGAGGCTCAGCTCCTGGGGAGCGAGCTCCTACAGCAGGAATAAGTTCACTCTGTTTCCTCTTCAGGGGGGCATCTGCCCTGCGTGGAGGGTCCTCTGACCCTCAGCCCAGAATCGGGTGCTGGGGAGGGAGCTCATGGCCTTAGAGGAAACTGAGTAATAGTTCTGAATGCAATTATTAGATACCTTTTTTCAGGTCTTTGAGGAAGCATAGCTTTGTGTGCCTTTAAACCACAAAGAATGTGGCATAGAGAAAATGCAGCGGTAAGAAAGGAAGGTCTGAGTCTAACCCGGGAGCAGGCAGAGCACCCTCGGATGGCCATCACTGCCCCTTACCTCCACCTTTAGCACCATTAATGACCATTAATACTTATTTCCTGCTCTCCAGCCACAGCGACGATGACCAAGAATAAGTTGGAAAATGAGCCAAGAGAAGAGTCAGTCCAGCCCAAGGTCAAGGGCCTCACTGTTGTAAGCCGAGCCCAAGTGGAGCCAGAACCTTCTCCCAGTCTGGGTGGCAGGGCCCCACTTTGCAATGAGCCTGCTTTATTCACCGAGGGGCTCAGGACAAGGCACTTTCCTCCAAAGTGGTGCTTCTCAAAGCGTGGTCTGTGGACCAGCCACAGCAGCAGCACCCAGGAACTTGTAAGAAATGCAAATTCTTGGCCTCTCAGAAGCTCCCATGGGTGTCTGAGGGCTATGTACCATGAGGGTGCTGGGAGGGAACTTGAGGAGCAGCCGAAGTCGGGGCAGGGGAAGCAGGAGGGGGCGGTGTACAGACTAAGCCGGGAGAAAGCTTCCATGAGCACGTGTTTGCGGCTGCGGAGAGCCTGCCAGAAGAAGAACCCAGGCGTCCAGGGAATAAGTTAACAAGGTCCCTGGTGATCCTGTCATGAGCAGTCCACTGTGATGGTGAAATCCCCAGGCCAGTGTGCAGTGAGTTGAGCCATCAGTGGTAGGTGAGAAAAACAGAGACAATCTCAGGAAGCTGGACCGTAAAAGAGGACAAAAAAACAAGACAGTGGCAAGTGGAAGCCAAGGGGTGAGTGGTTCCTCTGTTATTAATGTGGGGAAACATGGAAACAGAAGCAAGTCTGCTGAAAGAAGAGGTTCAGAAATGAGAGAGAGTTGAAGTTGCAGTGGGGAGGGAGGAAATCTGAAGGAGCAAATTACTGCCCAGGAAAGCAGAAGGGGATGGACCCAGGGCACAGCCTGAGGGTTGGCCACTCTTGGTCAAGAAGAGGGACAGCCCTTGCCGGAAATTCTCTGGCTTCTAGACTGGAAGGAAGTGGAAGTAGGTGGGGACAGATAAATGGGAGAATTGAAGGCATTAAAGCACTGTGTGACTGGACTCTGAAATGCGAGGCCGGGTGCAGAGTGATGAGCCGGAGTAGAATGTGGGTGTTCCGGGGGTGGAGCAGCTCCCAGGGGAGCGAGGCCCCCCGCGTGTGGCTGCAGGTGACCCCTGTGCTGGCAGGAGGTCAAGGACTGAGGGTGTGGGGTGGGGTGGCGGGCTGGGGGTCAGTTCATGTGGATATCCATGCTGCCCAGGGGGCAGTGATGTGGAGGCCGAGAGGAAAAGCTCTGAGTCAGAGTCACGGCCTTGGAAAATGAGGAGAGGGGCCTGGGGAAGGTTGGGAGACAGAAATGAGGAGGGGCTGAGGGGGCCTGGGCTGGAAGTCCAAGCCTCGCAAGAGGCAGGGCTCACAGAGCAGAGGCTTGGAAGTGGCCTCTGGGGCCCAGGGGAAAGCCTCCAGCCAGCCCCACAGCCACTGCCTGGGCCTGGGTGTTGGAAGGTGAGCAGCTCTGCCCAGGAGGGCACAGGGAGGTGGCAACCAGTTCCTCGAGATGCAGGTGGAGGGAGCAGAGAGGCAGAGGCTGAGGAGGTGGAGGATGGGGACCACAGACCCAGGGTTCAAGGTGGGCTGGGCTGGAAGGGGCAGGACGGTGGGAGCAGTTGGGTCTGGTAGGAAGCATGGAGGGTCTAGGGGTGGAGGAGGCAGAGGATCTGCCTCCAAAGACCTTGAGTTCAGGGCCATGTCCCGGGCCAGGGGAGGAGCCTAGCTGCTGGACTGGGTGAACACAAGCTGAAACACAGGGGCCCAGAGGCGGGCAGGGCCAGCCGATGCTCTGTAGGCTCCGAGCCAAAGTCCCACTCCCTGAGTTAGGCCGGACACATCCCCATGGGGCTGTGGCTGGTCACGTTCTCGTGTTGCCTTTGATGCCCTCTTGTCTCACTCTGCCTGGGTACAGCCCATCCCAGTGCAGCTCCCACCTTCTCCACAAGCCTTTCCTGATCATCCCAATGTACAGTTTCATGTATATAAACATATAAACAAAATTATATGCCAATCAAAAATGTATCACGTATGTTTTATAGGGATGCCACTATATCAGTATATCATGTATATTATAAATGCTTAAAAATAGAAATGAAAAATTATTAGACAGAAAGCAGCTATAATAGAAGTTGTGGTGTATTCAGACCGCTGCCCAAAGGATGATCCTGTAACCCCACCAGGCTGCACACGCTCTCCTTTGGGGCGGCTGGGCTGCATTATGAGCTGCTGGGGTATGCAGTTGTCTCAGATTTCCTACGAGTCTCCTTTGTGAATAAAATTGTGTCATGGCATAGGGATGCTCAGCAAATATTTGTGAAAGGGACAAATAAACAAGTGACCCAGGAAGCTTTTAGAATAGAGGCCACGTCACAGCACGGCCAGTGGTGTGGACTTTGGAATCAGACGGGTTGCAGTTCAAGTTCCAGCTCTGTCCCTCACCAGCCCTGGGGCTGAGGGCAAAGTTTTAGGCTCCCTGAACTTCGGTTTACCCCCCCCCAGTGAAAGGGGGACAATGCCCGGAGCTCCCCGCAGGCTGCTGTGGGCTGGAGTGCACCATGAAGGGGGCCCCCGCCTAGCAGCGGTGTGACATGAGCCCTCCAAGTAGCCAAGCTCTCATAGGAGGGAACAGGAAGCATGTGAATTTCGGCCGCGTTCAGTGGCTGGAACTTGAGCACAAGGGGAGAGTGGTCAAGGCAGGGCTGGACCAGGAGTAGCTTCCCCGACGCCCTTCCAGACAAGGGATCGGTTTGGTTTCAATTCTGAAAATGGTACGTATGGAAAATTGCCGTGTGACCAAGTGATTCCTTCTTTCTTTTGTTTTTTATAAAGCTTATATTTGCTTCACTGTAAAGTAAATTTATCATAGAAATGAGAGAGATGTAGAAAAAATGAGTTAAAAAACTCACATTTCCACCATGGAAAGATCATCTTTATTTACATTTTGCTGTATTTTCCTTTAGCCTTAAAAAAATTCTATGCACCAGCTGTTTGAAAAACATAATTGCAAGTATTATATATGTGTGTGTGTGTGTGTGTGTGTGTGTAATCTATAAATGTTTGTCCTATTTTTAATTTGACATCATGACATAGCGTTTTCCTCATTACTGCAGATTCTTCGTGAGCATGATTTTAGTGACCGTGTACACCCACGGAGCTGTTTCTCCACATGTTTTCGGAGCCTCTGCAGCTCGGCCATCTCCCCAGGTGCTGGGAAGTCCGGCTTCCACCCTTGTGTCTTCAACCTCCAGGGCCCGACTCCAGCACGGCATTAGGGCTCCTTGACACAAGAGACCCAGCAGAAGGACGAGGTCCGTGTTCAGAAGACCCAGGTACCAGGCCACGCTCACCTCTTGCCTTCATTCTCGTTATTTGAAAGCAGGGTAGTAACAACCAGACCTGCCTCGCAAGGCAGCTTCCAGGTTAAGTGAGATCCTAGCTCTGAGGCTGCTCTGTGAATTGCCTGGTGTTGCCCAAACCTTGGTTTATCGGATTCATTAGCACTTTTTACATGCCAGCAACAGGAAATCCAGCTCCACACAACTTAAATTGGCTCACAGAACCGCAACGTCCAGATGCTGAGGTACCCAGCAGGACCCAGAGCCTGAAGGACACAGTCACAGGCCTCAGTGACCTCTGTCCCACATTTCTGCTCCTTCAATGGTCGCATCCTGGGACAGATTCTCCCAGAATGCCCCAGACCCCTCCCTGAGGGAGGCACCCCCCCTGCTGGCAGCCCCAGGAGAGAGCATGCGGTCCTGACTGCTCCAGTAGAGGGCCAGGCCCCATGCCCTCTGCCCCAGCGGGGTCCGCCCACCGAACCTCATAAGCTGAGAGTGGGGAGGGGGTACCCCAAAGGAAGGTCGAGTGCTTCCACCAGAAGTGGGACAGATCTGGGGAGGGGCCAGCCGGAGATGCCCACTTCTCTGGCCATCATTCCTACTACTGTGGCCAGAGGGAGGTTCTCAGAGCAGGAGTCCCCACCACACCCCAGTGTGAGGGAGCTGTGGACTCCCCAGCCTTGGGTTCGAATCCTGCCCCGTCACCCGCCTCCACCTCCTCCCCAGCTGGCTGCGCACGGAAGCAGTCAACATTCTCTTCCCGAATTCCCAGCAATGGGGCCACACCCCCAGGCGATCCCTCCTGGTGACCCATGAACAGGGAGGAGGCCTGACTCCCAGTGACCTCATCAGGTGACTCAGCGCACGGGGAACAGGGCCCAGGGTGTGTTAGGGACCCCAGTCCAGGTGAAGGGCACCACGGAGCTTTAGAGACCCCAAGGGTACCGCTGAGAACGCAGAGCTGATGCGTCCTGGAAGAGCGGGGGCAGGCAAAGGGCAGAGCAGCAGAGTGGGTAACTGTCAGAGGAAGTGCTGGTGCCGTCAGGTCAGGTCCGGGAGCTGGGAAGGCCAAGCTCTGCCCAGCTGGGAAGTGAGGCCTGTGTGATAAGCATGTCCCCACGAGCTGCCCCGCCCGCATGGGGAGGAGCGGGCGCTACTGACAGCTGGGCTCCTGCTCTGTCTGCCGGGGGGCATCCCGCCGTCTGCGCTCATGTTTGTACTCGGTCCCTGCCCCAAAGGCTCACAATCCACCTGATATGGGGTCAGTCCAAACAGCGCCGGAGGGTGTGTGCACAGCCAGGCGGGGCCCGCTCCCTCTCCTCGACAGAAGCAGGCCTCAGAATACCCTTGGGGGCTGTGGGGGGTGGGAGGGAAGGAAACAGGGAGCTGGAGGCCTTTCCGGTGAGGAGGCCACAGACCCGGACAAACACAGGAGGAGGAGATATGGGTGAAGAAGCAAGACTGACGAAAAAGCAAATTCCTTCCAGAAGTGAGGTGGGACCAGTGGGAGCGCGAGGCCAGACCTCGACCCAGAGCCCGACAGACAGGGAGCAGCGCGGGATCCAGGTGCCCCAGAGGGACGTCATCCAAGCCAAATGGGAACTTTAGGAAATGGAAAAGGTGCGCAGTGCGTGCCCTTGTCGGGGCTTCCGTGGGGTGACCCTGCTGTGGACAGGTGTGAAGATTCAAGGAGAGGGCAGGGTGAGGAAAGGAGGGGCACCTCTGAGCAGGAAACACGTGTGTGTGTGTGTGTGTGTGTGTGTGTGTGCGCGCGCGCGCGCACGCGCGCGCACTGCAGCCACAACAGAGCCCAGGCCTTGGGCTCCCAGGCGAGGGTGTGGAATTCCAGGGCTGGGACTGGGACGCCTGGCCTCTTCCAGTGCACACAGAGGGGACACCTCGGGGAGGAGAGAGGAGAGGGGTCCTGGGAGGAGGCCTAATCCTGCAGTTCCCCTCCTGGACCCCCCAACTCCATCCCCAACATTAGGGGAGGATGGGCCTCCAGTTAAGCTTCCTGAGGGATGGGCAGGCTTGGGCCCCCCATGCCTTCAAGCACCTCTGGCCTGGGGTGACAGGTGACAGCCCCCCCCCCAGGCTCAGCTTCCACAGAGGGGGCTGGATTAAGTGTCTCCCGCGCTCCATTGAGCAGAAGCCTCTGGGGAGATGTTTCTGGAGAAAGGAGGCCTCCGAAGGAGAAAGCAGGGAACAACTGAGGAGGGATCAGGGCCTAGGAGGGAGCACTGCTGGCTTAGGAGAAAACAACAACGGTAACAATGGTGACCACCACGGAGCTGCTCACTACCCACGCAGCTCGCACAGACAGGTTGAGCAACTTGTCTTAGGTGATACAGCCAGTAAGCTGACAGAGCTGGGAGAACAAGAGGTCCCTCTTTGGACCATGGAGCCCAATGCCTTGACTATACAGGTGAGGAGTCAGCTCTCTCCGGGAAGAAGCCCACACAAGGTGCCTACAGTTCCTTCTCCAGAGCTGGGGATGGGGGACAGAGTGTCGGATCAAGGCAGCCACACCGCCTGGCATCTGTGGATCAGCCCTGAGTTGGCTCTCTGAGTTCCAGGGCTTTGTCTGGGCTACTGGAGACAAGAAAGACCCCAGGAGGTTCCCAGGGCCTGGGTGGACTTTACAGTAGCAAGTCAGGCCATTCCCCTGGGGTGCTGGCTTTCCTCTACAGGGGCCAGGAGGGGTGTCACTGGTGAGGAGACAAGACCTAAGGGGTAGAAATGCAGCAGGAGGAATGATTTTGAATATCACAGAGGAAAATATCTAGAGGTGTTTGAACTACACTGCTGGCCAGCAGTCCAAAGGCAAAGAGCTTTCTGCAAAAAGTTATCCATCAAGTCCCTGTGTGTAAAAGACAAAAGTTAGAGACACCCCCAACATTCAACAGCAGCGGAGGGCTTAAGTAACTCCTGGTTGCCCACTCAGCCATTCAAAGAGAGAGTGACAAGCCCCTCTCAACGTGGAAAAATGCTTATTGTAAAAAGTAAGAGCTAAATGCTATACTGTGATTTTTCTAAGTACAAACATGCTTATTGGAAAGAAACGGGAAAAATAGAAACCTGAGTAAAGTTTTAACAGTGGTGTGGGATGATGGGTGGAGTAGAGTTCAAACACAGTTAAATTATTTTTGAAAGACTATAATATAAAGATTAACAAACAGTTCAAAAACAAGCGTCATGGCAAAGAGACAAAGCATTGGTTTTCTGGTTACTTGGTAACATCCAAACGACAGGATCCACGGGCCCCAGGCCCTCAAAGGGCCAAGGACACCGTAGATGCTCGCCGCCGACAGTGTGTGGCATGACCCCAGCAGGATCAGGAAGTCGAGGTGCAGTCCAAGCCCTGCAGGGAGGCTGGCTGGTGATCACGCAGGACGACGGGCTATGATAACACCGCTTGGGGACAACCTGAACCCGGGTGGATGGAGCACAGAGGATGGGGCCCCGGCTGGACTCCTCGCTCACAGGGAGGGGTGCAGGGCCAGCCCTGTTGTGGTCTCTCTTTTTTCTGCGCCTGCTGCGTCTCCTGCCATAGCAGTGAGCGACCTGCACTGGGTGAGACCTAGAGCTGGAACAGGACACCAAGGCCTTGAGAAGCCCTTCCTGGAAGAAAGCGAACATCCCATCTGTGTGCCCCACCCCGAGCGAGCACTGGTGTACCCCAGGTAACATGCGACGCAGCTGGGGTCCCCGGAGCGGGACCCCTTCCCCTTCCTCTCTTTGCTGCATTTTCTCATGGGGAGTGGGGAGCTAAGTCAACCCCGCGAGGGGCCCAGTGGCCGAGAGAATGGCGTGCAGCAGGTGCTGCAGGAGGGAAGGTGCCAGGTAGAGGGGAGAGGAATGGAGGGCCCTCAGAGCTGGATCTAGAAGGGTCCCGGAGGCCCCGGGCTGTGCTCAGACCCCCACTCAGGGAGAGCACTCTGGGCTGGGTGTGCTGCTGGCAGCGGAGGTTCTGAGGGGGCAGGGATGGGTGAGGCCCAAGGTGGCTTCAGACCCCTGAAGGTCCATCCGGGGTGGGGGGCTACACTTGTCCTGCCCGAACGCTGCGAGCGGGGGCCCCTAGGAGCTGGGACTCTACACCGAGAGGCCGGGGTTTGAATCCCGGCTCTGCCACCTCCTAGCTCTGTGGCCTTGAGCAAGTTATTTTAACCTCTCTGTGCCTCAGTTTCTCCAAATATAAAATGGCACTAATAAAAGTAATCCCTCTTATTGGGCTGTTTTGAGGATTAAATGAATCAGCATTGCACCAGCACGGGGCAAAGACTGTCAACACTGCATGTTTGTCCAATAAAAATATAAACTAGTGGCCAGGGTGGCTCACAGGGGACCGGGCCTCCCCACCAGTGACACTGACAAAGTGGTGGAGCACTCGGCTGCAGAGGTGCCCTCCACCTTGGTGGCGGGGTAGTCGTTGGGCCCCACTCACCCCCCCAACTTGGCACACAAGGAGCTAGGTGGGCAGAGTTAATGAAAGATTGTAGTTGAGTCCAAATTGTCAACAGACCTCCATTAGTGGCTACAGGAGTATTGGGTGTGGCTCGGGGACTGATAAACACACCAAGGGGCCCCTGGCCAGCCTCCAGTGACGACAAGGCTGACGAGGGAGGCCTCCAGGGGGCAGAAGGGAGGGGCCCGGAATGCAGGCAGTAGGGGGTTGACAGAGACAGCGAGGGCTTGGAGGCCTCAGGAGCAATGAGGGCTTTCCCAGTCACTAGGTCTTTTTGGACTTTATTTCAGCTCAGTTCCATTAAATAAACATTTTAAAGCAACGGGATATGCTCAGCCAAATGGGGGACGCAAAGAGAATGAACACAGAACCTTTGTCTCAAGGAGCTCACAGCTGACTTGGAGGAAGAGAACATCATCAATCCCACCACCCACCAGGCACCGGCAGCTCCCACACCAGCACCAGGAACTCTCGGCACCACCTCACACACTTATAACAGCCGCAGGATGGGCACAGAGAAGCTGAGAGGTTAAGCAGGCCAACTAAGGTAACGCAGCTTGTGAAGGGTAGTGGCATCTATGTCTGACTTTGGGGTCTGTGCCCTCAGCAACACATGTATTGTCTCCACTGGAACCTGTGAAAATAAAGGCAGGAACACATGGTATGTGTTAGGGAAGAGCCCCGAGCCTCAGTTTATTCATCTGTGAAATGGGCATAATGACCTCTAGTTTCCTGAGTGACAGGGGATGCTGTATGTGACAGGTTCTACTGTTTCTATGGGGGCCCAGAATAGGCAGTAACAGGAGCTGCCCTTGAAGGGTAGAAACCAAGTGCTATGAGGCAGGCAGCAGGGCAGGAGGAACAGCATGAGCAAAAGCCTGGAGGCGGGACATGTAACTGTTCCAGTTTCAAGCGGAGAGGAAGCAGGAGGTTTCAGGGCTGAGATGAGAAGCTGCTCAGCTCCTTTATCTTTCTTCTTCCCTCTGCACCCCTGGGGCAAGTTCTGCTGGCCTCCGTTTGCACTTTCTCCCTTCCAGCTCCTCCTCAGCCCACGTAGTCTGGCTTCTGCTCATATCACTCACCGGAAACACTCTTGCCAAGGTCCTCGGTGCCAGCCTATAGCCAGCCCGATGGCCATCCTTGGGTCTTATCTTCCCTCTTCACCGTCCTAGGCATGCTCCTGACCTCCTCCTCGAAACACTACCCCGGGGCTATATCAACATGTAGACATGCACTCTTGGGTTTACTTCCCTCCATGCTGGACTCTTCCCCTCTGTCTCCTTTGCTGGCTCCATCCCCTGCGCGACCTGGATGTTGCTGTGGCTGGTCCTGGACCTATTTCTCCAACACATTCTCACCAGGAGACTCATCCTTTCTTGAGGCTTACCCACTGCCTCCATGCGGATGTCCAGACCACAATCTCTAGCTCAGCGTCCGCCCTGAGCACTGGACCCCTGTACCAATCTGCCTGCTGGACACCTTGCCTGCATGTGCTCCAGGCAGTCTGAACTCAAAATGAACCTAGAAGGACTCATCGCATTCCCCCAATTGCTGCTGCCCCTTCTGGCCCCCTCTGCCAGTAGTTGGTGTCACTGATGCAGGTTGCCCAAGTCAGACCCTGGGAGTCATCCCCGCAGAGCTCCTGAGATGCCTTCTAGACTGCCCCACTGCACTCTGACCCCACTGCCAGAGAAGCCCATGTAAAATGCCAAACAGCCCACGTCATCCCCTGTTCAGAAGCCTTTAAAGGCTCTCCATTATGTTGGGGATAAGACCTACACTTCACTGCATGCCACTCTTGTCCCAACCTCTTCACTGCACACCTTCCCACTGTCCCCAGGTCTCATGCTCCAGCCAGACTCAAATCATGGAGCAGATTTACCTTCCTTCACCTTAATCCTCCCAATCCTGACAGTCCCTAGGGCTCAGCTTGAAAGTCACCTCCTCCAGGAAACCTTCCTGCTGCCCCAGGATGAGTTAGGACCCCTCTTCTGTGTTCCCATAGCAGATGTGCACAACTGCTCTTTTCCTATGTCACACTGATGCTTTCTCTCCTCACTCCCACCCTGAGTTCATAGAGTTCACAAGGAACTGTCCTTGTGCTTTGTTTTTCTAGTGCTGAGAAGTATTTGCTGAAATCAAAGGATCTGGGAAGAGTCTTAGAAACAGACCTTGGGGGTGTTCTTTGAGGGAAATGGGTTACCCTATGTGTAGACACTGAAAGGAAGCAGCTAGAGTATTAACTACAATTCTTAGCCGCCTTCTAATGGGTGACCACGTGACCCAGTTTGGGCCAACAAGGCTTAAGGAAATGTAGCTGAGCATGCGCAGGAGAGATTTGCTTCCCTGATGTGCTCACGGCCCCTTCCTGTTTTCTGTCTTCCACTTCCTCCCTGGAATTAGGAGAGGAGGCTGGCGGTGTAGCAGCCATCTTGTGACGATGAGCCAGCCATAAGTACGGGAGTCACACACTAAGGAATCTTGAAGGGACCTAGGTCATGACCCCTGGACTACCTACTAGTGGCTTCTTATTATGAAAGACAAATAAATCTCATTGAGGCCCCAACTTCAGCTGGGTCTCCATTACATTTAGTTGCACTCCCCCATAGAAAAGGCAGTTGATGACAGATAACCATCTGTGGGCATTTCTGAATAGACCTTTCCTTTAAAGAAGATGCTAGTCGTGACAGTGGGCAGAGGCAAGATTAATGGATCAGGACAAGGTGAGGGTTGGAGAGGCTGACCCTGCCTAGGATTCTGTCAGAGGACCACGGCAAGGACTCACTCAAGGTTTGAGGAAGAGGCTCCAGTCATGGCGGCCCTAATGTGACCATGACCTTGGCCTGGGCCTCTCTGGTCTCTGCTTGGTTTCACTTGTGAAATGAGGCTGCTGGAATAGATAGCTTTTCAAAGGGCATAGTGCTGCAAGTCTGGGCTTTGGAGTCGGGAAAGCAGGGTTCAGGTTCCAGCTTCATCGCTTACTAGGTGTATGACTTCCAGTCACTCTTTTTGGTTGACCTCGTCATCATCTGTAAAATCCAGATTGTGACAGTGCTGATAACTGTTGGGCTAATGCTGGGGTTCTGTGGCATCGTGCCTGGGGGTGCCAGCAGAATGCCTGGAGCAATCCACCATGGCTGCTACAGCCCAGCGCCCAGCACACATTGAGTGCTCTGTGGGGAAGGCCGTTCTTGTGTTGCAAGTTCTCTAAGACGGCTTACTGGTGACCAGAGTTTCATGCCTACTCTGGATCTGGGGCTGCTGCAGGGCTCTGGAAAGCCTCTCTGATGCCCCTCGATCTGTGGGTGAGTAAAGTGGCCCAAGGCCACCCACTGTCCAATGGCTTTTCCTCTCCAGCACTGTGTGTTGTTGTGTCCAGGGTCCTAGGCCACAGGTAGAAAGGAGAAGCCCCTGGACATCGGACAGCCCAGACCAGGCCCAGAAAGGCATCAGGCCTTGGGTAGAAGTAAGAAACCTACATGGTCCGTCTGTCCTGTGGCCCCTGTCTTAGCCGAATCTTCCTGGGAGTTGAGGGGCATCTTTTCCTGGGAATAGCTGGGAGTGGGGATGTGAGGGTGGGGGCTTGAAGAGGTTGGTTCTGCAGAGAACTACAGAAATTAGGGAGTTAGAAAAATACCCCTAGAACTGGATTCCTTACTGCAGCTGCTCTGGGCAGACCCTTCTTACCCTTCTCGTGAAAGTGTCACCTTCTTTCTCTTTTCTGCACTACCTCTCCTGGTGGAAAAGATCTTGGGGAAAAAAAAAGTAAGCGTCTGTTCTATTCCAGCCCTGAAAAGGAGATCAGTGGGTGCATCCCATTTGTCCACGACCCGCCCCCCCTCCCCTCAACACTCCAGGCCAGGCGCAGCCATGCTGACACTCGACAGCACCTCCAGTTTACCTTGGCTCCCGTCCAGAGAGTCCAGGCCCAGCCCGGGGCGGCCCCCACCTCTCCACCTTTGTTACCAGGCCCCTCTGCAAAGCAAAGAGCAGTTTAAATATAAATCAGTCCTGGACGCAAACAGAGCCTCGGCAAGTCTCAGAGCCATCACCGGAACTGAGAGCCCAGGTTTTCGGCGAGTGCAAACAAGCAGAGACCGACTCCGTAAACCTCCCTGAGCGCGTCGGGAGGGGCGCGGAGGCTCCGCTTCCCTTCACAAGCGTCGGCGCCTCTCCGACACCCCTGGCTCCCGCTGGCCCCCCCGGCGACCCTCGCTCCTCCGCCAGTCTCCTCCGGCCCCCGCAGCCCTGCCGATCCCTTCTCGGGGCCCCTGCAGCCTGCGGGCCCGCGGCATTCACCCCGCCCCGTCAGCGCCCCGGACGCCCCCCCACTCCGCAGCCTCCCGCCCCCTCCCTCAGACCTCCCCCTCCCGGGGCCCGCCACCTCCCGCCCCCTCTCGCCCCCACCCTCCAGCGGGCGGGACCTACTCCCGGGGCGATCGAGCCTCGCGGGTCCCTGCAGGGCTGCGGGCGCGGAGACAACACCGGCCGGAACGAGGTCAAGCGCAGCTGGCCACCGCGTCACACCTGTCTGAGGGGGCGGCGGCGGGGCGGGGGCTCGCAGCGCCTTTGACACCCGAGGGAAAGAGGGAGGAGGGAGCGCGCGTTTCATCATCGGCGGCGGCGGCGGCCACTTATAAAACTTCTGGGCGCGCACCCTCGCGCTCAGTCTCCTCCGGCCGCGCCGCGTGCCTCCTCCGGCCACCAACGCCGCACCCGCCACCCGCCGGCCGCCCGCCGCAGCCCAGGCGTCCCGGCCCCGCTCGCCCGGCCTCCCACCCCGGGCCCCGCGCTGCAGCCACCATGGGGCTCCTACCCGAGCCCGGCGCGCGCCAGGGCAGCGGCGCCTCTGCGGGCCGAGCCGGCCGCTGTCCCCGCTCTATCTTCAGCAACGTTAAGGTGAGCGGAGAACCCGGGACGTCCTGGCCCGAGCCGCGCCGGGCGCACCTTCGGCGGGGTCCCGGCGTCGGTGCTGCGGGCGCTCGGGAGGCGCTGGGGGGGCGGGCTCCCTCCCTCGCCGTCTATCCGTCGGTGTCGCGCTCCGGGACGCATCCCCGCGGGCCCCGCGCCGCCGGCGAGGGGGCACCTGGCGAGGGAAACGCGTGCTGGGCGTGTGTGCATGTGTTTGCGCGAGTATGTGCTCGCGCGCGTGCTCACACGCCCTCGTCAGGGTAGGAAACAGGGCGATGAAAGTACTTGCTATTGGGCCAACTCTATTCAGATAGTCCTGGCACTAGCCGAGGGAATTGTTCTGTTCTTTGAAAAAGAACATCTCCGGGGCACCTTTTTGGGCTCCTGTGGGCAGTTACTTCGTTAAGGAAGTGGGCTTGGAGTTGCCCGTGTCTTGCGCCTGGTAGGGGACAGGCTGGGGCCCCTCTGAGATGAAGATCAGAGCCCATCTCATCCTGGGTGGCTGGCAGAAGGGCTGTTCTCTGCTAGGCTTTCGTCTTCCCCAAGGGCGGCAGCGCGTGAGCTCTGCTACCTGAACGGGCTGCTGCCTGCAATGCTGAGAATTCCCCCGAGGCTGGCAACCAACACTGCAGGTCTTGGACCAGCTTTCCTGGTCCGGAACTGGCCCCAGGAAAGCAGAGGCTTTTGCAGTCTATTCCGTAAAGTCTAGGCAGGTGCCTGGCAAGTTATGGGGAGTAGGTGAAGGGGTGTAGGCAGTAGTGTGGTGAGGACGCTTTCCCCCCCCCAGGGGGTCAGGAATGCTTTCCACCCCCTCACAGGTCCAAGAGGACTGGAATGGTTGAATCCACACTCGGGCTTTTTTGCCTCTTCTGGCACGGCAGAAGCAACTGAGGAATGCATCTCCTGTGGTGAGGATGTGGGAGGTTGTAAAGCCCAGGTCTCGGCTCCTTGGGGTCAGGGTGGGAATTATGGTGCAGAGAGGTTGTTTCCGGCAATCACACAATCAGATGGGGCTAGGTAATGCCTCCAGTGGAGCAATTAAGGGGAACCCAGAACATACAAATGGAGGATGGGGGTCTCTGTGGGCCAGTTATGTGTGTCCAACAGAAAAGGATCTGGAGGTCACAGTGGAGCCCATCTATGTACTTACTCATATTGTTAGCAGTAGAGCTGGGCTCCCCACTCCTGCTTCTGCTCTTTCCCCACACCACACTAAATAAAGGTTGAATTGATTCCATGGTTGGACATAAATAAGACATAGAAATTTTGAGATAGTTTAAAATAATCCTCAAATCTCCTCACCTTTGGCCAGACCCTGATGAGAACACTGTGTGTGGTTTTGATTCCATCATTTAAAAGAGTTTAGAGAAGTTTCAGCAGAGAACTGTGGAAAATTTGGGGTTTATAACTTAGGAATTGGGAGGAAAGGGCAGGGGCAACGGTTGGATGGTCTGAAAAGAGAGAGGCCCAGGAGGGAGCCAGGGTGGGGGCAACTCTCTCTGTTTTCACCACTCTTAGGGTTGGGAGCAGGAGGGGGGACAGCTGACAGCGAGGGTAACCCCAAACGAGATTGATCCATTTAGACCCGCCGTGAGTCCCTAAAATAAATGAGTTTATGGCAGCAGTTTCTTTGAAGATCTATAAAAATAAGATAATTTATCACGTGCTGATGATTTAGCCACAACGTGCCTGAGGCCTGGACCCAGGCCAACTGGCCTCTGGAAGGCTCATACCAGTTAAGAGTCTTTCTGAACTCTAAAAACCAGATTCCTTTAATCATTGCCTCCGTTGATCCACAGTAATTCTAAGACCAGAGTTAGGAGCAACTTCCACTTAGCTTCACTTACCCGCCTGAAACCAGGTAGGAGATTGGATATCTCAAGGCAAATCTGGGGGCTGGAATTCCATTAGTTAAACTCCCTGAATTCGTTTCTTCCAGGGGGTAGGACTGGCTTCTGGGGGCTTTGCTATTTGATGAGAGATTTCCTTCTCCCAATGAGAGGTTTGGTGGCTGCCATGCACCCTCCCAGGGGGGTATGGACTGCACATGTCATGACACGTGTGACATGGGAGGAACACAGGACACCCAACCTGAGGACCCATCATTTTTCTAGGTTCCTCATTGTTGGGACAGACTAACCAATAGGCTTTATGACATTCCTGCAAAACGCCACATACCATATGGTTAGGGAAAGGGGATGAAGCCAGGGGACTCAGATCCAAGCCCCATGCCATCCCCTTACTAACGAGGTAACACAGGGAAGCACTCCTGAGCCTCGGAGTCCTCATGTGAAAAAAAACTGGGTAATATGAACAATTCCCTCCTCCCGGAGGCAGGGTGGAGGAGGCCTTCGTAAGGATTATGTGGAATGAGGCAGAGGAAATGGCTTTGTAAACCATACTGGGCTTTCTGGGATTGGCATCACTGTGAGCTCTGTTCTCGCCTCAACAAACAAGACTGTGAATTCAAACGTCATTTAAGGATCGATTATTCCACCAATTACGACTCATTCTATGAGACATAGTTAATAGTTAAGAAAACCTACAGTTAATAATAATATCCAAAAATAGCAATAGTAGCAAACAACAACAGATCTGGCTGAATTTACTGGGAACTATGGAAATATCTTACCCATATGCAGTCCTCATTACAGCTCTGTCAACGGGATGCTGTTACTGTCCCCATTAATGATGAGGAAAACAAGGCTTAGTGAGGCTGGTCCTTTGGGCTTGGATACATAGCCAGAAAGGGTGGAGTGAAGAGGAACCAGGAACGTGAGCCTCCAAGTCAGAACCCCTAACCCCTGAGCGCCTGGCCCTTTCTGTCGCACGGCACTGGTCAGCTCAGCGTTAGCGCGTGGAGATCCCTCAGATGTGCTTGTTCCGAGCGGTCAGGGCTTTCTCCAGGCCCTGGTGACACACACATCCCAGCCGTGACCAGGGGCCACTGCCATGGCTGCAACACAGATCCGCTAAGCGCTACAGGCCTCAGACCCTTTCATTCTCCTGATCTCATCGCAAGAGCCTGGTGACTCTCAGGCTCAGGGTGAGTTTTTGGTACTTCCTTCTGCAGGAGTCAATACAATCGTATTTAATCTAGAGACAGTCTCAATTGCCTCTGGGTTACAGCATTCTTAAGAACTAGAGGACCTGCTCGCCAGTCGTTGTCAGAGGGAGCAGTTCGGCATCCAGAACTCCAAAGCTCTAAATTAAAAACAGGTTCATTCAACAATTACGGGGCAGGGGTGGGGGAGTTAGTGGGGAGCCTTTTGGCTAACTTATCCTGGCAGCCTCAAGAGATCTGTTTCTTCTGAAAATGAACTTTTGGGGCCAAACTGAGGTTGTCTTATAGAAGGAGTGGTCGATTGGTAATTGCTGCCCAAATTTTGGGAACTTAAACGCACCCAGGGCCCCAGTGTAGGGAAATAATGGATATCCAGTCAGTGGGGACGGAAGGCTGGGGAGAAAAGTGGGAAGAAAGGGATAGACAAATCTCACAGCTTGGCCTGGGTGGCTCTGGTGGCCTGTGACCTGTGACCTGGAGGGAGGCCCCCAGATGAGGGAGAGGTGCTTTGTCCTGGACTGTGTCCATAACGTCCTGAGGCCTCTGACCCCCAATCATGGGGCAGCAGCTTGGGCTTACTTCTCAGTTTCCAGAGGAAAGTGCTATAGCCCAGCAACCTGCAATCCATGCTTGGGGAGACACTCTGAAGAGAATCCCCTGGGCCAAAGAATTCCTCATCACCTGGTGGATAAGATATGCTCCTCCCTCCCCAGGGTGTATTTCTCTGACGTTGGGGACAGCATATATTATGATCTCCAGGGTGTCTGTCCCCTGAGAGGCCCACCTTGCCCTGCTTGTGTGTGTGTGTGTGTTGGGGAGGCAGTTTTGGGGGATGGTTTGGGGGGTGGGGAGGGAGAACTATGGGAATGGGGGGGGTGGGGGTCAAAGGTCACTTAGACCCTTTCCTCCTGTAACTACGCTCAAAGCCCTTCCTAGCTTTCCTCGTGTCTCCTGGTGATGAATTCGTGACCTGTGCTGCCACAGAACAAGTGGAAGAGGGATTTATTTTGAAATAATTATAGATTCATAGGAAAAACAGTGCTGAGAGGTCCTGTGTTTACCCAGTTCCTCCCAAGGATTTCACCTTACATAATTACAGTGTAATACCAAAAGCAGGAAATTGACATTGTCATGATGTGTGAGTATAGTTCCAGGCCATTCGATCGTGTGTACAGATTCAGGGAGCCACCACCCCACTGCTTCAAGACAGAACTATCCCATCTCCACAAAGGTCTCCTTCCGACTCCTATCCTGGATATGTTCTCTAGCGCTGTAATTTTGTCATTTTGAGAACATTATATAAATGGAGTCATGCAATATGTGTGTGACCTTTTGAGACTGGCTTTTTTCATTAAGCATAATGCTCTTGAGATCGACCCAAGCTGTTCCATGTATCAATAGTTTGTTCCTTTTTATTGCTGAGTACTATTCCATGGCATGGATGTATCGTGATTTGTCCAGCCTTTCACCTATTGAAGGACCTTTGGGTTGTTTCCTGTTTGGGGCTATTACAAATAAAGCTGCTATGAACAATCATGTATAGGTTTTTGTGTGGACATAAACTCTCATTTCTCTGGGGTAAATGCCCAGGAGTGCATTTGCTAGGTCATATGGTAGTTGCACGTTGATTTTTAAAAGAAACTGCCAAACTGTTTTCCAGAGTGACCATAACATTTTACATTTGCCCCAGCAAGGTATGAGAAATTCAGTTTCTCTACATCCTGGCCAGCATTTGGTGTTGTTACTGCTTTTTATTTTAGCTATCCTTTTTTTTTTTTTTTAAGAATTCCACCCCTACAGAAAGGCACTGCCCCTGGTGAAAATAAACCAGAGGACCCCATTTTTATGCAACAATAGAATGTAAACACCGGCAGGAACCTCCTCCAGATGAAGAAATGGGCCCAGGAGGGGAGGTGACCTATGCAAGGTCACAGGGAACTGGAAGTAGAGTATTTTAACTATTCGAATTGGTGTGTAGTGAGATCTCATCATGGTCTTAATTTGCATTTCCCTAATGGCTGGTGATGTTGAACATCTTTTCATGTGCTCATTTGCCATGTGTATATGCTCTTCACTGAAATATCTGTTCATATATTTTGTCCATTTTTCTTTTCCTTTCTTTCTTTCTTTCTCTCTCTCTCTCTCTCTTTCTTTCTTCCTTCCTTTCTTTATTATTTTTGGCTGCGTTGGGTCTTTGTTGCTACGCTCAGGCTTTCTCTAGTTGCGGTGAGCTGGGGCTATTCTTCGTTGCGGTGCTCAGGCTTCTCCTTGCGATGGCTTCTCTTGTTGTGGAGTATGGGCTTTAGGCGCACAGGCTTCAGTAGTTGTGGCATGTGGGCTCAGTTGTTGTGGCTCACGAGCTTAGTTGCTCCATGGCATGTGGGTTCTTCCCGGACCAAGGATCGAACCCATGTCCCCTGCACTAGCAGGTGGATTCTTAACCACTGCGCCACCAGGGAAGTCCCTCCATTTTCTAATTGGATTTTTAAATTGTTGTTTTGAGAGTTCTTTATATAGGTGAGATGCAAGTCCTTTGTTGGGCATGTGGTTTGCAAATATTTTCTCCCAGTCTATAGCTTATGTTTTCATCCTCTTAACAGAATCTTTCACAGAGAAAAAGGTCTGATTGTGTATATAAAGTCCAATTTATCAATTTTTAATTTTCTCTATCCTGCTTTTAGTGCATGTCGAAAACTCTTCACAAATCCTAACTCCTGAAGGAGAAATCCTCTGTTTTCTTCTAAACGTTTTATAATTTTACATTTAAATCTATGATCCATTTTGCGTTAATTTTGTAGAGATGTGAAGGTTTTAGGTCAAGGTTCATTGTTTTGCCTGTGGTTATGCAATTGTTCCTGCACCATTTGTTGACAAGACTCTCCTTTCTCTATTGAATTGCCTTTGTAACTTTGTTGAAGATCAGTTGGCCATACTTGTGTGGGTCCATTCTGGGTTTTCTATCATGCTTCATTGATGTATGTGTGTATCTCTCTGCCAATACCACAATGTCTTGATTACTGCAGCTAAACAGCAAGTCTTGATATCAGGTAAAACTTGATTTTCATTCTGCAATGGAATGATTACCAAACCTTATAACCCATTCAGTTTCTCTTCTACTTTGCCTTTTAGGAAGATTTAAGGACAGATTTAAAGCTTGCTTTTAGTAGGTGGATGGGATCTTACATATTTACATGTTTCCAGCTTTTCTTCTGGCCTTAGCTGAATGGTTGTCTTTTCCCTTGAATTTGATTTTTCAGTCTATGTTCTTAAGCTTTTTCTATTCGTAATGACAGCCCTGCAAGGGAGGTATCAGCATCTCCATTTCATACTTGAAATCGAGGCACATCCAAGACCACATATCCAGTCAATGGCAAAGCAGGAATTCCCACCAGGGTCATCTCACTCCCAGCCCCTTTCTTCCCACGGCCCCAGAATGCCTCTCAGTTCTGGATTCTTTCATCCGTGAACCTTGGGGCCTGAGCTCAGTGATCTCTGAGGTCCTTTCAGGTTCTCAGATTCCCATCTCATGCTAAGTTGCTGATTGAGATGAGACCAGGAGCAGGGCCAGCTGGGTCTGAGCTTTGCCAGGAGACCTGCTCTGAAACCTGGCAAAAGAGGAGGGTGCGGCTGGCCGGGTTGTCTGCGATCAATCCCAGCTCTCTTGGTTTCATGGACCTTGATTCCCTGGGATGGATTAAGTTTGATCGGGGTGAAGGATGAACCCAAGGCCAGGAGTCTCAGACTACACTGTGCACTGGATGGAGGGGATGGTCCTATCCAGTGAGCAGCCCTCTCCCAGAGCTGTCTTCCCAGCCTCGTTGCCTTGTTGGGTGGAGACGCTGTGGAGGCTGTGGCTTGGGGAGAGGGCACCAGCCAGCGCAGTAACCCCAGGACTTGTGACCTGTGGGACACTCAGTCTGGTCAGCATTGGCACTGACCCCCACAGGGCTGACCGCTGCCTCTATAAATATGGGCAAACGAACCCTTTCTTTATCATTTAGTGTGCACCAAGTCCTGTAGGAACCTGAGAGTCCTGATGACAAGTTTTATTTTGTTTACCCAAACATCAGCCATACCCATTTATGTTCTGAAGGGTGCTCCATCCAACACCCTTGAGAGATGCTGGCCTAGAGCACAGAAGGCCTCAGTTAAAATGCAGAGGGCACCAGGGAGGGTATAGCAAGCTAGTGGTTGTCAATCTGCCCACCAAGATGCCCTGAATTCTAGAAGGCAGTGACCGGTCTCCACAACGGAGCAGGACAAGGGGATGAAGGGTGGTGTCTGGAAATGTGGTTTAACAAATCATGAATATTACATTTCTGTAGTATTTTATGTTTCATCCTAGAGTCAAGTGTATTTTATATTTTCCTCCACAATATATCTACATGCTTCCAAATAATATGTTGTATTTCCCCCCAAATCTTGGAGTGAGACTGATGCTCCAGGAAGCTATGCCACGTCTAGCTCACGTCTCCCAGATGTGACCCCAGCTGGAGTTTGGGAAACAACACAGCAAGCCTCAAGTCAGAATTAGTTTTTCTAACCCAGCCAGCTTGTTGGGCATAGAGGGAACCTAGGAAATGTAAGTGGGACAGGTGTGGTGTGTGAGTAGCAGACAGTTCCTGGGCTGAGCCTGTGGGACACCCCAGGAGAGGAGCCGGCTAGAGAACACGGTGAGGCCCCTGCTGGCCTGGGGAAAGGGGACAGTGGCAGAGGGGAGCGGGAGGACGGCAGGCTGCCAGAGCCACACTTGTCCTGCCCGACTGGCTGCCAGAGAGATTTCAGGATGGAATTAAACCGACCACATTCTCAGTCTGTTTTACATGTCCTTCCTGCCTGTGCTCCAGGCCCTTCTGAAATTGTGCTGCTTTGCCTTTAATTCACAGTGCATTTGAGGGAAGTGGTGGGGAGCTGAGTGTGGATACTGGAGCCTGGGCCTCACTCACTCGTGAGCCTTTACTGCATGTTTACAGTGGGAGGCTCTTCCCCAGGCTTCGCTGTTTGCACTCAGCTCCCAAAGAGACCCCCACGTTTCCAAGAAACAATGGCCTGTAGAGCCCTGCTTCTCAATGTGACCCACTGCCTCCATCTGCCCAGGACCGAGGGGGTTCCTGGGACACAGGACTTTCAGTTTTAAAACTGAAACTGTCTGGGCAGATTGGGATAAGTTTGTCACCCCACTGCCATTTTACAAGAATGGACTTCCACCCACTGATTGTGGGGCAGGGGAGGTGCCCATGGAGAGCCAGGGATGGTGCCCAGCAATGGAAATAAGCCTCAAGGACTTATGGCAGGAAGGAACTGAAGGCTTCCAGGGAGAAACCAAGCGGCAGGGCCCACTTATGCCTCTTGTTTGTACATGGAAGTCCTCCCGCCTGGCCCTGTTGTGATTTGTGCAGCATTTTTAACCTCTTACTGTATAGAATCCATACAAGTAATGATAAAACTGAGCTATAGAAACATGGTGCCCCTCACTTATAGAATTACTGAATTTCAGAATTGTATATCCCCCAGAGTGAAGCTAGCAGAGCCCCCTCTTCCTGGCCACTCTCCTCATTGTTTCTGGTAGAAAGCAGTCTCCCCTCTCCCACAAGTCCCTCTAACTAGGTTGAAACAGAAAGCCACGTGTCCTGGGCTACCCTCCTCTAAAAGCCGGGCCAGGCTCTGAAGGTGGGTGTTGCTGAGGGGCACGTGCGGCCCTCCGACTCTTGTTGTCCCAGATCACAAAGGTTTCCTCGCTGGTTCTGGTTATCGCTCACGAGGGGACCTCAGGCTTTAGGGAGGCTGGTGGGCCCGGGGTTTCCTGGAACCAGCAGAGACCTTCCCACGATGGGGACCCTCCCAGTTTGTTATGCTCTCAGGAGCCCAAGGCCTGCTCCCGCCCCAGCTCTCACACTGTTCCTTCTTACCCCCGTCTTTCTCTCTTCTCACCCCAGCTCTCGCTTCTCCCTGACTTGGGAGCTTTCATGGAGAGTCCAGCAAGAGCCCTGGACAGGTCACTGGGTCCACCCTCTGGCCTCCAGCTGGGCGACATCTCTCTGGAGCAAGTAGACAAGGGGCTCGCTGGGACCAGAGTCCCTGACTTGATCATCAAGGGGCCTGACAGAGACCCTTACGGAGGGCATCCGGCCTAATGCAGTGGGAACGTTCCTGTGGACCCCCGCCTGCGCCCCAGGCTGTAACACCCACATACCACCCACGCAGACTGGCCGAGCCCAAGCGAGGTAGGACCGGCCTTGTCTAGCAGACTGTCTCCAGCCCTGGACCTTGTCACTGACTTGGAAAGTGAGCCTCAGGGCCTTGTGGCTCCCGCTTCATTTCCACACTGCCCTAGCTGTCAGGAGGCTGCCCTCCTGGGCTCGCTGCCGCGCCAGACTCCTCCCTCTGTGTCCCAGGAAAGCGCAGGCCCACTGAGTCATCATGTGAATTTAATACATAAACACGTACAGTTAACAAGGAGCGGGGACAGGCGTTAGTCAAGCCTGTATTGGTTTACCTTAAAGTCACAAATATTTAGAATTCCCACCCTCAGCACCAACACATTTTTAGCCGCAATTATGATTTTCTGAGCTATCATCACAAAGACGGACACGTTTTATTAGGCCACATCTGTGTGATAAAGCATAAGGGGACGTGTGGATATTTAGTTGTGAACGCAAATGCTTTGTTGGGGGGCACCCATGTGTGCCACATTTAGTGAAATAACAAGGGCAGGTCCTTTCAGAAACGCTCTCTGTGCCGCGAGGTGCATGTTGTCCACGTTGTGTAGTGGAGGAAGGTGGCAGGCAGCCTGTGGAAACTGCCACCTCACACAGTGACAGAGCTGCAGTTCGGGCACTCTGTCTTAAGACCCTGTCCTCTGTGGCTGCTCTCCATTTCCCACCACAAACCCCAACCAGCCCAGCCAGGGCTCTGCTACTTCCGTCCCCATACTGACAGACACAGCAGGGCTGCTTATTCCTATTTATTGTTTCATTTTCCTGAACCAAATCTGACACTGGTGGCCTGGAACGTCCTTCTTCCTCAGTCTTCCTCTCTTGTGGCACATTGTCTCACTGACAGCACACAAGCGTTGAGACCAGGGACCCCGCGTGGGGTGGGGACAGAGACCAAGTGGCTTAGAAACCCTTCCTGAACAAATAAATGGAAACCCAGTCTGCTGAACAACATTTTATCATGTAACTCATCTGTTCAGAAACTTGTAATGAGGAAAACGACTCGCATAGCTAGTTATTGGCAAGGCAATAAATAAATCATGGGACATCCATCTATGAGATATTTACAAGACACGTTTTAAAGTTTTATTGCGGATAGTTTCAACTTGAGGGAAGGGTTCGTTCTATAATGTTAAGTAGAGGCGGCAGGATGGACAACTGTATGAAGAGATGATCAAGATTTTTAAAAGTCACGAGACTTAAAGAAGGTATACCTAAACAGAGATAGTGCCCTGAGTGGGATCCTATAAATCGTTTTTTCTTCTTTGTGACGTTCTCTGTTTTCCATATTTCTACAATAAACATGTCCTGCATTTATAATTAGAAAAAACTACCAATTAAAAGCCCTGAAGTCTGCGGTGACCCCCCGGACACCCACCTTTGCCTGGTGCCGCGAGATCTGTCGTTGTGGTCTATGAAATGAGACATAAGGTGGGAGGAGGCTGGTCTCCAGGTCCCTGAGGATGCACCAGAGATGCGGCCAGGAGGGCAGCCAGGGGACGGGGTTGTCTATAAGGACCATTCCTGTGCCCATCACTGTTGTCACTGCGTTTTTACATCTATTATTTCATCTGAGTCTTATGGCTCCTCAGTGATGGAGGTGAAGTCAGATAACAATGCTTTAACGCTTAAAGAGAGGCAAAACTATGGAACATTTTCTTTTCTGGGAAGATTGAGAAGTGTTTCTGTCCAGGAAGGCCTCTCTGCTCTTCTGTTGCCCCACTCCCAAGGACTGGCTCAGAGCTTGGGAATCCAGCCCTAAGGGTTGGCCAGACATCTTAGGGGAGTGAGTGTACCTGATCAGCTCCGTGCCATGTAGGAAGAATGGGCCTCAGGGGGAGGTGGTGAGGGCAGAGTCTGGGACAGGATCTGCTAAGGGCTGTCTGGGGTCTGGTCCTGAGCCTGGAGTTTTATACTTGGGAGGATGTGGTGACATCCCTGGGTTGGCTTTCACACAGTCATTTTGGTGAGCCTTGAGTCAGTTGGTGACCCACTGTTTGCAAGGCAGGACTCTGCTGATGTCATAAACAGCAGGGGTTTCAGAACTCTGAGGCTAGGAATGGTGTAAGGACAGCTGCCTGAGATGCATTCATTTGTTCATTTATTCATGCAACACGTAACTATTGATCACCTACCATCAACCATTGGAGGTACAGTGATGAACAAAACAGAGTGCGCCATGCGCTCATGAGAGATGTAAACAGTGGGCAGATGCACAAATAGATGCAAAGTTATAAGATGTGTCAAATAAGAGGGGAAAGAACTGAGTTTTGTGAGGGAGGAGAAGGTAGAAACAGAACTGGGTTCTGCTCAATACATCTGAGACTGCAGACTCTGAACTCTAACATGCCACCTTCTTGCTTCTGCTGTTTAGCCTCTGCATGGGGAATACAACCATGAATCAGGCAAGGTCCCTGTCTTCCAAAGGCTCTGGTTAGTTGGGATAAGATGGGTCATAAAGAACTATAGTGAATTGTAGTTTTCATCCATATGACAGGTTTACAAAACATGGGACCCTCCTACTACAAATACCTAGAGTTGCTGCATAAAATAGAACACCATCAAATATTTAAATGCAGAGCTGAACTTGGAAGAAAGAAAGTGAAATCTTCAGGGGCAAGAAATGATGAATGAGTTGGACACCCAAACAATGACTGTACCAGCAGGGGTTGAGGGGAAGCTGTGTGTAAAGAAACCCTCAAGAAACTCCTGTTGCAGATTGGGTATTAGTAATCATACAGGCACCGAAGATGACATGGGGAGCTGGCACGAAGACTCATACATGAAACTGGGTCCCTTGCTGAGAAAGGAACCCGTAAAACTTTGCCCACCACCCTGTTAGAGGTAAGAGGTATATCTCTAACAGGACCTCTGGGTAAAATAATTCCGCTGAGAAATCAAAACACCAAGTCCATGCCACATGGACTTGGAAGCAGAATGTATACTATCCACACGGTATGGGAATCTCTAAGCAAATAAATTAGGATAAGAAATTCATTCCGGGCTGGTGACGATTCTTTGCCATCTGGTAGACACAAGAGCAAAACCACTCTGGAGGGATACTTCTACAGTCCAGACCAACTGGAATCCCCAAGAGAAGACAATGGCCGTGGAAGAGGAGCTTAGGGTAAACAGTTATACAGGAAATGACCCATCATAAGCCACAGGCAGTACATATATTCAGTGAGGAAGATTAGCACCTCAAGATTTTAAGATAATGGAACATTTTGAAAGAGACTATAAAAATACATTGAAATGTTTAAAGAAGTGTAAGAAGAAATAGAAAACACCAGGAAAGAACAAACGCTGTGAAAAAGGAACAGGCAGATTTGAGAAACAAATGGGAATTCTATACATACAGAAAGTAAAAATTCAGCGAATGGTTAAATAGCAGATTAGGTACAGTGATTGGTTAATTAACAGATTAGATAATTTCCCAATTTGAAGTCCTTAACTTAATGACATCTGCACTAAATGATAATTAGTAAGTGGAAGATAGGGTTGAAGAAGTCACCTGAATGCAGCACAGAGGAATAAAGAAGTAGAAACTGTGACACTTCACAGAGGAGAAACCTGGCAAGCACTGCCTTGGCCAAGTGACCAAGGTTAGCATTATCAGTGATAAGTCATCTTGAAAATATGTACCCTTTAACTAATGTGGTGAGAAGGGCGGTTTACCTCTGTGGCCTTCCTCCCCCAAAAAACATAACCCCAGTGTAACCATGAGAAAATCATGGACGAACCCAAACTGGGGAGCGTTCTACAAAATACCTGACCAGTACTTCTCCAAACAAGGAATGTCTGAATGTCTGAGAACTGTCACAGCCAAGAGGAGCCTAAGGAGACCTGATAACCAAATGTGATATGGTGTCCTGGATGGGATCCTGGGACAGAAAAAGAGAAAAGCTAATGAGATTTGAATAAAGTATAGTTTCGTGAGTAAAAAAACAAAACAAAAACAAAAGAAGTGGAAACTGTAAAAGGCAAGTTAAGAGACATGAAAACAGTAAAAATAAAGTCCAATATAAGTCTGAAATGAGTCCCCAAGAAGAGAAAAGAATGAATAGGTGATAGTCAATACTGAAAAAATGACAGAGAATTTCCAGAATTAATAAGACATATGGTACCTCAAAATAAAAAAGCACAGTAAGTTCTGACAGGAATTTACAAAAAAGTACACCTATACATATCATACTGGAACTGCAGAACAGTAAAGACAGAAAAACTTTAAGAGCTACTAGAGCAACATTATAGATTACGCATAAGACTCAATAATTAGACCAATAACAGTCTTCTCAAAATAAATAGATATACTAGAAAATAATGGAATATGTTTCAATATGCTGAAAGAAAATTACCACCAAATTCAAATGTTATAACTAAATGATGATTCAAGAGGACAAATAGAGATTTTCAAACAAAGGCAGAGAATTTACTAATCGTGAGTCCTACTAAAATAAACTATGAAAGGATGAAATTCATAAAGCAAGAAATCAAACACAGAAAAAGATGATACAGAATGGTAGTAATTATTGATTGTGAATAGACAAAAATAATAATGATTTATGGAGGGCAGAAAAGATGGAAGTAGAATAAGACATACCAATAATATGAAGAATTGGCAGGGAAATTTGGAGTTAAAATCTTAAGTCCTTGGCTTGCTTGGGAGGAGAGTGGAATAATTAATTAACTTTAGTCTTTCTTAAGTCAAACATTAAGTTAAAATGTATGGGTAATTATTCAGTGTAAAGACATTGAATGCATACCTTCCAAAGCAGAAGACTGTAAAAAGTAGAAACCTAATCAACCAAAAGAGGGCTGGAAAAGAGGAGAATAAAAGGCAAACAAAAACAAACAAACAAAAAACATTATGGTAAATAGGAGCACAATAAAATGAGGTGGACATAAATCTAGGTTTATCAGAAAATGGAGTACTTTCACCATTTCAAAGCTAGAGACAGACTGCCTAAAAGAGAGAGAGAGAGAGAGAATCTAGTTTCATGCTCTTTAAAAGAAAATGTTGAAAATCAAAGGACAAAAGAAGATATATCAGGAGAATACCAACTAAAGAAGGAAGATTTATCTACTTTAATAACAGAAAATAGTGTTTCAGGCAAAAAGAATGACGGATTGTGAGATGTCTGCAATGTCTAAAACTGACTAGGATATGTGGAACCTAGAAAAATGGTACAGATGAACCAGTTTTCAGGGCAGAAATAGAGACACAGCGGTAGAGAACAAATGTATGGACACCAAGGGGGGAAAGTGGCAGGGCGGGGGTGTGGTGGGATGAACTGGGAGATTGGGATTGACATATATACACTAATATGTATAAAATAGATAACTAATAAGAACCTGCTGTATAAAAAATAGATAAAATAAAATTCAAAAAAAATAAAATTAAATTAAACTGACTAGGGACTAATATCTAGACTATACAAAGATCTCCTGCTAACCAACAAGAAAAAGACAAGAAACACAATAGAAAAATGTGTGAAGGATTTGGGCAGGTGGCCTGGAGTGCCAGCTGGCTCCATCTCCTCTCTCCTCTTCTCTTAATTCCCCTCGTCATTGTCTTCCATTGTAAACCTCTATCCTCTTCATGGCTGAGTCATGGTCAGCAACCAGCTTACTTGCTGCCCTTCATTTAGTTCCAACCTGAAAAACTACTGGGGCAGGACTCTCATTGGTTCAGCTGGGTCACGTGCCCTGAGGCAAGGTGGGGTCTCTGGAGGCTTCTCATAGTTGAATAGGTACCCTATTCTAAATAAGGGGGAGCGCTGTTCTCAGGAGGGGGGCTGAACAGACAAGACTGTTGAGACTTCCTGTGGAAAGTTGGAGAACAGACCCCAGGAGACGCCGAAAAAGGGGAGGTGTGGTTCTGCCAAGGGAAAAGAAGCGGCCTGAGTGAGGGCACTGAAGCGGGGGAAGATGGGGAGGGTTGATATGAACCAGGGATTGTATTAGCGTACTACTGCTGCTGTAACAAATCACCATAAGCCTAGTGGCTTAAAACAACATGGATTTACTCTCCTACAGTTCTGGAAGACAGAAGACCTAAAATCAAGGTGTTGGTAGGGCTGTGTTCCTTCTGAAGGTTTTAGTGAAGAATCTGTTTCCTTGCCTTTCCTAGTTTCTAGAGGCCACCAACATTCCTCGCCTTTTGGCCCCTTCCTGCATCCTCAAAGTCGGGAGTTCAGCATCTTGAAATCTCTCCTTTTCATCTTTTATTCGTACTCTGACCCTCCTGCCTCCCTCTTATAAGGACCCCTGTGATTACACTGGACTCTTTCAGATAATCCAGGATAACCTCCCTATGCTAAGAATCTTAGTTCAATCATATCAGCCAAGTTCTTCTTGCCATGTAAGGCAACGTATTCACAGGTTCTGATATCAGTACACAGGCATTGGGGAGGCCATTATTTTCTCTACTGGAGGGTTTAATCAAACCAGAGCCAACAGAAGATACAAACACACACACATGTATGTGTGTGTGTGTGTGTGTGTGTATATATATATATATATATATATATATATATATATGCATTAAGAGATTAATTTCAAGGAATTGGCTTATACAGTTGTGGGGGCTGAATAAGCAAATACAAAATTCACAGGGCAGGCAGTCAGGAAAGGATGATCACAGGCATTGGGCCAAAGCTCCTATTCAGGGGAATCAATCGCTCTCTCTCTCTCTCTCTCTCTCTCTCTTTCTCTCCACCCTGCTTTTAAGGCCTTCTGAATAATTGAATCAGGCCCACCCAGATTATCAGATTATCTAAAATAAGCTTCCTTAAAATTTTATATTTTAATTACAGCTGCAAACTCCCTTCATAGCCAACACCTAGATTAGTGTTTGATTGAATAACTGGGGACTGTAGCGTGGCCAAATTGACAAGTCAAAAGCACTGTCACAGGTCAAAGGGCAGTGACATTCAGGACAAGTATGGGACAGAATGTTCCGCAGGAAGGAGAGGTGAGCACCCCTGGGCAATAGACCTGCAGAAGGAGGGGCGTGGGGGACCAGAGGGGCTTTGCTGACGTCACTGATGGGAGGAAGCTGTGCTTAGGGGCGAGCTTCCACAAGGAGGCTTGCAATGGGGCATTCCATCCTCTTCTTCCCACAGTTTGAAAATTCCACGATCGGGCTGTGCTTCCCTCCCCTACTAAGAGCAGATGCCCAGCATATCACCAGCGTCTCAATTACCCTTCCTACGCTGCCCACCAGTATTTGTTCTGTGACCTGCTGCTGAGGTCACAGCCCCCTGGGCTGCAGACATGAATCGCCCGCAGTGTTGGAAAGGTGGGTGAGCTCATGTCTGCTCCTCCCAGGGCTGCGGCTGGTAGGCGTCCAGTATTCGCTCAGCTAATCTTTCCCTATCTAAAGATGCTTATTGATGATTTCATTCAGGAGTCTTGAAACCTGCCAGGAGAGAGTCCAGCCAAACAGACCAGGTGTGGAAGATGAAATCACATTCCCTTGCACTTGCTGTCAAGAGCTCCACGCGAGGCAGTTCAAAGGAGTTGGGAGGTGGATGGAAGTTCCTAGTCAGAGCTAATTGTGGGGCGCTCTCGGCCCACATGACAGCGTGGACAGAGCCTCACTGTGCGAGCAGACCCCGTACCCAGATGGGCAGATGGCCAAGGGGAGGGCAGAGACATCAAGGGTGTGTCTCAGTTTTACCTGCATTCCTTTGTAAAGGGTTTACACAGACGTTGGGCCTTGTCTCCAGGAAAGAAGTGCCCAGAAGTAAGGATTTGGGTTAGAGTTTGGGGGACCTACTCGAGTCTGAGGCAGTGGTTCCCAAAGTGTGGTCCCTGTACCAGCAGCCTCAGCGTCACGTGCGAGCTCGTTAGAAATGTGAATTCTTGTGCCCTACCCCAGATCTACTGAATCCAAAGCTGGAGGTGGGGCACGCTGCTTTAACAAACCCTCTAGGCAACTCTCATGCACCCTAAAGGTCGAGAACCTCTGCTCTAAGGCAAGGCACATATCAGAGCACTGATTCACAGGCAGAGGGCACTGAGGTGGCTGTGATATTCTTGTCCCCAAGGTATTCATTGAAGTGATTGATGGGAAGTAATCGTATTAAACTGAAATGGTCCCCAGGGAGCACGAGTCTCTCGTGTGGAGAGGAACTGATGGGAGGAACTTAGGGGAGCATTCTAGACGGGCCAGTGACGGCCTCCCAGAGCTCCCTGTGGAGAGAGGAAGGGGGGTGGGGTGGAGCAGAGCCTTCTCGGCCTTGAGGAGCACTGCGGCCACACGCTGGACTTCAGAGACTCTCCAGGGGAGCTCAGGGCACACAGGCGTGCTGTGCTAGGCTGAGTTCCATTTTGCTCTCTTTTTTCCCACAGGTAGTTTGGAAATGGCAAATGTTCTCGGAGGCCGAGGTCAGGGGCATTGTAACTAATGATATTTATAGCTTAAAGCTTACTGTAGGTAAACAGGGAATTTGAGGAATTGGTTTACTTTCCCCTTGCTCCCACTCCTGCCCTCATTTCCTGTGTTTAGACTGGCCATTTCACGGCACAGAGAAGACCTTGACAGCCTCAACGACCCTTCCCAGCAGCATTGGAGATGCCTGTGGCCCACTCCCCTGCTCGCTCCCTGGGGCCCTGGGCAGCGGGGGTGGGAGGGAGCAACGGAAGGTGTGGGTACCAGGAAAGGATGTTCAGTTGCTTTCATCTAAACGTGGCTTTGTGATGGGAAAGAGGCTAGCATGCCTCACTTGGCCCCCTGCCTTGACCTTTCCGTCTAACAGTTTCCTTTCCTCTCTCAGGCCAAAGCTTGGACCTGAGGAAACTTTTCCAAGAAAGGATTTGGGCATTTTCTGTAGTGCTGACTGAAATCCTCTCCTGTCAGCCGAGGGCTGGATCCCACCCAGTTTCTTCTACCTTCCCCTCTCCAGGCCCCGCAACTGTTTCTCCCTCTTCCCTGCTCCTTGCTGATCTGAAGAGTGGAGTGGGAAGGAAGGCAGACATGGCGGAGGGCAACGGGAACACCTTGGGAGGCACATAGGAAAGTCCAGGAGGTGAGGCCATGGAAGGAGCAGCCCTCAGCCCAGAAAAGTCCAGAAATAAGTTGAAGTGATGGAGAGAGTAGAGCTGGAATAGAGGCTCCTTGGGACAAAGATGTCCCAGGCCACTGTGCTGGCCGGGGGTGACTACAGAAGACCAAGTAGATGCCCTGACCACCCTCATCCTGATGCAGCCTTCAGTGACAAAGCTGCCCACCCCTGGAGAAGGGGACCAGATGGGCAGACTTCTACCCATTTAAAGACTAGGCAAAAGACTGGACTTGGACCAAATCATATTAGAAATCAAATAGCCTCTGTCAGGCGCCAGATCCTTTATCTTTCAAGTCAGAATTCACATGTCCCAGAGAGCCTCATCAAAAGCCCCTTTGTCCTCCTGATTCTTCTGCAAATTTAGCAAGTGAAGTTCTGTTAGGAGATATCCTTGGGGCTCCTTGCAGGCAACCTGTCCATCTTACAGACGGTGACTTGCAGCTGTGTGAAGTCTAACAAGGCATGAGGCTCTGACCTCTGGGAGAAGGAGCAAAAGGTAACAGAGATAATAGGACAAGACATCTTCCCACAGCTGCGGTCTTGCTCAAAGAGTGCCAACATAAAGCCCTAGGGGGATTTATTTCAAGACCCCAAATAGTAGCTACTGAGTCACCATTTTAATGTAGTGATTAGTCCTTGGATTCCGTTTGGTCCTGAGGGGATCCTCTCCTTTCTTCTTGGGGTGTGGGGTTAAAGAGCTGTCAGAAGTGAGGGCATCTTTCCCTAGAGGTACCTGCCGGCTAGCCTGAAACCAGGGATGGCTCCCTGGGTGTCCACTTGGGTCTTCCCCTGCCCCACAGCCCACCTCTGCCTCCCACCATTCACCCTGCTCCGCATTGTCTTTTGAGCTCCTTGCTTCCCTTTCCTTGGTCTTCAGATGCCCACTCACCATCCCCCACTTCTCCTTAGTCATCAGGTCATGACCTTCTCCCCTGATGATGTCCCTGCTGACTGCCACCCCCTGACTAGAGGCTTCTTCGACCCTGTCCCAAGATCTTTCATTGGCCTCCCTGCCTCTACTCTGTTACAGCTTAACCTTTCTAAAAATGTTTGACATGCATTATCCCTGCTCAGAAGTCGTTGGTAATGGCCAGAGAGAGAGAAAATTCTGTGGCTCCTCTTGGGTACCAATCCTCTTACTTGACTTGGTTTTCTCCTCTCACTTAGCCAGAACTTCCTCAGACGAACCAGATCATTTCCTGACCCCTAATCACGCTTGTGTTTTTCTACTCTTCATTTTGCCTCCTGGGCCTGGGATGGCCCCTTTTTTCCATTCCACTTTCTGATGTTCTCCTCGTCCTCAAAGACCTAAGTCCAACCTCACTTTCTCCAGGGACCTCTCCCTCACCCTCGTGTGTCCTGAGCCCCTTTGGCATCTGCCATATTGCCTTGAGAGTAGTTGCCACTACTGTGTACACATACCCTATCTTATTAACAAACTGCCCCAGAGGAGTCTAGCCCTGCTTGGTCTCCCCTGGAATATGCTTGGCCCATAATGATATTCAATAAATATTTGCTTACCACATTACTTCAAATGTTCCTTCTGGGCAAAATTAGCAATAATGTACCCCCTGCCACACACACACACACACACACACACACACAGCCCCCAGTAAGATCTGTCAAAGCTGGCAGGCCACGGGAACTGTAAACTGTGCTTGCACCTTTGCCAGAGGGAGGTGCCATTTCAGTCTTCATAGGGAGACACAGCCTCCAGTGAAGGATGTCTTGACTTGTGCATGTTTTGAAGTAAATGAGGGTCTTCGGGAGCGGATGCCCGAATCACTGCTCTGGAATCACGAGTGTGATGGCGTCAGAGAGAGGGGTCCACAGGTCCCTGTGGGGGTATGTGTCAGCAGTGGAGTAGCCTGAATAAGGGACCGGGAAGGCTTCCTGGGGAAGCGATGTTCAAACAGCGCTTGACAGGGGAGTCAGTTAGGCCAGCAAGGAGGCAAGGGAAGGGGCAGGAGAATGTTCTAGGCATAGGGCAGCATGCACAAGGAGTTGTAACCTGGATGAAGAGGGCTGAGTTCAAGTTCAGTGTGACGGGGCTGCACAGCCCTGCAAGGCGAGGAGGCCTCTTTCAGGTACACACGTTGCGGGCTCAGGTTTAGAGCAAGTGTGGAAAAGTCAATCAATCTGGAGTTCTGTCTTTCACAAGGTCTAAAAAAAATGGTGGGTAGACATTCTCTGGCCTGTGGAGAAATGCCTGCAGACTGACTCTGCTACCTGGGAGAATTTGCCATCAGCCGAGAAGGCAGAGCACCCTACAGGACAGCTTCGAAGGGAAGGAAGGAAGCAGTCTCAGCTTGTGGAGAGAAGGAAGGCCCCTCCACTCCACACGGGCTTCCTGTAACTACTTGGCTCCCACAGAGGAGAGGTCTGTGTTGGGGGAAAATCCTCATGGAACGTGAGCAGTCAGGCCCCCCCAGGTGTGGATAGAAGGCAGAAGAGCCTGGGAATGAGAGGGGGGCACCCAGGGCAGGGGAGTGGAGCCCAGAGGCAATCAAATCAAGGGTAGGAGAGAGTGAGGCAGGAAATGGGTGACCAGCGCAGGAGGCTACGGCTGTCTTGGTGTTTGTCCACAGAAGACAATGATGAGTAATAGTGGACTTAAGAAAATAGCTGGGTGAATTTGGAGGGACTCGAACAATTGAAAAATAAGGCAACCTACTTCCTCAGTCAGCTGGAGAGCAGGTGAGCGCAGACTCTCTCCGAAGCTGGAGGAGGAAGGGTGGTGGGGCCGGGAGAGGTGAACCAGGTTTCTAGTAGGGTCAGCTGGGGACATCTGGGCCAGAGGGACAGGATTCTGTCACTGAACTGAGGGAAGAGGACCAAGGGAGTTGTAGGTGTGCCTCTAGTGACTGCCAGAAATCCTTGGCTTTTAGCCACATCACTCCATTCTGTGCCTCCAGTGTCCTGTGTCTCTGTTCCCAAACTTGCTCTTCTTATAAGGACACTCGTCTTTGGATTAAGGCCCAGCCTAATCCAGTATGACCTCACCGTAACTTGATTATATCTGCAAAGGCCCTATTTCCAATTAATATCATATTCACAGGTACCAGGGGTTAGGCCTTTGACATATCTTTTTGGAGGACCCAGTTCAGCCCGTAATACCCAACAAAGAGGCTGGGGACAGCACAGGTGACAGGGAATGTCCTTAGCAGAGGCAGAGGGAGTAGGGTGGAGAGAGAGGTGAGATCAGTCGTGAGGATCATAACGGAGATGCTGGGGGACCACCTGGGGGGTTGGAGGGGAGAGGGGCTTGTGAGAGGGTGAAGTGGAGGCCCACAGGGCATGGTGGCGACAGATATTCTGGTTTCCTTGCCAGAGTCATCTGCAGGAGGTGCAGCCCTTTGGGTCAACATCCTTGGTATTTTGACTGTCACCGGTCAGTGGGGAGCCAGTACCACCAGGTTCCACGCCCCTCCAGGGATCTCCCGGAGGGCAGGTGGTGGGATCTGGATTTGTGCTCAGCACTTAGGGAGAACACGTCATCCTCTTGAGGCATCTGATGGGATAGAGAGGTTTGAATGTTGGACAGTCTTTTCCTCCTGCCACCCTTCCACCTGCCGCCAGAAAAGCAGAGGGACGGCATGCCCACCAAGTGTAGGGATTGTCCTGTGTAGGGACCATCCGCTGGGAACATCTTATCCTGGCTGCCGGGGGCCTCTCCTCTCGGCACGGAGTTTTCAGGGAGCTGCCGTGGCTTTTGCAGTGATGGGGGTGGCGGGGGGGCTCTTGGAAGGAAGCAGGCATCTGTGAGAACAGCCGTGGTTATGAATGTTGGGTCCCCGGCAGGCAGAGGAATGCCGGGATGATCAGGCTGGGGTATGGGAATGCTTCCGCGCAGGAGAGCGTCGCTGCCACTGACAGCCTATCGCAGGGGAGTCCCCGCCTCTGCGAGCGCAGGCGGCGGCGGGACACGCCTTCTGCGTCCGTGCGGCTCCGGAATGCCACAGCTTCGGGAGGCGCTCTGACACCAGAGCAGCTAGCGAGAGCGCCAGTGGGACGAGGAGCAGTCCCAGCGTCGTGGCGTCCACGCACGCCTGTGCCTTGGCCTCTCTTGGTGGGCGGCGGGCCCACCCTCGTCTCAGGCGTCTTCTGTCTTTGACTCTGTTACAGGTTCTCGAAGCTGGGTTCTCAGACCTCCACAATGGCTTTGCTGGGGCTGGGCGTGCTGTGGTTTATCAGGAACTCGGCAGCCTCTGAGGGGGTGGGCACAGGCTGCCGGGCAGCGCTTCCCTGGGCGAGGGCTCCTTTCTTGTCCCAGCGGGGCACCCACTGTTCCCGATGGAACCTCAGACTCCCCGCCGGGCAGCCTTGGGGGGACACCCAGACACAACCTCCCTCACTGCTCAGTATGTCTCCAGTCTCTTTCCTCCTAAAAAACCTGGCAGGGCCAAGAGGTGAACACAAGTCCAGGGGTTCATTTCTCCAAATGGAGATGTTTGGGAGCTCTGATGTGCCTCTGGCTCTGGGTGTCACCCTGATGACGGTGAAAGAATTTACAAGGGTTTGCTAAGTAATTGATTTACCTCCTTGGGAGATAAATGGGCACAGTAGCAGGGGGAAAAAAAGAAAAAAGACCTATTTGTTCAAGGAATTCATGATCCACATTGATAATTTTACATCCACTTACTTATGGCTTACAGGTGTCTATGTAACCGGTGGTGTCATTCCCTGAAATTCATTCTTTCCCGTTGATTTGTTCATCGCCAGATATTTGCTGAGTGGACTGCCTCTTCCTCATAAAGTAGCAGCAGTGCTTCTGTGGTCATTTTCCTCCTCTGCCCAGCTGGCTGGCAACAGCTATGCTCTGTGTGCCAGGATTGCCACAGGGCACCAAACACTTAAGGTGGTTGTAACTGCAGTCTGGGCTCAGGGCCATGAAGTAACAATGGAGAATGTGTAACAGGAGGGACATTCTTTGCCATCATATAGATAGGTGAGTAGAAGCTAAGCAAGGGAGAGGGTGGGAATGAAGAGCCCCTCCCTCCATAGAGAGAATGGGCCCCACCACCAAAGGCTCTGAGGCAACACATCGTCTCACATGGGCCATGAGTTTTCCAACCAGCTACAAATTTCAACTGCCTGTTACCCCAGACCGAATGTAGGTAGCTTAGTACCCGAGGAGAGACCATGGTGGTGGGAAGCTCAGCGAGGCCGGAGGTGGATGGGAGCTGGAACAGGGAGGGCCCTGTAGGCTGGGGTGCTCTGCTTGATTTTGATCTGAGCTGGTGGGAATCCATTGGGGGGTTTTTTTCACAGTGTCATGACAGGCTCTGGTCTCCATCTTCAGAAGATCACGCTGACACACTATATGATTGTATTTCTGTAAAATACAAAACTGACAAACTAACCTGTGCTGCTAGAGGCCAGGAGAGTCGCTACCCCGGGGGAGGTGGGGGGGTGACCGAGAGGGCACTAGAGGACGTCTGGGAAGCCGGAAATGTTCTGTTTCTCTGTCTGAGTGCTGGTCCCTCACGTGTCCTCGGCATGTGACATTTTTATCAAGCTGTACCCTTGTGACTTGTGCCTTTTTTTGGTGAATGTTATACTTAAATAAAGTTTCTTAAAAGATCACTCTGGCTGCTTGTTAAATAATAGATTGGAAGCAGGAAGGAGTGGGCTTGGGGAAAGGGTAGGAACCTGTGGTAGTGGCCAGATGGTGTCTGGACGGGAGGTGGCAGTGGAGGTGGAGATGCGGCGTGGGCTGGAGCCTTGGTTTGGAGGTCGAAGCACCAGGGCGAGAACTGCAACCCAGAGGAGGCAGCGCCAGCTAATGATACTCGATAGTCGTTTGGGGCGTGAATTTCAGATACTGATGATTGGGAGTAAAGTTGAACTGCGTGGGAAGCAGGGGGTTGAGGTGGGAGGTCCACATGGAGACTCCAGCACACCGCCGAGGATGACCTCTGGGGTGGACGAGTAGGACCCCCAGGGTGAGTGTGTGCAGAGAGATGGGCAAGGGGGCTGAGGCAGAACCTCGGGTGGGGCGCCTCGGGTGGGGCGGCAAGAATTTCTAAGGAGAAACACTTAGAGAGCCTGCAAGAGCTCGGGGGTGGTGATGACATCACAGATGGTGAGGGGCAACAGGAGTGTCAGATGCCGCAGGACTTGGGTAAAGCCATCGTTGGAGAGCCCACTGGATTTGGCAGTTAGGTAACCGGCAATCTTGGTGAAAACAATGTCAGTGATGCCTTCTTTGCCCAAACTCTCATGCGCTTGGGCTGCTGGGTGGAGCAGAACGAGGGTGTGACATGGCTTCAGTCCGTTACTACAATTTACCAACTGTGTGACATGAGAACTTTGTAAGCTTCCCTGAATCTCAGTTTCCTCATCCATAAACCAACAGAATCATATTTGCCTCTCAGGGTGGTATGAGGATTCACTTTATGCAGGAGATATTTATTGAACATTTGTTACGTGCCAGATAGGCAGCCAGATGCAGAAGATACAGGGTGACCAACAAACAGGAAGACCGAAGTTAATCTTTAAACAAACAAGATGAGTGAGGAAAATAACCCCTCAATGCTTCCCTGTGGTCATGAGCCAGGCTTCTTGGGCAGTGGGGGTCCCTCCTTCCTGGCTGGCTTCCCAGGGATCAGCTCCCAGGGTCCTGGGCTCTTCTGATGCCACGTACCCACACCCCACTTTCTCTCTCTGAAAAACTAAATTCCCCTTCCTTGAGGGCAGGAAGGGAAGAGCTTAATCTGCAAACCCTTCAGGGAGGTGAGGAAAAATATTAACATCCCATCCTGTTACACAAAGAATAGGAAGAATATAAAATAGGTGAAGTTTCTATATTAATACAGTTTGAATGTTCTTTTCCTGCCATGAATGGATTCAAAGCAGTTTCCCTAATGGCTCCTTACTTCACCTAACAAACTGATCTTGTGCCAACTTCCAGAGAAGACAAATGGCACTTGATTTCTGTGAAGGAAAGCTTTTCCGACTTAAAAAAAAAATGTGACTTTGGAAATTTCTGAAGAAGAATTTGGACACATATTTACATAAATGTCAATGATAATTTTGTTTCAAAGTTTCTATTTTTATGGGAAACTTTGAGCACCATGCTTCTAGCTAATCTGATAAATTCATCTAGTCTCATGCGCTTATGTTTCATCTCTTCCAGAATTTTTTTTTCATCTATGATTTCTAAAGCCCACACTGCAGGTCCTGGTCACCTCAGGCGGTCTCTCGCCCTTTGCTCTTTCATCTTCCCTCACAAATGCCACCAGGTCAACCCAGCCATCTGCCTTCTTCATCCCTGGGGCTGAGCTTCAGACACGCACCACCGGGAGAAACAGAGCAAAACAACCACAGCCAAAAGTGTGTGAGGATCACTGGTGTTAGGAGCTAGGAAGCTCGTCCGCCTTGCTTTTCCGTGGCCGTGTCGCTTCCAACAAGGCTGCTGCCGTGGAAATCCATGAGTTTCTTTACATATAGTGCTCATCTTTATACCTCCAAGGGCCCTTAGGACTCGGTCTTATCAAAGGCCTTTCCTAGCTCACAATAACAACAAAAACCACAGAATTATGCGGATTGGGACTTCCATTGTCCAGTTAAATTTTCTCTTACCTAGAGGCCTTCAGGTGAGATTTTTTTCTAAGCTGAGTGGACTAATCTAAAAAATGGCCAAAAGATCCCGGTCTAACCCAATTCCTTGGCGACCTGGCTCCTAGAGGTACTTGGCCAGCCCCACCCCACCCCCCAGGAGTATGAACGGTGGGATAGGCCACTTCAGCACCGTGGTCCTCTGGGCCTGTTGTGGTTTCTGGTGGCCTCCTGGCCTCCACTGAGGCTCCAGTCCTCCCTGGAGCAGCTCCCACAGACCTCAGAGGAGAACCCGCCGGACAGGAAGGTCACGGTGTGGACAGTAGAGGCTGGCTCGGGGGCCCCGGAAAGAACACTTGCACTGAGCAGAGGTACTGTTGGGGCCCTGGCTCAGCTGGCCTCGCTTCCCAGGCAGGATCCCGGTCCCAGCTCTCCAGCCTGGCCACTGCCCTCTTAGGGAACAAGGAAGCTGTGAGGAAAATCTGTGTTTTTCTGTGATTGTTCTGATTTTTATACTTCCAAGAGTCCCCAGGACTGTGTCTTATCAAAGCCTTTTTCTAGTTCATGATAACACGAATGATACTAAAGATACCTTCTATTCCTGCTACTGTGACTACCACCACCTTGGACCCTAGGCTAGCTATTTTGAATCTCTGAACTTTATCTTTTTTCCAGCATTCTTGCTACACAGGAACATACTTGATTTCCTGAATCACTTCTTGAAAGAGACATTCCCCTTTGGGGCCACTGGGCCATGGTTCGGATCCAAACTCACACCCTGCTGAAGGTACAGGAGGGGTGAGGAGGCCGAAGACCTTTACTCCAGGACACACCTTTGCTTTGCTTCCTTCTTCTTTTGGCAGGATGGGGGAAGGAGCCCCTCTCCCCTCCAGCTCTGAGGGGCCTCAGAGGAGCCAACCCACAGACCCTCCTCCCCTTTCAGATGCTGCCTCTCTGAGATCATTGGGAAACAGCCGGGAATCACCATTTCTGAGTTTCCTTCTCTGTCCCCATTGCATTAGGGCCTCTTGAGCCCTGAGCCTCACCTCCCAGGTCTTACCCATTTGGTGAACTTCCAACCAGGACTGAGCATGGGATATGAGAATAGAGACACTAAAAACATAGAAATATTTAAGTGGCGATGGGGAGACACCCCAAGCAAGCACCACTCTCCAGCCTTCTGTTGGAGACACGCCAACCATTTTGGAAGATTCTAGTCAAATCGTGAGGTGTCAGGATGCATGAGTGTCCTGGGGGTGGGGGAGGGAAGGTTGTGGAGAAGGGCCTGGCTACACTTTTTGGTTTGACCACTTAGTCCACTGACAAGTACATACTTCTTTCTTTTCCCATTGAAAAAGTGGGGACAGAATTATTAATTTGTGTACTGGACTCCTCATCAGGAGGTAGATTGGGTTCATAATTCAAGATGGAAGGCTCATCACGTTTGTCTCCCCTCATCTCCAACACTCTCATTAGGATAAGAGCAATGAATTCAAAAATGGTAAAGACCAGTAACAGAAAAAAGAAAGGGAGAGGGATTATGAGTGGATGAAACGGTCCAATGGCTTCAGCAAGATGTAAGTGTTGATGGATGGAACAGAGCGGGGGAGGGCGGACTCTTAAGTGCGTGGGTGGGGCCGGCAGCGGGGGAGCCCCTGGACCTGGGACTCGGCACAGCCATGGGGAGCAGCGCATTCAGAGTGGGCAGGCGTGGCAGAGGGCAGAGACGACACGTGAAGCTGAACCCGAGGGGCTAGTACCGAGCAGCCCTTTACCCCAGGGAAAGCACAGGCGGCCTTCTCTCCATGAACCAAGGGACAGTCAGCTGGTGCGGGTGCATCCCCAGGGCAGAAGCCCTGCTCCTGGCTCCCAGCTTGCTTGCCACACAGTGAAGTGATTCCATAAGGATGCAAATACTGATAGAACTATTAAAAGTTGGGGGAAATAGGGAGAGGGCTGGGACCTGAATAAGTGAGCTAAATGCTCTTCTATCATGGCACACAGTCAAAAGTGATAAATCAAGAAATTGCAGAACAAGCATATTATTTTGAGATGTGTGGATGTAATCAACAGAAACACGAAAAACAGAGGTGATTGATTGTCCCTGCACTGCAGTACTGGCGGTGGGTTCGAGTTGGGCTCAGGGCTGGCCTTGTCATTCTAAGCCCTTCCATATTACTTAATTTTTTTAAACATGCGCATGTGATACATTGATTCAAAATAAAAGAAAAATATGAAAAAGTGAAAATAAGTGTAAGTGGATTTATGATTGTAGGAGGGATTCCAGCTGACCGTGAAAAAGAGCTTCTGAAAGCCAGTGTGGCTCAAAGCCAGCTGGGTTATCACCATGGCTGGGCAGCTCTGGTGCTGCCCAAGAGACATGTGAGCCTCCAGCTATTCCTGCCTCTGGGCTGCAGTCCACTCCAGCCCAGAGAGGAGGAACCGCATGGACTCTGGGGCCAGATTTTGACCCGTGGAAGCTGGAGGAGCTAAAGCAAGCGGCACTTCGGAGTCTCGGCGCTCACTCAGGAGAACTGCAAGCAGCCCTCAGCGCTCCTCTGAGCCCTCCCTGCACTGCTGGGCAGGGTGAGATGAAGGTTTCCCTGAGCTCTTCTCTTTCATCTCTCTCTCCTTCCCTCCCGTTTCTTCCTTCCTTCCTCCCTCCTCTCCCTTCCGCCCTCCCTCCTCTCCCTTCCTCCCTCCCCTCCTTCCTTCCTTCCGAAGAAGAGTTCCATTTAGACTGCTGACATCTGCTGTTTATGGATCTGAGCATTGTTCCAAACTGGGGGGTCACAGCCGATGTCCCAGTCCAGCCCCATCTCCTGCTCCTGAATGGCTTTCTTCCCACTCCTGGGCTCCCTAAGTGTATTAAACTATCTCAGAGACATCACATCCTAGCGGACCTAAGGCACCAGCTGAATTTTCTAGAGTTTTGCCTTTATCAGGATGCGTGTGGATGAAATCAGAGTTGGTTGACAGCAGAACCAGTGGTTAAACAGGTAATAACCCTGTGGGGTCCACATTTCAGAACTTCTCCCAGTGTCCCTGTAACTCTTAATTAGCTGCCTCAGATCATAGTTCTTATGTCTAGTTTGGAAAAGAGGGTCATGAACGTGTAGAGCAGAGGAAACCACGGCTAGGCAGGACTTTGATCCTTTCTGAATCGTCCTGTGCTGTGAGGGTTTCACTCTTTGTCCTAATGGTTTATCCTTATGGTCTACTTACTTACTTATTTACTTACTTAGAGCTCTGAAGCTTGGCTGGGGCCTGGGGCCCCACTCTGGACCTTCACTTGGCATCTCAGCATCTTTTCAACCTTTCTTAGCTCTCTGGCAAAGGTGGTAAAAAGAGTCCTCATTGTTAAAGAAAGATCTTCATGACCACTCCAATCTCCCTGCTTCCTTCCTCGTCAAACTTCCTCTTCATGTTTGTTAAGATTGGAAAAAGAATAGAGCTGTGAACATGAACAGTTAGAAGTTTTAGAGCTTCCCGCCCGCCACACCCTACAAGAATGTTGTTCCCCCTGCATTAACTTTCCCTTCGAGCTTTCTTCTACAAGATGTGCCTAAAGACATGTATAGTTTTAACACACACATACACACACAGGAAAACCTAGATGTTTACATTAGCACACACACACATAGATATTTACATGGGTTTTGATGGTTTCAAAGTGAACCCCTTAAATAAACAGATCTATTCCAATGACATTGCCTATGCTCATGGTATTTTTTAAAAACTGTTTGCGGAATTCCCTTCAAAGGCTCAGAGCGTTATTTTGAATACCTTCCTGGTTGCAGATCTTTTTAAGAAGATCCTTAAATCAACTTTATTAAGGTATGGTTTACATATAATAAAGTGCACAGATTTTAAATGATTGATGAGTTTTGACAAATGCATACACCTGTGTAAATACCACCACAATCAAAATATAAAATATTTCTACCACCCCAGAAAGTCTCTTCAAACATAAATGCAAATCTTTAACTTTTTAATTTGAGTTTAGAAATATCCAAAAATGATTTCGAGCTGAGCCAAGTGAGTAAGTGGGGCAGCTGAGCTGACTAATGATGTTTTGTACCTTGTAAACTTTGTGGCTTGTAGACTGATTAAAAGCAATGCTGAAGGGGAAGTTTATGATTGAGGACAGATCATTGGAACAAATCTGCAGCTTCCCGAACGGCTACTCTGATGCATACATATTCTGGAAGAGGGTTCATCAGTTAGACTATTTAAAGACATATTCATTCACTTGACAGTGAATGAGCCCCATTTAAGGACTAGGCATTGTTCCAGACAACGGGGATGTGGCATCTTAAAAACACACATCATTGGGGGCTTCCCTGGTGGCGCAGTGGTTGAGAATCTGCCTGCCAATGCAGGGGACACGGGTTCGAGCCCTGGTCTGGGAAGATCCCACATGCCGCGGAGCAACTGGGCCCGTGAGCCACAACTACTGAGCCTGAGCGTCTGGAGCCTGTGCTCCGCAACAAGAGAGGCCGCGGTAGTGGGAGGCCCGCGCACCGCGATGAAGAGTGACCCCCACTCGCCGCAACTGGAGAGAGCCCTCACACAGAAACGAAGACCCAACACAGCCAAAAATAAAAATAATAAATAAATAATAAATTTTAAAAAAAATTAAAAAAAAAAAGGTTAAAATGGTAAATTAAAAAAAAAACAAAACAAAACACACATCATTTTTCCTCTGCGAAGTCTGCATTTTGGTGGGGGTAGATGTCCATAAGTGAGAAGTCAAATGCATGATGTAATTTTAGGAAGCAATAAATGCTATGAAAAAGGGAAAAAGTAGAGTGAGGAGACAGAAAATGCTGGTGTGCTATTTTTAGAAAGATAATACAGCCCATGTAATATATCTTTATTTTCTTTTCCTTTTGTGAAGAAATCTCAAGACCCAGATTCTACCATAAGCTACTTTCAAAAGGGACATGGAATCTTGCCCTAAGCTATATTCTGCAGAATGCTAGAATCTGTTTTATATATATACAGGGGGTTACATGGCTAAAGAAGCTATGGCGAAAGTTGGGTAAAACAAAGCTAAGACGGTCTTTACTGAAGGTTTTCTTAGAGCCTTTAATACGCTAATGTGAATTGTAAATATTCGCAAGGGAGGATTATAGCATGCAAAGTTTTCCAAACTTTTTTCTCCTTTCCAATCCTTTCAACTTGGAGCATCTCAGGCAAGTGGTGATCTGCCTAAGACACTGTGGGAAATTCTATCCTAGAGTTTTCATGCCACAGGAGACATGAAAGCAACAGAAAGGTTCAATTATTTGGGCAAGAGGAGGGAGTGGAGGAAGCCTGGGCTTATTACATATCCCTCCAGAATGTGGAGCACTCTCTGTGGGCCAGGCAGGGCGCCAGGCCTTTAAACACAGCCTCTCTCGTGCAAGCCTCACAAGGCAGCAGGAACAGGTATTATCACAGCTTCCATTTACTAGTGCGGAAACTGCTGTCAGAAGGTCAAATACGTGGCCGAAGGTCTTGCCATTTCTTACAGTCAGGATGTGAACTTCGGCTTGTTTGACTCCCAAACCCAAACTATCAAATTCCACAACACTATGTTGTCTAAATGGTGGTGGAGGGGGGGGGGTTGCAACCCAATGAGCGCACCTTCCCTTCTCCCACCAATCCACCTGCTTATCCTCATAAGCCCCATGTTCTCGCGGGGGCTGGAGTTCTACGTCCATGCATGGTGTCCTGCATGGTGTCGAGTGTTCGCTGCTCCATGTCATGCTGGCCATGGAGCGGGCACTTGGTAAGTTTGAGCAGCCTGGGTCCTGTCCACATAAGCTCAGTAGGTGGGACCAGATGGCTGTGACCCTGAGCGGCTCAGGCCAGAAAGCTCTGCTGGAACCACCCATCCACTTCTTTCTCTTTACCTGGCATCTTCTGCCGGGGCACCCATAAGGCACCCCGACCTGACAGCACTGCAGTGGCTGAAAGCTGGCGGTGCGGTTGGCTCTTTGGGGGAGTGTGTGGGATGAGGAAGGCACCCGCTGGCTCTAGGTGGAGTCTTCCACTTCATATCTGAAGGGATTTTTGTATTTACGGGAAAAAGCAAAGGCTTATCTTTCAGGAAAAGATCTGAGACAGATTTTTTCCCCACTATCTTCACCTTCCTCTCGTGAGACTGCTAGGAAACTGAGTAGAGATTAGTCACTCCTGTTAATTCATTACTAATTTGGTTAGAGGGAGACCAGTCTTTTCTGAGCTTTATGCTCAGAACCTCGGGTGTTCCAAACCTGAACTCAATGTCCACCCTCTCCATCTACACTCCTCCTCGTGGGCCCCCGTCTCACACACAGCCTTGCCCCGTTCCTGGCCCTCAGGCTGGAAACACTGCCCCTTTTCTTCCACCTGGGATCAGTGACAGCTTTGTCAACTCAACCTCTGCAGGAGCCTCTGATCAGCCCCTGCCCACCTCCCCACTGCCCTGGACATTGGTTCAGCCCTCACTGTCTCTCCCCCAGGCTGTTATGACAGCCCTCATCCTCTGCTGGATGTCGCCCTAAATGCCAGCCATGTGCCAAGGCATCAAGATACCTCTTCGCAGAAGTCAGCATCAGGTGCTGGGATTTTCAGAAGCTACCTTGAACTAGACACATGCCTGAGCCCCGTGCTGGGCAAGGGGGCCACCGAAGGGTTATCCAGACAAAGACGGGGAAGATGATTTTGTGCAGATTGTGAGCAAAGATGCAGACAATGGGTGTGTGCTGTGGGGTAGTGTGACCTTGATGAAGTTTGAAGGACAAGGTGTTCTAGCTCTAGTGCTGCATAACAAAGCAGCCCTAAATTTAGTGCTTAAAACAGTGGCAACATTTAGTTTGCTCACGGATCTGCCATCTGTAGAAGGTTTGGTGGGGATAGCTCACTTTTGCTCCACTTGGCATTGAAGGCTGGAATCCTCTGAAGGCTCTCTCAGTAACATGTCTGGCCGCTGATGCTGGCTGTAGGCTGAAACTTTAACTGGAATTGTTGGCTGGAACACCACCATGTGGACCCCCCGTGAGTAGGGAAGACGGGGCTTCCTTATAGTGTGATGTCTGGGGTCTAAGGGTCCCAAGAGAGAAAGAGCTGGGGGATTCACTATCAACTTTCGGGACTTGGCCCCGGGAGTCACAGAGCATCACTTCTTCCTTCTCTTCCTTAGAAGCAAATACCTAAGATTGGCCCATATTGAAAGGGAGGGAACACAGAGCCCGCTTCTTGATGAGCGAATGTCATTGTCCCATTGTTAGAGGTGTATGTGGGACAGGAGATACTAGTGTAGCCATCTTTGTGAAGCATGATCTGCCACGGCAGGGTGTGGAGCCAAAGAGGCAGGCAGGGTCTAGGACCTGTAGCATCTTGGATACCACACCATGAGCATTGGTTTTTATCTTGTAGGAAGTGGGGAGCCCATGAGAGGTATTAATTTGGGAGTAACCTGCTCACATTGGTGTTTGATAAAGCTCTTTCTGGAGTGGTGGGATGGAAGGTTTGAGGGGACGGACAGGAGATCTATGAGAGGCTGTTGAAGGAATCTAGGGGAGAGGGCCTGAGGCGAGGCGTAATCTGGAGATGAAGTGCCGGTCAAATACAAGAGACGCCAAGGTGAAATCACAGGGCTTAGCAGTGGCACCAAATGCCAGGGGGTGAGGAACAGGCATCCAGGAGGATTCCCGGTTTCTGGCTTAGGGAACTGAGTGAAGGTGATGGGGAATGAATGAAAAACTGGAGAGGTTTGTGGGGGAGGACCCTGAGCCCTATTTGGGAAGTGATTAGTCTGAGGGGTCTGAGAATGTCCACGTGGACACGTCCAGCACACAGTGAGATGGACTTGAGTGTAAAAGCTCTGGGGGAAGTTCTGGAGGAGGGTCTGAGATGTGGGCACCACAAATGGGGTTTCCAATGAATGTGTGCAGAAAGGGTGCCGTGTGCAGAGAAGGGGACTACAGACAGAGTTTGGGGGGGCATTAGCCTTTAGGGGACGGTCAGAAGAAGAGGATCTGGCAAAGCATCCAAGACCAAATTGCCTCTGTCCTGGATGTGGCAGGCACTGTGGGCTAGTGTCAGGCACTTGAGATGCCTGCCGTGGACCGGTTCTGGGCCTGCCTCTCACACAATGGAGCAGCCATGGCCAGTTCCCGCCCTCGCAGGCCTTTGGTTTCCCCAACTCTGGGGCGCTAGGATTCCCCCTCTCTCCCTCTCTGGACTTCTGTTTCCCCATTTGTAAGAGAGACTAGATCATTTTCCAGGGTACCTTTATCACAGAATATTAAGAATCCTAGTATATGAAATGAAGCAGAGCAGAGCCTCCCTAGGGGGGCAGGGGTGGAGGGCTGCCCCTGACTCCAGGTGGACCCGCTTCCTTCTGCCACTGATGAGGAGTGAGGAGGCCCCGCGGGCTCCGGGGTCGGGGGGCAGCAGTTCGGACAGGTGTCTGCTTTCGTGGCGTGATGACCTCCTTAGATTTGGATGCACGGGCAGGCAGCTAGGGCTGCACCCTGGCCCCACAAAGGCCCTGCCTTGACAGGTAGGAGAGGGGAAGTCAGCTCTGATCCCACAGCCTGGAGCGGGGCCCCTGTGGAGGGGCTGGCTTGGCTTTACAAGGAAACGGAAATGAAGGTGGAGCCCCAGTTGCTCTCCTGAGATGCCAGCCCTTCAATTAAGGGAAGAGCTTTGGCAGACTACGAAACATAATGGCACCCCACCCTTCCCTGGAGGAAGAGTGAATCTCCAGAAGGGGCAATTCCAGGGAGCTCAGGATGTGGGGCTCTGGGCTCTGAGCTCTGAGCCTGCTCTCAGCCCAACAGCCGAGGACCCAGGAGAGCTCGGCCTGCAGCCGACTCCAGATACCACAAGCCCTCTCCACCCTCCCCATCAACCACATTTACTTGTCACATTTACTCATACCCACAGGACAAGGCATATGGGGCAGGGTGGGATGCCTTCCCCAGGCCCTCGTCATCCACTCAGGAGAGGAGCCAGCACAATCGCAAACACCCCATATAAGAGGTGGTAACAAGCTTGGCTAGTGTTTCCATTCAAATGGGCTAGTGTGAAAGCCCATCCCGGAGCCTCACTGGGGTATGAGAGGTGGGCCTGGGAGGATGGGTGTTGATGGAGGGAGGGGAATGGAGGGCAGGTCAAGAGGAGCGGGAGCAGTGTGACCCCTGGCTTGTTTGTGCCCCTGGGAGTGACATGAATGTGGCCCTCAGCCCTCACAGGACACAGGAGGGAGGGCAGAGCTGTCAGAGAACAATTCCAGGTGCTGAATGCCCTGGGCCATGGCTGATGAGTTAGGCCTTTCCCTCAGGGATGCTTCTCCAACCCTGTGGTTTTCCTGCCATTGATGATAATGTGACAAGAATGGCAGGAATGATGGGAATGGTTCACATGTGTTGACTAAGGCTATGGGTGAAACTGGTCTGAGGATGATGACATTTCACCCTAGGACCACCTGATGGAGAAAGTATTCCCAACTAACAGGGGAGCGGGGCCAGGCTACTGGGCCTCTGTGCCCCAGAATGCAGGGCCGAGGTGGGTGGTCAGGGCTCACCGTCCAGAGGCCTCACCGTCCAGGTCTCCTCCCCAGGTGTTCGTGCTGTGCCATGGCCTGCTGCAGCTCTGCCAGCTCCTGTACAGCGCCTACTTCAAGAGCAGCCTCACCACCATTGAGAAGCGCTTTGGCCTCTCCAGTTCTTCCTCAGGTCTCATTTCCAGCTTGAATGAGGTAAGCAGGATGCTCTAGTCCATCAGATCCCACTTGGGCACCACCCTGATCACGGGATCCGGGAGGGGGCTCGGGAGGAGCAGAAGAACGGGGCGAGGGGTGCGGGGTTGGACCCGTGGGGGATGGAGACAGCCAGCTACATTTCCCAAGGCTGCCCTGCGCCAGGCACTGAGCTGAGAGCCTCTGGAGGCACCTGACCTCCTCACAGCAGCCCTGCGAGCAGGTGCTCTGCTCCTCCCCGCTGACAGCTGAGGGCACCAGGGCTCAGGAAGGGCAGCAGCTTGTGCCAGGTGTGCAGGGCTGCTGCCTCCAAACTCTGTGCCTCTAATTGAGTTCTGTGACCACCCACGAGGTTATGTGGCCTCTGCTCATCCCCAGTCCAGGGGAAGACGAGCCCCAGGCACGCAGCTAGGGAAGCAGCCCCAGGCTGGCAGCTCCTGTCTTAGGAGGGCAACAGGAGCCAGAGCTGCTCAGTGGCCCTGGCTCCCAGGCAAGGTCAGAGGTCTATGACCTCCCAGCCACATGGAGTTTACACTGTCCCTCACTGATGGCACATCAAAGTTAGAGGAAGATAGGGTGGGCCAAGAGGCCAGGGTGAGGGGTCAGAGGGCAGGGCCAGCTAGGAGTCACTGGAAGCCAGGGAGAAAGGGGCAGGGGAGGCAGCAAGCCCCTGCATCGTGGCTGCAGCATCGTCCGCTCCAGGTGAGGAGATGGGCCCTGGGCCTGGCTCCTGTCTTTTCGTTCCACAAGGCCCACTGTTCTGGGATGGAGGCCATGGCCTCCCCCTCCCAGGAGCCCAGAAGCAATTAGATCTTCCCTTGACATAGTGAAATTCAGGCCAACAACCGACCCAGTAGAGTCTGAGCTCCCCAGACAGCTTCTGGGATGGGCTGAAAAGAAGGTGGGAAGCGTTACAACGTCCCCCAACCCCCACCTTCCAGTCTTCCCATCCCACAACCTGCTCCCTGCTGGAAACGCCCCTTTACCCTTGACTCCTGTGCCCTCCACGGCCCACACGGCAGTGCCCCTCAGGAGCCCTCCCCGCCACGCCTGTGCCAGATCCCTCTGCAGTCCTCGGAGGAGGGCTCTCTTCACAGTCACGTCTTCCAGACAGGAAGCTTGCGGCAGAAAGCCTACCCCCATCCCAGTGGCCGCACGTGTGTGTTGTGCGGCCAGGATGGGAGCCCAGGTCTGTCTGACGGTCGCCACGCACTCCTCCTCCCCATGGACTGTTCCTCCACCCTGTGACGTGCACGTACTTGCACACGTACAGCCCTGAGGCCCATCAGTCATGCCTGCTGGCCTCATGGGCCTCAAACCCCCTCCTCTGAACCCCCAGGCCCACGTGGATGCCTTCACTGCTTTCTGGATGTGTGTCTGTGTCCGTGTGTTTTAATGTGTGTGTGTGTATACACGTGCGTACGTATGCCTCTGTCTACCTGATTGTGCATCTGTGTCTAGAGCTTCCTGGTGATGCCCAGTGACGGGGGTCTTCCCCCCTCCATGTAGGCTGTGCTCTCCTACAGGACAGGGACCTGGCACCCCTCACACAGAAGGCACCCTTCTACATGTTGGCCTGTGACTTTGATAATGCTTCTGGCACATGCTGTCTTCACTCACGAAGGACACAAGAAAATCAAATCTCTGACATTTGTGTCATCACAGTCCTATCCCGTGACCCTGGCAGACATCACTAATCAACTGCAGTCTCCTTTTCTGCTGAGTCCAGACTCTGAATCCTTCTCAACACAGTGTTCTAGGCACCTCTACTAATCAATATCAGAGCTGGTGTGTAGGCTAATCCTCTCTTCCACCATGGCTCGGATGATAGTTGAATCTATGATCTTCGATGGTTAAATTTTCATTCTTATTTTTCCCATGCTTGGAACAAAGATGTGGGCCCAGGAACAACTGGATTTTTCAAGGGGCAGGGAGTAGCTAGCTGGGACATGAGGCAGAGTCTGCGACAGGAGGCTGATTAGGCAAATAAGGGGCAAAATATTTCCCCAGGTTATAGTTCAATAAAAAATGAAAATAATTCACCCATTAAATTTTCTCTTTTCTGAACTTAGATGAGCTCTTCAACAATCAGGTTTTAGAACATGCCTATGGGCATGGTTTGAGGCAAATATCATAAGAAAGTTAATTCCTTGAACCTAACAATCTTGTGTGTGTGCTTAGTGGGAAAATGTGTGTTTGTGTGTATATCTGTTTCTCTGTGTGTCTCAGTATCTGTGTGTGTCTGTGTGTATGACTATGTGTGTGTATCTGTGATCTGAGACTGTGTGTGTATCCGTGTGCCTGTCTGTCTGTATTTGTTTATCTGTGTGCGTCTGTGTGTGTAATTGTGTGTGTGTGTGTGTGTCTGTGTATCTGTGTGTGTTGAGGGGGAGTGGATGGGTGATTGTGTGGAGAAGAAGAGGAACTCAGCCAAAGGGCTTTTCTACAATCCCGTTGATTCTGACCGAAGCGTTTAGAAACAGACTGAGTAAGAAAGTAAGAGTCTTACCGGAAGAGCAGAGAGCAGCCAAATCAGAGGGGGCTTCATGTAGGCTGTGCTCTCCTACAGGACAAGACAGGGACCTGGCACCCCTCACACAGAATGCTCCCAGCTTTTGGGGTGGGCAGTAAGGGACTGGCCTGGCTTCTTGAGCAGAGCCAGGCCCGGGTGCACAGTCTCGTGAAGACGAACCCTCTGGAAGAGGTGCCTGGTAGACACTTGAGGTGGGGGACAGTGTATCCCGAAGTCAGATGGCTGGGCGGCTGTCACAGCCAGGCCTGAGTGGCTAGGGGAGAAGAGGACCCCGGCAATGCTGCAAAGGAAGAAAAGGCAGGATTTGGCAGCTGCTTGAGCGCAGGATTGAAGGCACCGCAGACCGCAAGGCGGCTGCTATCAGAAGCCTGAGGGGTGTGAGAAAAGAACCAGGCCTGGTGGAGGGGAAGGTGAGCCCATCTGGATGCCTGGAGTGTGCAGCCAGCTTCCAGGGGACGGGAGCCTTCACACTGCAGCCAGTCTCGCTGGGGTCCAGAGGGTGAGGAGGAGGGGAGACCAGGGCTGGGTGTAACAGGCCAGCGGCAGGAGGAGGGCTTGGCTGGCACGGAAGACGTTGGGCATCCAGCCCGGTGAAACAGCGGCTTCCCTGGCCCACCCACGGCCAGGGCTGAGCAGACGCAGTCAGCCACCCTTAATGCCCCCCATCAGTTTGCCCTGGGCCCCTTCGGTTTGAGGCATGTGCAGGGATGTGTTACAAATGGGCTGTGTGATAACCTTCAGATGCTCTAACACAAAGTCCACAGAGCTTTTTTAGGGGCCAGTTCCGGGCCGAGGGGCTGAGGCCTGGGCTGCAGAGGCCCTGTTCTCCTCAGCTAGAACAGCTTCTTCTTTTTTTTTAATATTAGGGAAAATAAATTTTTTCAAAGGAAAGCCACAGCTGAAGGAAAATTTGGGAACCAAGGTCTTAAGCCAGCATCAGCCATAACAGCTGTAGAGGCCCAGCTTCCCTCCTAGAAGTCAGCCCAGGCCCTGGGGGGAGCGCAGGAAGGGCCGCTCCAGGTGGGCGGGGCGGGTCACCCCCCAATCCTTCCTCCCTGGGTCCCTTTGGGGCCTTCTCCCGTCCCTCTTCCAGATCTTTTCAAGTCAGCCTCAGTTAGCTTAGCTGATATGGTCTGACATTTACAATCATTTCATGCAAAATGATGGGGAAACAAAAAGGGAATGAAATCTAGGAAGCATAAGAATAAAGCTTTGTTTCCAGGTGCTTGTTTCAGAATGTCCTAGAACCACGTCTTTCCCGATCAGACTGGGCTGCCTCCTCACCCAACTTCACATCCTCTTTCTCCGTGTGTCATAAACCATTCTTACTCTTGGCCACACAGAAGGGGCCTCCTGGGCAATCGTGTCCTCTTCTTGAAAAAACCTACCATTTGCACCAGCTATGTGTCAGACACCATTCTAGGTGCTGGGGAGACAGGGATGAACAGACAGACAAAAATCTCTGCTCATGTATCATTCTAATGATAAATATGACATTTATTTATAGAAATAAATAAAACACGGTGGATCAGAGTAAATGCTATGAAGAAAAATAAAATCGTGGAGAGGCATGGTGGTTACATTTTAAATAACTCTTTATTCTTTAAATTATATTTAAATTATAAATATATTTAAATATATTATAATTTATTTCTGTTAATTTTTACAAATATAAGTTATATTTAAATAACTCCTTTTTAATTAAGATATTATTGATATTTAACTTTATATTTGTTTTCCAGGTGTATGACATAATGGTTCGAGATACGTATATATTGCAAAACCATCACCACAGTGTCTAGCTAACAACCAGTACCTCACATAGTTCAAGTTTTTTTCTTGTGATGAGAACTTGCAAGCTCTATTCTCTTAGCAACTTTCAAATATACAGTACAGGGTTATTAACTATAGTCGCCATGTTGTACGTGACATCCCAGGACCTGTTTATTTTATAACTGGAAGTGTGTACTTTTGACGCCCTTCACCCATTTCACCCACCCCACCCCCTTCTTTTTCAGAGAAGGCCTTAATGAGAAGGTTCAACCTGAGCAGAGATCTAAAGTAGGGCTCTTTGAGAAGGGAGCCCCCCGCAGACGTGTAAGATGAAGGAGCAGCCAGTGCCAAGGCCCTGTGTTCACAGAGCAGCAGGAGGCAGAGTGGCTGGGGTGGAGGAAGGGAGGGGGACGGGAGGGGAGCAGGGCAAGCAGTGATGGGGAAGGGGCAGGCTCCTCAGGGCTTCGGGGGCTCTGGGAACGACTTTGTTTTTGTTACCATATCGGATTTGGGCAGAGGGAACACGGTCTGACATTTCAGCAGGACCACTCTGGCCGCTAGGAGGAGAATAGAGGGCTCTGAGGCAAGAGTGGCGGTGGGTGGAAGGCAAAGCTCAGACGGGGTGCCATGGTGGCTGAGACCAGGTGGTAGTGGTGGAGGTGGTGAGAAGTGGTTGGCTTCTGAGGGGCCATTGAAGGCCCGGCCAAAGGGCAGTCGAGGACCACGCGCAGACGTTTTGCTTGAGCCGCTCATAGGATGAGGTGCCGTCTACTGAGAGGAGAAGGACCAGGGAGAGGGGCACCAGGGTTTGGGTGGAAGATGAGGAATGAGCTCTGGGACGTGCGGGGCCTGTGGGAATCAGAAGCGCATACAGAACAAGGAAAGCCGTGGGACTGGCTGAGCTCCCCAAGACAAGAGCAGAGGTATGGGGACTGAGCTCTGAGAGTTGAGAGATCAGGGAGGCGAAGAGGAACCAGCCAAGAAGACTGAGAAGGAGCAGCCAGGGGCAGCAAACTAGGAGAACATGGTGTCACGGAAACTTAGTGAAAGGAGTGTTTCAGGAAGGCAGAAACGGTCAACTGAATCAAATGGTGCTGAGAGATCAAGTGAGAAGAGAACCGAGAATTGGCCAGCGGACTTGGCAGTGAGGAGGTCATTGACAATCTTGGCAAGAGCCACATACCAAGACTCTGGTCCCTATTTCCTGAGACAGGGACACCTGCTTTAACAGCCGGAAGGAGACTGTGGTGTGGACAGGGCAGGGGCTATGAGTGCTGACATCCAGGGCTCGTCTGGTTCAGGTGAACTTACCTTCTGGGGCAGAGGACCATCTCTTTGGATGGAGTCGAGGTCAGAAGATCTGCCAGCACCCCTGTTACCATTTAAGACCCTGCTCCCCAAGCTGGGGCCTTCGGTTCCCCTCTTTGGCTCTGGGTGGGGCTCAGAGAGCACGCTTTCCAGGGAGCACCAGGAACATGAGTTACTGGTGTTTCCACCTGGGAAGGGACTTAGGGAGCCCTAGTCCTCATCCCTCATTCACAGAGGTGGAAGCCAACCCAGGGAGGGCGAGAGCCGATTAGGAGCAGAGCTGCTGGGGCAGAAACTCACTTCTCCAAGGGGCAGGAGACCACTGTAGTTTAGACAGGGCACTTTAAATTCAGGCAGTCCTTGTTTGAGCCACCTCCTGACCTCATGGACATGGCAAGTTACTTAATATTCTGAGCCCCAATCGTGTCGTCTGCAAAAATGAGACTTGTTGCATGATGAAACGAGATAGTGAAGGTTGCTTGGTGGTTATTCTGACTATGAAGTCAGAGTCCTTAGGGAGTTTAGTTAGGGAACATGTACTGTTCCTAGGAGCCAGCCAGAATAGGAAGCTTTCTTGAATTTGGTCCCAAAAGCTTTGGTCCTAATGGTTGAGCTTCCCGTGGTCTCTAGATACTTCTCTTGGTCTGGTCTAGAAGGCTGAGGCTGGGAAGGGTTTCTGACAACAGGGGAAAGCTGAAACTGCATGCTTGGCCCTCCCGGCAAAGCTGGCACCACAGCTCTGCTTGGGCCCTTGGGTGACACCAGGCAGCTTCTTGCCTCTCTGCTGTGACAGTCAGGTCCACTCTGTGGGTGGGTGAGAACAGAGCCTCTGGTCTCACTTGGCTCCTCTGCTCTCTCTGCAGATCAGCAACGCCATCCTCATCATCTTTGTCAGCTACTTTGGCAGCCGGGTGCACCGTCCGCGGCTGATCGGCATGGGGGGTCTCCTCCTGGCTTCGGGTGCCTTTGTCCTCACCCTCCCACACTTCCTCTCAGAACCTTACCAATACACCGTGACCAGCATGGGTAAGTGGCCTCCCACTCTTGCTTCAAGGGGATGAGGGTACATGATTCTGTAGGTTCTGACTTTCAGATACGCTCTGGGGAGAAAAGCCGAGGAAACTTTCTGGTGGGAGAGGACAGCATAGCCCAGAGTGGTATCCATTGCCCCAGAAGCACCCCAACCAACTTTGTGAGATACCCACTCAATCCTCCTGTGCTTTTGGTGGGATCCTGGGATGTTTGGATGCCGACCATCCTCTCCCATCTTCCATGTTATTGTTGACTATATTTTAGCTCTGCCTGTCTTTACCCTCCTCCCAGTGGTCATTATTAATATAGTTGTTATTTATAAATATTTCAGTACTTATTTATATTTACCAACAAGATTACTGGTTTCTTTGCTCACCATTGCTTCTTGCATTTCACCCACCCTTGTTGATTTAACTTCCTTTCTCCTGAAGTACATCCTTTAACATTATTTTCAAATAGTTTTTCAAATCTGTCTGCCCCACTTTCATGGTTTCTTGGTATTTCCTTATGATTTCTATTTTCATTTTAGTTTCTTCAACTATTTTAGATGTATTTATTTTATAGTCCTTTTTGGATTGTTTTATTAGTGCAAATTTTGAGATTGCTAATCCTCCCACATTCTGTGTCTGCTTGCTCTTGTTTATGGTGGAGTGTTTCCTTTATGTTCTGTAATATTTGATGGTGCGGTCATTGGCAGTGGGATTTTTTTTTTCCCCTGTGGAAATTTTGTGTGGTCTGGGTAGGAAATAGCCCCAAGGGTGGTTTTGTATTTGCATTTACTTGGCACCCTGGGAACATCACTGCTTTGGAGCTAATTTTATGATAATGTATTGGCGTGGGATCAATTTGCACTTATTTTAAGGGATATGGTATGTGGCAGTGGTTTTGTGAGGAGCAGCAAGTGAGAGACCCAGTCCCTAAATGCTTATTCTCGGTCTGCTGTATTGGAGTTGAAGATGTCTGAGGATAGACGGGCCACCTGGGGATGCGCTGAGGGGATAACTGATTCCTGTTTGCTTAAATACCAGGCTTGTTTTTAGTCATATATGCAGATCGGGTCCGAGAGAGGAGTCACTTAGAATGCCAAACGGGAATGCTTTATAGGCTGTGAGACCTACAGTGGGGAGGTGGGTGGCTGGAATGGAAAAAGAATAGAGCAGGAACAGTGATGTGTAATGATGAAATGTTTGTTGGGTTGGGAATCTTTTCCCCACCTCCCTGGTAATCACCAGTGAACTGATCACTGGTGATTACCATAAATTCACTGTGGCCTTGGATCTATTTGGACTATTTAAGCCTGAGTCTTGCTTCAAGTAGGCCCAGGAGGAAGACAGACCCAAGCTTAGGGGTCTAAGCTCTTTCTCCCCCTCGGTCGAGACAAGGGGTCTGAGGCCAGCTCTGAAGGAGAGTCAGGAGCCGCTGGCCACGTCAGAGAGCCATGTGCCAAGCCTGCTCCAGACACGTGGTCCCTGCCCTTCCCCGTCCGCATGAAGACTGGGCTAATGAAATCAACAAGGGAACCTGGGGTGCTGGGGCCAGGCTTCGGGGAGGGCATCCTGCCAGGCACCGCACACCATGGCCTGCGTAGCCTGGGGGCTGGCTCCCCCAGCCTGGGCCGAAAACCAAGGGCATTTGCATCACACAGAGCAGCCACCACAGAGAGTGGCCGGAGACCTGCGGGCCTCTGAAAGCAATCACTCTGCTCCTTGTTAGGGATGGGCGGGCGTCTTGGGTCCTTTCCACCACCATCCTCCCTGCTCTGAGGCAAACTCTCTGCCTCAGTGCTCTTAGCCCACCTCCACTGAGAGAGGAAAGACGGGGACTGTGAGAGGGACCACAGCTTGCCTGTCAGCCTGCAGGGAGGAATCGCTGTCCAGGAGGGTGAGCTTCGTTGCTTTTTTGTTTGTGTAAATTCTATTTGCAACAATAGGACACAGTCTCCTTCACGCTGGCTGGGATCAGAGCAGCAGCTGCAAGTGCTCAGGGCTGGGCTACCTTCAGGGCATCTTCCCAGTGCCAGTACAGCGGGGGCATGTGCTGTGCTAATATGTGCAAACAAAAATATTCATAAGATCTCACTTCGTGGGAAAAGTTTGAAATACGACTCTTCCTTCAAATGTATTCCTATGGGAACTTCAGTTTTAAATTATGCAGGGCCATCAGGCACACACAAATTTCACTAAACGCACCACCCTGAATGATGTCATGAATCTGGATGGTCCGGGGTCTGAAGCTGGGCTTTGAAACCCCCTAACAGCATGGCCTTGGGCCACTTCCTCCGCAGCTGAGTCTCAGTTCCTACCTGTATAAAATGGACCCTCCCTCGCAGGGCTGCGAGGGCTGAAGGATGCATGCTCTGAATTTAGCCAAGGGGCTGGCACATGTATTAACCATTAAGCAGTGGCTTTTATAACAAGCGGTGCTGGGGACAGTATATGTAATATGCTGGGTAAGTAGAGTCCCAAATGAGGAAGCGCCTGCTTCTTCTGGAGAGTCTGACAGCTCACAGCCAATGGGCTGGGCGTCCTGTGGGCACTTGAAGGCAGCTTCTCCCTGGTCCTCACCGTACAGCTGTCCTCTGCTATAGCCGGAGCGGGGCCCCTCCCTTGGCATAGTCCTTGATACACCTTTATATGTGAGGCCATAGGATTTCTCTTGGTTGAAGCTTAGGCTGCTGTTCTGCTCTATTCCCAGACCCTTAAGTTGGAGCCACCTGGTATGCTGGGTAGACAGAGCATAGACATTCAAATCCCAGCTCAGCCATTTAGGTGCTAAGTCTGCTTAGGCAAGCTGCTGTTCATCTTTCTGAACCTCAGTTTCTTCATCTGTAAAATGGGAACAATAATACCTCCACTTTCAGTGTGTTCTGAGGGCGAAATTAAAACTACATAGTATAGATAAAGTGCTTGGCCCGTGTTAGCTGTTCAGCACATTTCTCTTTGCCTGCCCTTGATGTGGTATTTGAAATCTCTTCCTCATGAGCAATGACCCCCAGACCTATTATCATGTGTTGACTGCTGACTCTTTCCCCTTGGAGCAAAGCTGCTCCAGAAATGAACATGGGAAATGGAAAGTAACTCTGTGTTTCAGGGAAAAAAATTAAAGAGGAACTGAACATTGTGGGAATCACAGAGACTTTTAACAGCTCATGGCTAATTTTAAAAAGGCCATGCAGACATTTATGAATGTTTAGATTTGCTAAATGTCAGTGGGGTCCGGAAATACGCCTGGCGCCTTTAGAGAAAAGCCTAGCCACCAAGCCAAAGCCTCTAAGACCACTTCTGGAAGGCTCAGAGAGGTTTGGATAGGTGGGAAACAGGCCAACCCGAGACCAGTTCTCCTGGGAGACAAGAGAAGGGTCTTCGGAAACAAGTGTCTGGTAGGAGTAGGTGTAACCTGTGAGAGGTCCTGAGCCAAGTCTAGAGGGAAGTCGGCCCCACCCAGACAATGGATGCACACAGGAGGGGCTTCCTGTGGGAGGAGCAGGGCGGGGGGAGTTGTATTTTTGGAGCAGTCAAAAAAAGAAAGGGAAGAGTGGCTTTCTAGTCCTCTGCTCATGAAGTTGCCAGTCCCTCACGCACGCTGGTTCATCAGAGGCGTCCCTGGGCAGGAGGGTGGTGGGCAGGCCCGGGGACGGGAGCCTCGGGCTCCTGAGTGACTGCGCCCCTTCCTTGGCGGAGGACACGCCGGCCTGGAGCAGAACCCCAGTGCCACGCAGGGTCCTTCCACTGGGGGAGCCGCTCAGGGCCCCTGAGCTCAGGGCAGTTCAGGGGGGAGCACCCGGCCGTGGTGCCAGAACTGTGGGGGAAGGGAGTGTGTCTGCGGGGTAAGCGTGAGTGTGTGAGGGAAGCGTTCCTCTGTGAGGAGGCGGCCCGCAGTGGAGGGAGGGGTGGAAGGTGTAGGGTCTGCGTGGGTGTGGAGGTGGAGGCGGGGATGGACGAGGGGGGCAGCAGGGCCGCTGTTAGGGTGGAGGTGCCTAGGGAGGCGGGGGGACCACGTGTGTGCTGGGGCGGAGAGTGGGTGGACGGTCGGAGCGGGAGGTGCACAGCCCGGCCAGCTGGATCTGTTTAACCTGAAAAGTGGGGGAAAGCAGCAGTGGGGGCGAGTCACAAAACACATGGGTGTTATCAAGTCAACTGAGAGGGAAACAGCCCTGAATGGATGAGCACAGCTAAGCTAACGAGACCTGATGTGGAACACATTTTCAACGCACAGTATAGGAAAGAAGAGAAACGCGTGTGGAGAAATGACAGAAGACACCAGGCCGCTGTGTTGCGTGTCAGGGGGAAGGCCGGGGAAGGAGCTGGGGCCGCGGAGAACGGGCATCTCCAAGGCATGGCCCCAGCGGCTGACCTGAGAGCGTTTGCCTCTGTCAGGCTCTCTTAACGTCTGTTCGTGGGAGAGTCACGACCCCACCCCTGGCTGGCCTGGAGGCGGGATCCCTTGTTCTTCTCCAGCCCTGGCCCCAGGAGAGACCTGAGTGTGACCCCCCCTCCCCTGGAGGCTTGTTCCTCACTTCCCTTGCTCAGGAGTGAGGCTGGGGGCTGCAGGCCTGCTCCGTGTCTGGTGCGGAGGGGAGGGACGCCTAGGGGCCGGGCTGCGTCCTGCGTCCTGCTCCTCTGGGGAGAGCGGCGTCCCGGGGACCCCTGGCGGACTGTGTGTCTTGGGCCCACCCAAGGCAGCGGGGAGGGTCTCCTGGGGACAGTCAGCAGCCAGGGTGGAAAAGGAAGGCTGGTTACAATTCCAGTGGCTATGGTTGCCCCAGGAAAACTGTCAGGGAGTCGGGGATAGCCCCACAGAAGCAGGGTGCCAGCCCCTATCCCCTGGGGCACTGTGGTTTGAAGACGCCATTGATGCCTCCTGCTTGAGGCCTTGGGCCCCCAAGGACCCCCAGAGGACACAGGGAGCAGCTTCTGCTCTTCTTGCCACACTCGAGGCTGCTGTGCCCAGACACCTCCTGTGGCCCAAAGGCTTGACTAGGGAACCAGCAGGCACATCTGGGCAGCGAGCGACCCACACCACGAGGCAGGAAACCAGCAGAAGCAGTTTCTTTCTCTCAGGAACAAAAGGACTTTTGAGGATTCAGAGCTTGGATTGGCCACCGTCAGGGGATGTGAGGCTCAGAGATCTCAAGGGGGAAACGGCAAAGAGAAGTCAGGTATTTGGAGGCGGGGAGGTCATGGAAGTGGAGCCCCGTGGTGGGATTCGTGCCCTTGTAGAAGAGGCCAGGGAGCTGTCTGGCTCTCTTTCGGCCCCGTGAGGGTGCAGCGGGAAGCCAGCAGTCTGGCTCTCACCAGAACCCCACCATGCTGGCACCCCAATTTTGGACTTCCTGCCTCCAGAACTTTGAGAAGTAATTCCGCTGTGTGTAAGCCTCCCAGGCTATGATTCTTTGGTACAGCAGCCGCAGCTGACTCCAGAAGATTCAGTCCCTTTGGCTGGAGCCCCTCCTTGTAGCCTGGGATCTCATCTTGAATTTTCAGCCTTTGGACTGTCTTATTTGCCATTGCCACCGGCTTCGCACCATTCATGTCCTTCACAAATCTGTCAGCTGTTCTCAGCTGTCCCCAGGTCCGGGGCAGTGGTGCTGCGTGGTGCCTCCCAGGTCACACTGGCCCATCTGCGCCTCCACTGGGCACGCTTTGAGCAGTTCTCCCTGGAGGACTCAGCCACGTGTCCACCTCTGGTCTGGATATCTGTCAGGATATCATGACAGGCTTTGTCAAAAGGCTTCCTCCACTCAAGTAACACCGTGTTATGGCTTCCTGCCAGTCTGGGAGCCCCATTAACAAAGGAAATGAGCTTGGTTTGGCATGACTGGCTCTTGATGAACTCATGTTGGCTCAGCTAATCCCTTTTTTTTTCTCCCCCCTTCAAATTGCTCCTCGTCAGCCTGTTAATAAATCTGTGAACAATAAGTTCTGCTTCACTCCCAACTGGGGGTGCAAATTAAGCGCACATTCTCTTTGAATACTAAAATTAAATGGCTCTGAGCCGCCATCCTGTTGCCTCGGATGTGTCTTGCTTCCCTCCTATCCACTAAGAAACAGTGTTGATGATGAGCTGAGCTGGGTGATGCCTCTTTCCGAGGCCTGGTGGCGGTTCCTAGGGTGGGCGCGTGTGCGGGGCGGGGGGTAGGGTGGGGCTGGGGCAAGCCCCTTGCCAGCAGCGTGGTGCCCAGCCTGTCACACTGCGCACAGTGGACCTGCCCTCTCATGCCCAGCTCACTGGTCCCATGGCCTCCTCAATACAAGTAGGCATTTCCCCATGACCCCTCTAGTGCCAGGGTGGCGGTGCGGAAGGGGCGTCCAGCCTCAGTCTCCGTCTCGGAAACTCAGTCTTGAGAGCAGAGCAGGGGAACCCTCTTCTTCCACTCACCTAAGCTCACTCTTTTCCTGCATGGATGTGAATCCTTGCAAGCAACCCACTTGCCCTCAACCCCTCTATTACATCCATCCGTTGCTAGTGACCAGCGCTGATCTTACTTGTCTCTAAGTTTCTGGATCCAGTCCCCAAGTCCTTAAAAACCTGGGCAATAATGCCTGTCTCCAGGGTTCTGCCATCTCCCTCATCTGTTTAAATTTCTCTGTTTCTGGCCTATTTGGATGAATATGGATCTTACTGTGTGATCACTGTATCCCAGGTTATGACATTGTTATTCATTTTCATCAGAATAAGAATGTTACAAGGTAGGTATGATTATCTGTATCTGTTTTGGAGATGAAGAGACTAAGATTCTGAGAGTTCCCTGACCAGTAAGCAGCAGAACCAAGATTTGAACCCGGTCTGCCTGACTTCAAAATATGAATTCCTTGCACTGCTCCACCATGTGACCCAGGCTGTCAACCCCCAGCTAGTGCAGAAGAATATGTTCTCCTGGTTTCCCAAAATAAAAGTCAGAATGTACGTGCCCATAGAAATCATTTTCTAAGTGGAGGCTTAGTCTAGTTGGGAGAGAACACATGTTATCACAGGGGCATGATGGACTGACAAGGCTTTGTGAACTCCATGGGGACCCAATCACTTCTGATATGCAAACAAGTCACTTTATAAATGACTTTGAGATCTCAATCATGAGTAAGTTCGGGACAGCCTGTTCCAGGCCTGCCGGTGGGTGTTGCCAGAGTTTCGGGAAGAACTGTTGAATGGCCGAATTTAAGAGGATGAGGAAATAGGTCTTTCAGCGTGGAACATTCTGAATGAGGTTCCAGGAGTTTGCTGATAGCTCGAGGCTTGGCATTTTGGCCACGCTTCCAGAAAACTCTCCAGAAGCACTGCTGCTTTTCTCTATTGTTCTCTTGTGGGTTGCTTCTGAGGTTTGGGTCTTGCTAACCTCCTCCTCATTTGGCCCTACTCACTCGCAAACGGTGCCCCCTTCCGAGCAGGGAGGTAACGGGTGGCTCTCAAGGTGCTGCCCTCTTGTTTCCTGGCACAGTTCTCTTTCCTCTACCAGACGACAGGAAGGACTACTCAAAGGAAAGCCCACTCGCCACAGCCTTCCTACGTTGCTCAACCCTTCTAGGGTCCTGTCTTGGCCCCAGCGCTGGGTCTTTGTGCAGAGACCTCTTATTAGACCCTTGACAGCCCGCTGGCCTCAGCCTGGCCGCACCTGGAACGTGTGTCCTTGAACAATGGAGAGGCCAGACCTTAGTCTGCCCAGCTCCACCCGTCTCCGTGGGTCCCATTCCAGGGAGGTAGCCCTTCCTGCCACCGCGTTCCCACTTTCCAAACCCATGGAGGGGTTCAGAAATTAGAGCTGAAATTCTGCGTACGTAAATGGTGGGATGAGTCAGAGGGTTGACTGGTGTGCATCTGGGCTGGTGGTGGGGAAGCTGGAGGAGGGGAGAGGTCCCGACTTGTTTCTAGTTAGCCCTGTGAAAACTGGCACGGCTAGACCTCTGGTGTCTTGTGGGAAGAATGTGCTCTGATAAACTTGAGCCTTCCAGAAGTGGGCCTCAGGGAAGATGAGAAACAGACTGACAGCCAGTTGGAACATACCCCCTCCCTCCCTTACCCAGGCCCCGCAAGGCAGAGGCGGGTGGCCCCCGAGTCCGTGGTGGCTGGAAGAAGCAGGCGTTTCTCTGACCATATCACAGGATCTGATGGTGGGCAGGTGGGAGGAGGAGGGCGGTGAGCTTCTGTAAGTCCAAGGAGAGAACTGGGTGTGGGACGTTTGCTGGAACGCCTGAGGAACGGGGAGGGGTTGCTCTCTCTTCTTCACGTGGCCCGAGCTCTTCTGCTCCAGGGAGGAGAGGGGTGGGCTGGGCTGCAGAAAGCTGAGCCCCACAGCTCTGCCAGTGGGTCCTGATACAGGTCTTTTCACTCCATCACTGTCTTCTTCTTTTTAAGAGAAGAGCCTAATGTTCTAAACTCTAGAAGACTCTGTCCTCACCAGAGTGAGCTGGCCACGACCATCACCGCAGGGAGGCCCAGGCGTAAGTTCCTGGAAAGCTCAGACCTTGTCTCTGACAAACACCTTCACCACAACACAACATGTCAGGGAGCAGCGGGTCCTACCCACCGCCGCACCCCGCCTCCAGGACGGAGAGCAAGCTGCTGCTTCCCAGGTGGAGGAACTGATCTTTCCCTTTTGCTTGTGTCACAGCCTGGTCTGGGGTGGATTTGGCCCCATTTAGGGCAGGCATAAGGAAAAGAGAGTTTGTTGGGAGATCTTGAATCAATTTGGAATGTAGAATAGCCCAAGAGGATCTCAGTAGACTTGGATTTAATTTGGGGCCAATTGATTATCTTTTAAAGTACACATTTAAAAAAATTTATTTATTTTAATTTATTTATTTTTGGCCACGTTGGGTCTTCGTTGCTGCACGCGGGCTTTCTCTAGTTGTGGCAAGTGGGGAGCTAGTCTTCATTGTGGCGCGCGGGCTTCTCATTGCGGTGGCTTCTCTTGTTCGGGAGCATCGGCTCTAGGCGTGCGGGCTTCAGCAGTTGTGGCACGCGGGCTCAGTAGTTGTGGCTTGCGGGCTCTAGAGCACAGGTTCAGTAGTTGTGGCACGTGGGCTCAGTAATTGTGGCTCGCGGGGTCTAGAGCACAGGCTCAGTAGTTGTGGCATGTGGGCTCAGTAGTTGTGGCTCACAGGGTCTAGAGCACAGGCTCAGTAGTTGTGGCACGTGGGCTCAGTAGTTGTGGCTCGTGGGCTCTAGAGCGCAGGCTCAGTAGTTTTGGCACATGGGCTTAGTTGCTCTGTGGCATGTGGGATCTTCCCGGACCAGGGCTGAAACCCGTGTCCCCAGCATTGGCAGGCGGATTCTTAAACACTGCGCCACCAGGGAAGTCCCCAAATACACATTTTTAATAAAGGCAGTTAGTTTCTGACATGTAATCTGACATTCTAAAAGTTAATGATAACAGTTAAAAGATCCCCAGAGAATTTTGCCTCCTGGACACTTCATTAGGTGAAATTTCATGAGGATTTTTGTGGCATTGGTGCACCGTGCAACATGCCATGTAAAGACTTAATAAGCCAGTCAACATTTTTACAATCTTTGATGACCGCTAAATGGCACACAAAAAATAATTTTGCCAGCAACAATGTTCTAATAAATGTGACTTTAGTAAAATTATAAGAATCAGCAAAATCAAGAACTAGAACTCTGAAAAGAAAGACTTATTCTCTGGCCCTTTGTTTCCGAGGCTCCTGCTTCCCTACAGCCAGCCTGGCCTTGTGTACCTGACACACCCGCTGTGGGCTGAGCACCCCCGTGCTCGCAGCCGTGGAGTGGACCAGCGCTCCCTGCCTGCCTCTCAGGCAACACGCAGCTTCACCTATTTTACCACCGAAGTAGCTCTTGGCTGGGTCAGTTCCGCTCTTTACACACGGGCCTTGAAAACTGGCTAATCCCTCCAGTGTGTTAGATGTACTGTCCCCCTCCTGATCGTCACCCTCTGGGTTCTCCTTAGGATGTAATCCAGGCCCCTTTGCGGGACACAGCAGGCCTCCAGGAGCAGCTGGGCCTTGCCCTGGCGGTGTCTGCATACTGACCCCGCTGAACCTCTGAGCTCTCCCCTCCTCACCACGGCTCTTCTGTCTCCTCCTGCTGATCCTTCTCAGCTCAGAGGCTATTGTCTCTGAGAATCCTTCCCAAACCCTCTCCCCAACAACACTGGGCTTGGTGCCTCCCCACGTGCTCTCTGGTACGCTGTGGATACCAGGCTGTATTTTTTATTGTGGTAAAATATATATAACATAAAATTTGCCATTTAAACGTGTGCAATTCAGGGCATTAAGTACTTTCACACTGTTGTACAGCCATTGTCACCATCCATCTCCAGAGCTTTTTCATCTTTCCCAATGGAAACTGTGCCCCTTAAACACTAACTCCCTCTTCCCCCTTCCCCCAGCCCCTGCCTGGCGACCACCATTCTGCTTTCTGTCTCTATGAATTTGTCTATTCTAGGTTCCTCATATAAATGGAATCATGCAATGGTTGTACTTTTGTGTCTGACTTGTTTGTTAGCATAATATCTTCAAGGTTCATTCATTTTGTATGTAGCATGTGTATTAAGCCTTCCTTTTTAAGGCTCAATAATATTCCATTGCATGTGTATATCACGTTATGTTTATCCATTCATCTGATGGACATTTGGGTTGTTTCCACCTTTTGGCTATTGTGAATACTCTGGCTATGAACACCAGTGTACAAATATCTGTTCAAGTCCCGGCTTTGAATTCTTTTGGGTAAATACCCAGGAGTGTACATGCTGGATAATATGGTAGTTCTATGTTTAATTTTTTTTGAAGAACTTCCATGCCGTTTTCCACAGTGGCTGCACTATTTTACATTCTTACCAGCAACGCACAAGGGTTCTAATTTCTCTACATCTTACCCAACACTTGTTTTCTGTTTTTTGAAGGGTATGAAATGGTATCTCACTGTGGTTTTGATTTGACCAATATTTTGGCAATGTTGCGGTTGCTTCTTTCATGATGTGTGTACCACAGCAGACAGAAGGCTTTGGAAGGTGTGTCCAGGTGTCTTTTCAGGTCTTAGCATCCCAGCTTTTCCCTGTGAGGCAGGCATTGTCCATGGGAGCTGACGGGCCTGGGTGTAGTCCTTCAGTGGCTGCACTGGGAGCAGGGGCCAATTCTTTGCACCACTTTCCCAGTGTGGTCGTTTGCCTTTGGGTTATCTTTACACCATCCTTGCACTTAAGGGAGACCTGGCCCTGCCACCCCATAGCTGACAAGACAACATGTGACAGGGAGCTGCTGTCACACCTAGACAGAGACAGGCAGCTCAGCCAAGCACATTTGCAAGTGACAGTAGCCCACAGTTTTAGGGAACTCCAAACTTTGCTCATTTCCTCTTATAAAATCTACTCGAAATTTGTTTGAATCTTCTGAAAAGAAATGCCCATTTGAGAACTTGCCCATTTGAGCAACTTTTTAATTTACGAGCCCTTTAGATGTGTGTCACCTCAGTCAAAGTTGGTGGAGGGAGGTGAGCAGGGCGTGCGGCCAACTGTTTGAGTGACCGCACAGCCGCACCTGGCCAGTTGGTAGCACGGGTCAGAGGGTGGCCAGGGCCAGGCAGCCGGCTCCGCCCTCATTCCTGAACCTGCCCATATGGTCTTGAGAAGGGTAGTGGGGTCTTTTTCTAAAGACTAGCACAACGCACAGCGTGTAAACGCTCACCCGCTGAGGTGTCCGTGCGGCTGCCGCACTGAGGGCACGGAGTGAGCTGTGAGCCTGGCCCTCGGCTACCGCCCACCCTCTGCAGTGCATGGCCCCTTCCCCGGAATCCTCTGAGGGCTTTCAAAGTCAAGGTCACTGACGTGAGGAATCAGATCGAGGACTAGAACCCAGGTCCCAGGCCCCCAGCCCAGCCGCTCCAACATCTATGGGCCTTGCCTGCCCACAGCCACCTGGGCCTCCCCCTGGGGATGGGCGTGAGTGTGCCAGCACCACAGCCCCGTCTCTGAATGTTGGACACGGGGCAGTGTTGGTGGGAGGGTTCCTGAGTGTGGTGAGGAGTGGGCTCTTCCTCAGCAGGAACATTTCACAGCTTTGTGCTTCCAGACTAAAGTGACGATCCTGAGAATCAGGCCCTTGCAGCATCACTGAGGCACACCAGCCTTCCTACAAAGGGGCAGGCACAGCCATCAGCCATGCTGACTGACCAGCGGGTCCAGTTTTTCATGCCTGCTCCCCTTTCTGGAACCATAGCCTTCTAGCCCTTTAATGACCCATAGGGACTCTCCCTATCCAGACACCTTATGGTCTCTGCCTAAAGGGAAACTGAGGCTCAGAGAGGTTCAGAAACTTGCTCAAGATCACACAGCTACCTAGGGCTAAAACCAATTTTTCTTTCTTTAAAAAAAAAATGCCTTTATTGAGATATGATTGACATATAAAAAGCTGTACATAGTAATGTATAAAACATGTATAAAACTTAATGAATTTGAGGATGAGTATACCCATGAAACCATCACCACCATCAAAGCCACAGACATATCCATCACATCCCAAAGTTTCCTCCTGCCCCTTTATTACTGTGTGTGTGTGTGTGTGTGTGTGTGTGTGTGTGTAAGAACACTTAAGTTCTACCCTCTTAGTAAATTTTGAGTATACAGTGCAGTATTGTTATCTATAGGCGCTATGCTCTCTAGTAGATCTCCAGAACTTATCTGACATAACTGAAACTTTATACCCTTGACCATCACCTCCCCATTTCCCCCTCCCCCAAGCCCCTGGCGATCACCATTCTACTCTCTGCTTCTTTGTGTTTGACTGTTTTAGATTCCACATATAAGTGAGATCATACAGTATTTGTCTTTCTGTGTCTGGCTTATTTCACCAAAGCCAATTTCTTGACTCTTTATACCATGTGTTTGTTTCGTCTCTTTGTCTCGGATTTCAGCAAAACTCCCAGCAGCCAGCCCCTTTCCAGGATACCTCTACCTGAGAGGAAGTTCCCAGCCACTTACAGAGGTCAGAGGGCTCATGTGTTTGAATGTAACTAGGGATGGGTAGAGGAATCTCCCCAGGCCTGGCTCCTCCATCCCTGAAAAATGTGTGTTGTGTCTTTTCAAAGCTGCCATTTCAGATTTGATTTCATTAAGGACTTTGAGTCAGGCACACATGGGTTCAAATACCAGCTCTGCCCCAGAGCAACCACTTATGTGGGCCAATAACCCCTGTGAGCAGGACAAAATGTACGTCACAGCCTTGGCAGTGTCTGCCTGTGCAGTAAATAGAAGCTTAAAAATTCTGGCGCTGGAACTTGGATCTCTACAGTAAAGCGTGTAAGTCAGAGAAAGGCCCAATACACAAGCAAGGAGAGGCGTCAGGGAAGGTGGAGTGGGCAGAGAAACTCGGCCCTAGTGTGATGGGCCTGCCTTTTGCAGGCCTAGGGCAATGGCTGTGGAACAAAGAAATAAGAAGCGGGAGAGACAATGTTAAATTTTGGCTATATATTTTTATGAAAAAAATATTTTTAATTTAAAAGCTTTTACTGTTGCTTTATTTCAAAAGTATCTTGTGTTCATTATAGAAAAATTAGAAAGTACACTGAGACAAGCACACACACACACAAAGATCACCACAATCCCATCACCCTGAGAGAACCATGGTCTTCCAGAGTTTTTCTCTGAAAATTCCATTAGGCTGCATACATTTTATAAATTAAGGATCATATTCTTCTCCAAACTACTAGTTATTTTTTGAATCTACAAGATGTTACAGCTGTCTTTGCATGTCAGTAAGGCTACCTCCCCACTCTAATTCTAAGAGGCGCCTCCTATTTACCCATGTGGTTAGACCACTCTCTATCCGAACCCTGAATTGAAAGGTGGGACAATGGGTGTGGAGTGGGAGGAGGAAGGTACAGAGGGACACTCACAAAAGTCTGGGGCTGGCCGTTGGCCTGGGTGCCCACAGCTCCCCTGCACACAGCTGGGGTCAGGTCTGGATGACCTTGACCAGACAGGCGTCTTGGCCCCCTTTGCCAAGGGGCCCCCGATCGATGGGGGAGCCCCCTAGGCCAGTGGTGTTTAAACATGTCCTACACAGGCACTAGTATAGAGGACAGGAGATGCTGGGGCCAGGCTGGACGAGCATGTGTGTCTGCGGGAGGTGAGGGGACGATGAGGAGGGCAGACCCCTCCCCAGCCCCACCGTCCAGAGGAGCCCTGAGCTCAACAGCACTGGGCAGAGTCCAGTGTGATGGACAGATCTCGTCCACGGCCCTCGCTTTTCCTCTCTGTGGGACTCTGAGGCCCACCCAGCTCAGAGCTCTGCCGTCTCTGGGAGGACCACAGATGAGAGTGGAACGGAACTCCAGGGAGCGGGATCAGGGACGTTAGCAGTTTCCATTGGCTTCTACAAGGCTGGGAAAGAAGGCATCTCATGGAAAGGAGCCCTCAGGAGCCCTCAAGGCCTCAGGGAGCTGACAGCGCTCTTTGTTTCGTGTGGGCCAAATTGGAAACAGTGGCATGGGAGTGGCCGTCCAGCCTGGCCAGGTCCCCAGAGCCACAGGCACTGGTGCCCACAGGCCATACTGCGGCCTCTGGGGCCCTCACAGAAGGTGCAGCCTCGCCCCCCATCTGTAACAGGAGGGTTTAAACCAGACGGTCTCAAAGTCCCTTCAGCTTCCCAGGTTCTTGATCCTTGGGAGCTGCCAGGTTGGGTAAGCACGTTCAATGCCTTGGACAACAGGGCTCTCTAGCGTGACCCAATGCCGGGTTCATCCAGGAGTGAGGGCTCTGGGAGTCATGACCCCTGGCGAGCATCCCAGGCTGGGGGTGACACCATCTTCTGTGGGACAGAATGACCTCTGTCCTGCTGAAGTGAACCACACCTTGGGGGCCCGAGCCTGAGGCTGCGCACAGGGGCACTGAAGGCCGACAAGCCTGGGTTCCGCTTTCCCAGGGAGGAAGGTACTGATCCCTCCATGCCCAGCCCCCGACCTGTACCCAGAGAGGAGAAGGAATGGATCCCCAGGAGATGAGGATGGCTCTCACACCTGACAAGGGCCACGCCGCCTCAGGGCAGGGAGCCCGCCCTCTCCCCTCCTCTCACGTTTGTTTCTAGAGCCGCTCCCAGAAGGCCTGGGAGAAAGGCCGGGTCTGGAGGCCAGCTGATGCGGCCAGGACTCCAGGGTGGGGGTGACCGGCGCCCCCTGTCTCATTGCAGGGAACAGCAGCCACCTCCACACTGAGCTCTGTCAGAAACACTGGCAGGGCCTGCCCCCCAGCAAGTGCCACAGCAGCACCCAGGACTCCCGGAAGGAGACCAGCAGCATGTGGGGTCTGATGGTGGTGGCCCAGCTGCTGGCAGGCATCGGCACGGTGCCCATCCAGCCGTTCGGGATCTCCTACGTGGACGACTTCTCGGAGCCCAACAACTCGCCCCTGTACATCTGTGAGTCGGGCTTGAAGAGGGCTGCGGGATGGGGGCGGATCCTGACGTGGCCCAGCCAATGCGTACAGCTGTCTGGGGATCTGACACACCTGGTTGGAGTCCCGGCCCAGGCCCCAGCTCCTCACCTGCAGGCTGGGGCCCACAGTCTCTGTGCACTGGGGACGTGGGAGTACCTGAGGTGATGTATGTGAGCCCTTGGTCCCAGGGCAGGCACCGGGCAGCTCCTCGACCAGCAGTAGCTACTGCGTCTGTCGAGTCTGGGCACAGGCTGGGCACACGTGTTCTCTGAGCCACCCACTTAGGGAAAAGTTTGGCCTCAAAGAAGCATATGCAAAGCAGATAGCACATGACCATCTGACTGACCAAGTCCTTCCCTTAGAACAAGCCACACTGAGCATCCTCAGGGCCCACGGCCCAGACCAGACAGACCACACCCACAGGCTCTGTGGCCCACAAGCTCCCCCAGGGCTGCCACTGCCACACTCTACCTGCAAGGAGATTTGCCCACCAACACGCACCTGGGCCAGCATCTGTAAATGCCGAGGAGGCCGCTTCTCTCCGGGCAAGCGGATCTCTCTGGCATCTGGCTGGAGGAGAAACAGCTTGGTTCCGCACATCTCAGGATCTTGAGTGGCTCCAGCCGTGCCTATAGTAAATGCCACAGGTGTGGACTTGTCAGGGCCAGGGGACAGATGGGGTGATGTCTCAGGAACCCCTCAGCAAGGGAAAGAGCCCGTGGCTGCCACCCTCTCAATCCCTCTCAGCCTCCTTTCCTCCTCCCCTTTCCAGCCATCTTATTTGCCATCTCTGTATTCGGACCGGCTTTCGGGTACCTGCTGGGCTCGGTCATGCTGCAGATCTTTGTGGACTACGGCAGGGTGGACACAGGTGAGTGTGTGCCAGGACCACAACCCCCAGCCAATCAGGACAAGGATGAAGCTTGAACTTTAAATGCTCACGGCCCCCTCGCCACCCACTCCCTCCCTCCCTCCTGCAGTCAGCAGACAGCGTGGGCCTCCTCTCTCCAGGGCCCCGGGTGGGGGTGGGCAAGGGGGATGCGCTGCTGAAGAAAACACACTTTCTGCCCTAAGAAATCACACTTTCTGCAGCGGGAAACCTTGAGACCTAGGGCAGGGCCTCAGGTGTTGCCACCACAGCTGCCTGTCTTGGTGGTGGTATTAAAAAGAGCTCTATGATTCTTTGATTCTAAGATGGTTTTGATTGTTTAAGAAAATATTGATAAGAGCTCTTTTGGGGAAAAGAAGAAGAACTACATAGAATACACACATGGATTATGACTCCCATCCAGAGGGGTGTAACATCGTGTTTAACCATGTGGGCACAGGTAGCAGAGAACCTGTGTCTAATCCTGGTTCCGCCTCCTCTACTGGCTGAGTGATCTTGGGCAAGTATCTTCATCCTTTCTGTGCCTCAGTTTCCTCATCTGTAAAATGGGGCTAATGATAGTGAAATAGAGATGTTGCAGTGTTTAGAACATGCCTGATATATATTGAGGTTGACAGGAGTGAGCTCTTTAAAAAGTGATCTGGATGAAGCCACTGTGTATCTTAGGATGAGAAAGTACAATCCATAGACAGGAGCACACGTACTGAGTTAACCGTTCAGGGAGCCGACCCCAGGATGGACCCTGCAAGGGCATATGGCTATTGTGAGGTTGCCTTACACACCACAGCCTCCCACAAGGCAGGGAAGGTTGCCACTGTCACAGAGGGATAGACAAAGTGCTTTGACAGTTCCAAGGCAGAAAGAGTGCTCCTCCATGAGGTGATGAGGGAGGGCCTCCCAGGGAGGTGAGGTCTGCATCCCATGTGGGTGGAATTACACAGGTGGTGATGGGAGAGGCCTTCCCAGTGGAGGAAACCATCCGGACAGAGCCAAGGGGGGCAATGCGTGGGGCGTGTGTGGGTGATATGTAAGTTCCCACAGGCCAGATGTGGCTGGAAGGCAGGTCCAAGCCAGACCTTCAGGAATAACACCCCCCCACCCGCCAGTGCCCAGCACCCAGATCAGAACCTGCCTGTCCCACAAAGAATGTGGGCAGGCCTTAACCCAGTCCTGCTGCCAGAGCCCGTAGACTCCTGTCCCTGGGGCTGTCTGACCGCAATGTCGGCTGCTCAGGGTCATCCACCTGTACTTCAAATGAAAGGGCAAAGCTAGCGGAGCTGTCTGCTCAGGGTCAAGCCATCTTTGCCCTTCACTGGCACTTCCTGAGTTGGGTCCTGGCTCTTCGTTGCCCAAAGAGACTAGCAACTGAGCTCCCAGGGCACCAGGGACAGTGCCCAGGACAGAGTTGGGCTGAGGGCTGTTCTGCTATCTTCTCCCTCCCTCCGTGCCCATGTAGTTTCTTTACAAAGAGAAGCACAGTGGCAGACCCTTAGACGTGGATGGGAGACTACAAAGAAGAAAGCATCTCCTTCAGAGGCCTGGTGGCCTACTCTGTTGGTGGTTGTTTTTGTGAGCACCTAAGGATTATGAGGCCTCCTTTCTTAGGGATCAATAAAGTTGGGAAGCAGTAGCATCCAGTGATTAAGAGTGCAGGCTTGGAAACCACGAATACATGCATGGGTTTGAAAACTGACCAATGAAATGGCGCTTGCAGGCCAAAGTTAACCTCACTGATCCTCCCAGTGGTCTCCGTTCTCTGAGAAGACCAGAGTGGCCTGGAGAGAGAATGCCCTCTGGACGAAGATGCTAGCTCACAGCCTACCTCTTCTCCATCGTGGGAAGAAAGTTCCCCCGATCAGTAAGGTGAGATCATGCATTCATCCAACAAACACTTGTGTCCTTTGTTTTCTCTTCAGCTGCAGTTAACTTGAGCCCCGGAGATCCCCGATGGATAGGAGCCTGGTGGCTGGGCCTGCTCATTTCCTCAGCCTGCCTAGTTGTTACCTCTTTCCCCTTTTTTTTCTTTCCTCGAGCAATGCCCAGAGGAATGGAGGTAAGCGTCTGAGAACCCACAATTCTACTGATTATAAGAGTTTCATAAAAGTAGGTAGAGGTAGAAAATAAACATAGCTGAGAAGTTGCAGCAAGTTAAGTAAATTCTGGGTGAAATCTAAACAAGTTTCATGATACAGGACCTCTGAGAGACTTTGGGAGGTGAGAGTGCTTGTGAATTTCCAAAAGATGGTATCTCATCAGTGTTCCCTTTACTGTGTTAGCAGCTCAGAGATTAGGAGGGCTCCAGGGAATGTAGTCTGGGGAAACACTGAGTTCATCTAAAGTGGGATAAAGAATTAAGAGCCAATAAAAGCTGAATATGTGCCCTGGAGCAGTTGACTTTTGCATGTAATAGGGCTGGTCATGTCTAATCCTAAAGGACTGAGTAAGAAGGGGGTTCCTCGTGCTGCAGAGCGTGAGGGTGGGCTGCGAGTGGAGCACACTTTGAGCCAACTGCCCTGCCCTGCATCTTCCAGTCATATCTGTTGGGGAAAGAAAAAGAAATCAGGGAAGGATGAGAATGGAAAACAAGAGGGAGAAGTCTGGGTGGGGGCCTTGACCTTAGGCTGAAGGGTCTAAAACTTGTTCTGATCCCATGAAATCCTGAGTGACTGGTGCCCACTCAGGTGACAACATGGCAGCTGGGTCAAGGTTGAGGTTGGAGAGTTGGGAAGGAATGAAGGCTGGAGATCTGATGAGGCCGGTGTAGAGATGGGGGATGCAGCTGAGGACGGAGGCCATGGCTGCCGGACAGCTGAGGCAAGGGCAGGGGGAGATGTCCTCGGAGGGGGTGCCGAGAAGGACTCAGCAGTGAGCTGAGAGGGGCAAAAACTTGTGCCGAGGTTCAGAGCCAGAGGCACAGCTGGACGTCTGGCAATGAGGTGTGTGAGATCTAGGCCCAGCTTGGGGGAGGGGCGAGGGTAGAGGGGCCTCCGCTTGCCTTGAGGAAGAATTTCAGAGGTTGGCAGCACATCGGGGTGGTTTTGGGGGGAGGCAAACCTGAATCCAGCTCTGCTACTGGTAAACTAGCTGAGGGATCCTAGGCAAGTTTCCTTGCTCCTAAGTCTCCTCTGCTTTAAAATACTGGCGATAGAGTCCCTATCTTGGGAGGAGGTTGTGAGGAACGGGACATTGCATGCAGAGCGCTGGGTGCGGTGCCCACCATGGAGAAAGCACTAAATGAATGGGAGCTCCTAGGCCTGCTGATGAGTCCCCTGGGGGATCCTAATGGTGTCAGAGCTCAGGGGCCTTGCGTCTGTGTGGTGGTTCAGAGCTGGGGGCCTCAGGCTGCAGCTAACAAGTTCGGAAGCAGAAGGCGAGTTCACTGAGGAGGTTTGCCCAGGAAGTGCAAGCTAAGAGCCAGGTCAGAGCCTTGAACAGGACCCAGCTTTGGGCCCAGAAGAAAGAAGGGACTCCATAGAGGAGATTGAAAGAGAGAGCTGGAGAACAGAGGTCATTCTAGACCAGAGCATCCCAGAAGCCCGCAGCCCCTGGAATCTGAGGACAGGGAAGAAGTGTAGCCATGACAGACAGACAAGGGGTGAGATCCACTCGGATGCCTTTTGGCATCAGCCAACAGTTAGATGCGAAATAATACGCCCAGGTATGAAATAATATCTTGGGAGGCCCTGGCATGGACGCGTCCTGGTCGGTGGCCAAGCACCGGTCTCACTGACACGCAGGGGGTGATGACTTTGGACGCCCTCCCACACACATGCGGGGCGGCTGACCACTGCCCAGCCCTGAGCCACTAAGACCAGAAGGATCAAGGGCCCAGGGAAGGTGGCTGCAGGGCACCTGGGTCATTAACCCTCACCCCCTTCGCCGCCTTCAGAGGACGCCCACCATAGCGGATGAGGCAAGGAAGATGGAAGAGGCCAAGTCAAGAAGCTCCCTGGTGGATTTCATTAAACGTAACTGAGTGATCCGGCAGCCCTGGGAGGGCTGGCTCGGGGTGGGGGCGGCCCGGGGTAGCCCAGCCCATGTGGCGTTAGGTGTGGTGAGGGGCACCAAGAGCAGGTGGTCTAAAACTGGCCAACCCCTCCCGAGGGGCTCTGCCAGGGGCCCTGGTGACTGCTGCTGTGCAGATGGCAGGAGACCCAAACTCAGACAGAGGCAGCGCCCCCCCGCACCGCCTGGCCCACGCTCTCCTCTCCCCTCCCTGCCCATGGGTGCAGCCATCATGTACAGTCACCCTCCGCCTGACTCCTTCCAGGCCTGTCCTCCTTTCATTCAGCCCATGTGCGTGTTGAGTGGAGTCCGAGTGTCTGTGTGCCCCCAACAGGCCACTGAACGGCTCAGGGCCTGGATTCTGCCCTGAGGAAGAGAGAGGAGCTGCCTGGGGGGGAGGAAGGGCAGTGGCCAGGGTCACGGACCCTGTGACCACTGCCCGGAGGCCCGGCCCTGACAGCAGTCTGTTGGCAGGGTTCCCCCGCATCTTCCTGAGGCTCCTGATGAACCCGCTCTTCATGCTGGTGGTCCTGGCCCAGTGCACCTTCTCCTCCGTCATTGCCGGCCTCTCCACCTTCCTCAACAAGTTCCTGGAGAAGCAGTACGGCGCCTCCGCGGCCTACGCCAACTTCCTCATCGGTGAGTCTCCCGGGTGCCGCCGCGGCTGGGCCCTCCCGCCACCCTCCCAGGGCCGGGAGCCCCCAGACCGGACACAGGCAGGAGCCAGAGGGTTCTTGCCCGAGAGAAAGAATTTTAAGGACATTCTTCCAGGTTGGCAATCTAGACCGCTCTTGGCAGATTTCTTAGGCCCCTATCATTCCAGACAGGAGTGGGCGGAGGCTGGGGGATGACTTCCTCCCCGCCAGAGGGGCTGAAAGCCTGACTGCCTCCCAAAGGCCCTGACATCATCAGGGGCGACAAAGGAAAGAGAGAGGATTGAACTGGGAGCTGGGCAAGATGCCTCTGGGTTTTTTCCTTCTTCTCCAATGACTTGAAGACATACACCTGGATAAGGAGTATGGGGCCCAGTGATTCTCCGTCCCCGCTGCACTTTAGGCTCCCCTGGAGAGCTTTAAGACATACGGACGCCCAGGCCCCACCCTCGATCAATGAAAGCAGAATGTCCAGCATCCAGCATCGGTGTTTTTTGCAGCTGAGGGTGAGAAACACTGATGTGGTCCCACCAAGTACCCAAGGGAATTATGGGGCCCAATTCACAGGTGAGCTTGACCATGTGGAAGTGGCAAGGTGGTCAGGGCGTGACCCCTGACCTCCTGTGTGGCTCTTGGCTGTGACTTCACGCCTCTAGCCTTTGGCCTCTGACTAGCACATCAGGCAGGGGGCACCACCAGTGCCTTGCTAACCCCATGTGGTCATAGTTCAAGGACGGGCCAGGTAATGAAAGGCACTTAATAAGTGCACATTCAACCCACATCCCTCTGGCTGCAAGGGCCCCACTTCTTTCTTTATTCTTGGCACAGGCAGGGCAGTCTGCCATGTCAAGATAACTCTGCAGTAAATGCTCAATTAATGTCGTTTATTACTATTGCAATTAATCATATTGAATGTCGCTTCAGGAAGCCATGCCCCCTTCTCTGTGGTCCAGCTCAGTGTGCGGCCCACACACACTGTGAGGCCTGTGCACCCAGACCAGCTTCTCTCCGTCTGTAGGTGCTGTGAACCTCCCTGCTGCGGCCTTGGGGATGCTATTTGGAGGAATCCTCATGAAGCGTTTTGTTTTCTCTCTGCAAACCATTCCCCGCGTGGCTGCCACCATCATCACCATCTCCATGATCCTCTGTGCCCCTCTGTTCTTCATGGGCTGCTCCACCCCAGTCGTGGCAGAGGTCAACCCCCGCAGGTAGTGGGAATGAGGCTGGGGCCAGAGCCTGTCAGTGGCTGCCACACGTCTTCCCTTCTGCTTCTTCAACTGTCCTCTCTCCTTTTCCCTTGTTGATCTAATCTCTTATGCGGCAACTGAGAAAATCAGATCTTGAATAGTGTGCTCAATTATGAGAAGAAATCAGAGGGTCCTAGTGGGTCACCAGCAATCAGGGTTAGGGTTCTGTTTTTTAAGAAGCACCAAAAACTAATTAGTTTGGTTTCAGGATGAATCTGTAGTGCTGTGAGCCTCAGGAACCAGGAAATAGCTACCTTTAGCATCCACTCTGTACCGGCTAAAATTACAGAGTCTTATTGAGCGTAGATGAAAGATGAGAGAAAGAAAGAAAGATGAGAGACGGAGACCTGCAAAGATCTGGGAAAGAACAAGGAAAGCGATGGCAGGCTTGAAAAATTAGGGCAGGTGAGGAAGAGGGCAGGTAAAGTATACGTGTCGGTTTGCATAAAGCAACATGGTTTTAAGTTCTAAGTCTGGCTTCATGTTCAGAAAGGGCTTTGAGGCCCATGAGGGAGTGTGCTGAGCAAGGAGCAGTTACTTTTTTCCTGGGAGCCACCTTTCAACAGCTCTTCTTTAAGATTTTGCCCGGTGAGGTTGCAATACTTGGAGATGCCATACTTTTCAGCCTTGGTGTTTTCTCTTTCTCTTTGAAAGAAACTCTCCTGTCTCTGGTGGATATGAGGGAAGGGAGTGTCACTCAGGATGTCACTCACCCCCCACCCCCTGGTTTGTACTGGTCTTCTGGCTGTGGATTGAGAGAGACCGAGAAGGTTTTTACTTGGAGTTTAGCACGGGGCTTTGTCATCAGACCAGGTCCTAGTTCTGGCACTGTTCTATACTGGTTGGGGAAAGTTACTTAACTTATCTAATCTTCAGGTTCCTCATCCACAAAAGGAGCACCACTGATTCTAGACTTACCGTGATGGCGCATGAAAAGCCCTCGGGGCACAGTGCCTGGAGCATGAGAGATGCCCATTAACTAGGATTAGTATAATTACTTTAGCAAAGCTCTGAACTGTGGTTTATCAGCCCCAACCTGGACCCTCCCCTAAGAAGAGCAGGAATATCAGATATGGTAAGACTGGTGAGATCAGCCAGTGAAATCCCTTGGTTGGAGCTCAGGGGAATGGAGTGACCTGGGTGACGGCTACGTAGACCCAGAGACGGGAGCCGTCTAGACCCTGGGTTGCCTCAAGGGGCCTCAGCCCGAGCTCAGATGAAAGAGAAGGGAAGGGAGATTATTGCCTGTGACTTTCCCATAGCACCTGCCATCTCTCTCCTCAGAGTCCTGACTGGTTGGCTGTCTCGACCCCTTCTGAAGTGGGGGATTTGCCAACCAGGCATTTCCAACGACTAGTAGTTTGGGCTCCTGCTAGCAGAAGCAGTAGAGGTGCCGTGAGCACCGGCCAAATTCACTGTTGGCTCCAACAGACATAATTCAGATCCCTGGGTGGCACTGGCCCAAGACAAACAGAGACGCACAGGCACGCTAACCAGGCGGGGAACTCACGCTGGGCTGGAGTGGAGAGGTTTTCCTTTGGTCTTGCTTTGTTTGATTCCCATTTCCTGTTTTGCTGGCAGCACATCAAGTTCTATACATCCACAGCCTCCCGCCTGCCGCAGGGACTGCTCGTGCCCAGATTCCGCCTTCCACCCGGTCTGTGGAGACGATGGGGTTGAGTACCTCTCCCCTTGCCATGCTGGCTGCAGTGAAATCAACGTCAGCTCTATAGTCTCCAAGCAACCGGTAAGGGCCGGAGGGGCCCCGGGCCACTGCCGAGTGTGTGCCCCTGCAGCTGGCTCCTCCACTCGGGATGGGCAGGGCCCCACCCCTCTCATTCCCAGCATCCTGGCCTCTGGGCCACACCCACCCTCTCTCCACCTCCCCTTCCCTAGGGTCATGACCAGATGCCTACAGCCTAAAGTCAATTAAAGATGGGCCGATGTCCAACAAAGTCACATTCCTGAGGCCTAACAATGCTCAGAGCAGAAACAAGCCAGAGCAATCCTTCAGCTGAGGCCTGCCAGTCTCACCCTGACGGGTCCTAATGGGCCTGTCTGCGTCCTGGCAGTGTTGCAAAGCCACATGGACTGGCCCAGATAAATCGAGGGCAGAGGGCCTCTGTCATGTGGACCTGGAAGCTTAGAGCCGGAAGTAGTGATAGAGGGCATTTGGTTCAATCCCTCTCGACACTCAGCTATGGCCACACAACTGGCTTGAAGTCTGCAGCTATTTAGGGGCAGATCTGAGACTAGAACTCAGGGTGCTGCCTCAGCCTGGGGCATGTCTGTGCAAGGCCAGGTATCTCCCAGCCACAGCCTCCCACTCAGGTAGCCCACACTCACCAGGCTAACTTGGTGAGGTCCTGGCCAGCCCTCAGAGCACTACAGCTCCCAGCCTCCCAGGATCAGACAGCAGCAAACCAAGTCCAGTCGTCTGTGTGGTTACTCAGCAAACACTTAGCGAACAACAGACACAGCCACGGGTGCTGAGTATTCAGGGGGGAACCCATCAGCCCAGGTCCCTGCCCTCATGAGTTTGTATTCTACCAAATAAATGCACAAGGGAGTTTTAGAAAGTAACGCATGCCATGAAGAGACTTAATGGGACAGAGAATGCCTGGGGGCCTCCCTGAGGAGGTGACATTAGAACTGAACCACCAGAAGAAGAAAACGCTATGAAGACCTGGGAGTGAAGCGAACAGAATGCAACTGCAAGGCCCCAGGGCATGAATTAGCTGGCACAGGAGAAAAGAGAGAAGGCCAGGGCTGCCACTGATTGAGGAGAAGTGTCACACCCTGCTCGGCCAGGGAGCAGGCAGGGGTCAGGTTAGGATTTGGATGTTCTTTTTCCTAAGAGCGCTGGGAAGTCTTTGCAGTTCCCCTGAGGATGCCCTAAGGAGAGGATGCATCTTATTCCTTTAAGCCTGTGTGGAGGGCACAGGCAAGGCTAGACCCATTTACCATCCTCCCCTGAGAGGACAGGACAAGGCTGCTTCCACAGCCAGCTCTGCGGGCAGAGGAGTGTGGTTCTCAGGCAGCAGGAGGACAAAGAACTTGGGCAAGATGCTCTCTCAGTTGCTTTCTAGTCGGAGGAGCCTGTGGTGGCTTCTGTGGTTTTCTTATCTTTATTTACTTATCTCTGACTCATCTATTTCTAGAAATAATCTTGACAGGTTTCCAATAACAGCACAAGCACATCAAGACCAAAATCCATTAGCACAATATCAAGAAAAAACAGCAAATTATAAGGAAAAGTATCTATGTTTAAAAAAATCCAGACTGAGGGAGGTAGCAGCAACACTGCATATAACTTAATTATGAGCTTCCTAGTAGCCAAAGTAAAAAGGGTACATAGTTCCAATGCCTAGTAGAAGGAAGCATACCAGCTCATTAGTTCTAATCTTGACCCTATAACTACTTTGACACTTACAGTAATTGGACCATAGGCTGGTCTATCAGAAGACAATGTGAGAGAAAAGGTGAAGGCCACCTGACAGGCAGTGGCCACCAAGGAGAGCTGTACAACAGTGTTGAGCTGCACGGATTCGCAGACTTGAGACAGAGACCTTTGCAGACAGGAAGAATTCCTCTCAGGCAGAAAGTACAGTAGATTCCTCTGGGTTCCCACTGCTACCTCCTCCTATTTTTATCTTCCTTTAACGTCCCTGCAGTAAACACACAAACAGCAAAAACAGCAACCCACAAAACCACTGCTGCTCCAGAGGAGGGCCCTCCCAGGCCCCGGTCCCCACTGGGTGGGCCGTGCCTGGCAGTGGAATCCTACATATCCCGACATGGGTGTAACTGCGGGAAGAGCCCAGCCCACGCTGGACAACTGGTTTTGGTGAAGATGGTTTCTGTTGCCCAAATAGTGGTCAGAGGCAGGATCCATGGGGCACCTGAAACCCCCACCTGGTCTCCTGTCCAACCTCTGCATCCAGCATTACCAGCTCCCCAGGGAAGGCAGAGGAGCGAGAGCTGGAGCAGGTGTTTAGAGTATGCGGAGTCGAAATAATAACAGCAGGTTTCCCCCATTCCCCTCCCTCTCCTTCCAAGACCTACTTGAACTGCAGCTGCGTGAGAGGAGGATCCGCTTCAGCAAAGACGGGCCCGTGCCCCATCCCCTGCGCCCACTTCCTGCTCCCGGCCATCTTCCTCATCTCCTTTGTGGCGCTCATAGCCTGCATCTCCCACAACCCTCTCTACATGATGGTGCTGCGGTGAGTGCGCCTCTCCGTCCCCACGCTTCCCTCACTTCGTGCCCAGCTGCCCCCTTCTCAGCTCTCCTGCCTGTCGTGCCCCTCAGAGTCCTTGGACGTTCTTGGGGGTGATTCAGGGAGATAATGCTGGTGCGCCAGTGGCGGAGGCTTCTGTGCCGGGCCTGTTGGGAGTCCCTAGCTGCAGCCTCACTCCGTGTCTCACGGGGTCCCTGTGCCTCCATCCCGCACAGGGACCTGACGGCTGAGCCACGTGACCAAGCCAGGCTGCCTGACCGCACGCCTGGAGATTGACTTATCTTCAAGTCCTACAAGAACTGAGAGGACGGAGGAGAATTCAGTTGGATACATAAAATCGGGGAAGGAAAATGAGGAAAGTTCCAGAGACAGAATGAGGGCCACGGAAAGGATGGAAATGAGAAAAGCGCAGTGTGCTAGGAGCCAGGTCAGAAGGGAAGGGCCAGCCAGGTGGGAGGGGAAGACAGAGGTATCCTGTTACAGCAGCACTGAGGTGCCCCTGAGGTGTGGACAGGGAATGACCTCCCTTCACCTCACCCTCGGCGAAGGAGAAAATAAGGTTTCAACCAAGTGGGCATAATTCACCCCCTGCCTGCCTCCCTCGTGTCCTCATCCGTCTGGCAAGCAGAGAGGGAAAAACACAGGATCTGGAAGCCCGGGGCCAGGGTCAAAGGCCCACTTCTGCCATGTACTAGCTGAAAGTCCTTGGGTGTTGCCCACCTCACCAAGTCTCAGTTTCCTCGCGGATGAAAGGGGGTTAATGATATTGACCTCGAAGGATTGGTGTCAGGGTTATATGGTAAATTGCTTTGTAAATACAAGGTGCTCTGCATATTGGTTAATGATCACTATTAACCAAATTATTGTTATTGCTATTACTGTTATCAGCTAGCTAGGTGGCAATGACCTACTTTCCCCAGAAGACTAGGAGATGAGGAAGGGTCTGGGATTTTACCTTATTTACAAGTTAGTTTGCAAACTACCAAGCTCCTGTTTCTGTTACTCTTCCACAAGGATGCTGGCAGAGGCTGGGAGACTCCTGGGTCAAAGCCAAAGGACTTGCCTGCTCACAGCACAGCAAGCAGTGTGAACCTCATGTTGCCTCATTTATCCACGTCCCCCAAGTCCTGCTGGGTGACGTGGAGGGGCTCAGGTGTATGTTTCACCTGCAGTGGGTGTAGGTCACAGCTAAGGAACACTGAGCTTGGGAGAGCCGCTGCTTATATAGACCAAGCCTGCTGCTGGTCTAGAAGATTTTACCTCATGCCTCAAGGTTGCTCGTTGCAGCCACAACCCTGGGAAATGGCCCACGAAGCGAACAGTCAGGACTTCGCCTTCTTAGCATACGCCACAAGACTGTGTAGGGATGCCTCCCAACACCACCCTCTCCTCCGCTGCTCCCCATCCGTGCATTCCAAGTACCCGTGCTTTCACCCGAGGCCCCTGAGTGGGCTTCCCTTCTTGCACCCCAAGTCAGATGGACCATGGTGGGCCCAGTGATCCTGAGAAAGGGGTGTGGGTGGCCATGACGAGGAGAGGGAATAGGAAAAGGAAGTCCCTGAGCAGCAGAGAAGGGCATCCCTGTTAGATCACCTCCCACAGGACTGTCAAGCCCCAGGGATGGGGAAGTAGTGGAGGCAAAGCACCATTTCAACCACAGGGTGGGCTTTTCTAGAAAATCTCTGGTCAGGGGCTGGAGTGAAATTGGAGAAGAGGCCCCAGTATCCCAAAATGATTTAAAGATAAATCCCACTGGGAAAGATGAAAGAATGGATGCTGTGAGGTATGGAGAAGGTGAGGCTTAAAGATGGCATTGTAGGCGACCCAAACCTTATTTGTGTCAGTCGTGGCCTCCAGCCAGGCATGGAAACACAGGCTGGGAGTGAAGGTTTGCCGAAAATGTATCAGGAAAGAGAGGTCAGAGAGCCAGGGTTAATTCGGGGCTGAAGGGGCAGAGAGTACAAGGAACTCAAAATCTCTATCAGAAGCCAAATTGGGGTTCCCAAGTCCCATTTAGCTGAGAATCCAAGGGAGTCTGCCCAGGGATAAGGACCAAGACACGGAAGCATCTATTATGGGTTGGACCACTGAAGGGATCTATGGGCAATAAAGGGAGTGTCCATGAGATTGAGATTTGAGGCACTTCCCACTTGGGGGATCCTAGTGGGTGCCTCCCCGCTGCTTCACCCCAGTGGGTATTCTGAGAAGCTGAAAGAAGGTCCCTTTCCAGTTTGCTAGCAGAACTATGGAGGTAAAACAAGAGATGTTTGCAGAGATCTGGGGATTACTTCCGAGTTCCCTCCCTTGCTGGCCCCTCAGCCCCCGAATGCTTTCCCCCAGCCAGCTGCCACTCAGGAGTGTGTGCACTCAGGGCACAGGGAAGCCTGGTGGCCCAGCTGGCCCGCCCCTGGCTCCCCACCTCATGGAAGGGCGTGTCCTCCCTCTGCTCCACGCCCAGCAGGGATGACGGGGCCTGGCAGGACCTCCCACAGACAGCCTCCCTCCTCTCTCGCTGAACCTCCTTCCTCAGCCAAGCACTTTTCTCCTCTTGAGGGAAGAAGGGTGGGGGCAGGACTGGCTGCATAATTTGCAGGACCCAGTGCAAAATGGAAATGCAAGGCTCCTGGTTCCAAAATTATTAAGAATTTCAAGCCAGCCACAGCAGAGCACGAAAGCAAACACGGGACCTTTCTGAGGGTGGGGCCCTGTGAGGCCACACAGGGCTCATGCCCACGGAAGCCGGCCCAAAGTAGAGGATTCTTTTAGTTGCACACAGGAGCCGAAAGCCCAGGGGCACTAATTACACTTTGTATCAGGGCTGTCTTCTATTGCTGTAAACACCACAGGAGCTGTTCAGACCTGCAGCCATAAACACAGCCTTCAGTATCCTCTCCGCTCCCAGATGCTCTGCCCTTTGCTTCTTGAAGGGGACTCTGGGCAGGCCAGAAAATCACAGAGACCAGTGGTTCTCAAACCTGAGTGTGCACAGAATCTCTTGGAGGGCTTCTTACAACACAGATCGCTGGGCCCCATCCCCAGAGTGTCTGACTCTTCTTCTGAGGCAAGGCCTGAGAATCTGCCTTTCTAGTAAGTTCCCAGGGTGATGCTGCTGGTCCAGTGACCGTGCTTTGAGGACCACTGAGAGGAGCAACAGGAGCTCGGGGCCCAGGTGAACCCAGTCAGGCCACGTGAGGGCAGGTTCCGATGTGCCCTGAGGCTGGCTGTCCCAGTGGAGGGAAGGCACAGCCCTGAGTCCTCCCACGGCTGATTTCCTGTTTGCCTTTTCAGCGTGGTGAACCAGGAGGAAAAGTCATTTGCCATCGGAGTACAGTTCTTGCTGATGCGTCTGCTGGGTAAGTGTCAGAGATGCCCCCTTCCTCGTGGCCCTAGATGAAGGGGACTCAGAGGGCTGTGGGGTGCAGGGTGGGGACGGGGAAAGCCCCGTCTCATCTCTGTCGTAAAGAGAAGCTGTACACGGTCAACACAACAGTAAATGCCAAATCCCATATGGGCGGTTTCCCCATCACTTGAGGTTAGGAAAGATTCCATCTATGGCATTAACACCAAATGAAATTACGTAAGAAAAAGGAAAAGTGGGTGCAGCTGAGAATGCCTAATAGAACATTGAAGGCAGGTATTTTTTCATCTGTCTCCAAGAATTCTCTGTAGAAACAAAACCTCGTGCTCCTGTCCCAACCAGAACAGCAGCGGAGCCCAGCCCTGGCTTCCTTTCCATTTGATAAAATCCACTCCTCCTACCTCTATTCGGCAAAGTGGGGCCCTCTGCCGGCCAACCCTGCCTGCTCTCGAGCAGCGCAGAACCCAGGAGGAAGGGAACTGCGCCCAGAGATCAGGACTGGCTACAGGAGGACAAGCTGCCTGCAGGCATCAGGGAACAGCCAGCTTGCCCAGCAGGTCCCTTCCCAGACTGCTCACGCTGGACTGTCCCTTCTGGACACCTCCAGGCACGAGATAAACACAGGGCACTAATATGGAGACCCTTGCAGTGAAGGTACACTAAGTAAAGGGACCGATTCCAGGACAGATTTACACTGAGTAAAGGGACCAGATAAAAGGACAGATTTATTGAAGACCCAGGGGCATGCACTGCAGCGGGGAATACGGTGACTGCAGTGGAGGGACTTCATTTGTGATCAAGGTGCACTTTCTGACCTTAAACGCTGAAATCCCTGCAGAGCCCATGGTGCATTATTACCCGGGAGTCTGATCTGCACTTCACCCCGTAGCAGCTTCCATGATCACGCTGGGGTGTGTGGGTGATGTCTCTCCTGGGCCTGCTGAGCAGGGGGCCCTCTCCGACCAAATCTGGGTGAGATGTGGGATGATGAGGAGTGAACCAGTTTTTTCGGTGGGATTTCTCAGTCTCTGGCCACTTGCTCCTCTCGCCCCAGAAGCCCCCCTTCAGACTCTGCTCCTGTGGCCTATATTACAAGCACAAAGGACACAGGACACTGGGATCTATCCTGTCCTGGTGGCAGAGATATGGTCGTCACCACAGTGCCTTTCCATTTATAATTTATCATTTATAACTTGCTCTGAAACCTCCACTGGGAAGGAAACCTTACATTCCGCCCAGCCCAACAGCAGCCAGGATGGGCTCCGGAGAGCCCTGCCCTGCTTCTTCCAGCCACCGTGAAAACAGCCCCTCTCCTGAGGCTCAAAGCACCTGCTGCCTTTGTTTTTTCATTTGAGCTCAGATAATTCAATGTGGCCACCACAGATAGAAAACGCAGGCTGGAGGGATCCATTCATCACCTGAGAAGGCAATTCCACCCTGGGTAGAAACAAGGACTTGGCAAGTTTCAAATTACCCACTGGGACTTGGTTGAAAATTTTTCTGGACTTTATTTCTATTCAGGGAACATCATTCAGGAAGGTCAGTCCTTGTGTCCAGTTTCCATCCCCTGTTCACCTGGAGATTTGGGAGCCAGCAGGTCTGAATAGAGAGGCTGGTTCTTGAAGGTTCCCACCTCTGGGCAGAGCCACAAGCAGAAGACTGCCTTTTTCTTTCCTCCAGAAGCAGCTTCCCACAGGGCCCAAAACAGAGTCTGAGAGGCAGTTCAGAGTGGTTCTGAGAATGGGGTGGCCTGGCCCAGATGTGGATCCAGCCAAGCCCTTCCCCAGTCCAGTGACTGCCTAGAACTGTAGCTAAGGATGCGGGGCTCATCCGAATATTCAGCAGCCATAGGGCGTGGCCCCTGCTGGACCAGTTCTCACCACTCAGCTGTGGGGAAGTTCAGGGGGCCTGGGAGGTTCTGAGCAGCCAGGGTGTTGGGGGTCTGCTGGGGGTGTTGTCTAAGCCAGCAGGGCAGCTTCGTGTAGTGGAAGAATGTGGGATCTGAACCTCCAAAAACTAGGGTGCAAAGTCCAGCCCTAACCCCACTTGCCTATGCAAAGGTGAGCCAGCCAAGCCCACCTTCCCTCCCGTTAAAATGAGGACACCCACCCACCTCCGGGCTGCTGTGAGAACCCGAGGAGTTGGTGTCCTCAAGAGCCTCCTGCCACCCAGTGGAGCCTAGCAATCCCAAGTGTGGGAACTATGGTATCTGTCTGAGCAGGCCCACGGTGACATCTGTGACTCACTCTGCCCTGGAAGGATGGCTCAGGCCCCTTTTCTCTTCTAAGCCTCTGGTGAAAGAGTAATTCAGGCTTCACGGAAAGCTCTTCTGCTTTCCAAAGTCACTGTGGTTCCCAGGGTGGGGCAGAGCCATGCTCATGCCCGTGAGCCGTGCAGGGGCACTTGGGGGCTCGCTCCCCACCCTGCCGGGCGCCTCTGCTGGCAGCTGCACGTGACCTGAGCTCTCTGAACTCTCTTCCCACTGACGCCAGCCTGGCTGCCATCTCCAGCCCTCTACGGACTCACCATCGACTACTCCTGCATCCGCTGGGGCGCGCAGTGCTCTGGAAGGCGAGGGGCCTGCATCTACTATGACAACGATGCTCTCCGAGACAGGTGAGGGCCCTCACAACGTGCCAGGCCCCAGGCCCAAGCAGAGGCCGTCATCTGCTCCGGTGGCAACTGTGAGGCTCTCAGGCCTCCGAGGGAGAGGGCAGGAGGGGAGCTGCCTTGGGCAGGGAGCGGGGCCACCGGTGACCGGCATTTCAGGACTCACAGAGAGCCGTCCAAGACTCAGGGGCTGCTCTGATGTGTCCCCCCTTCTGCGGTCCCCACTGGCCCTCGGCAGGCGGGAACAGCAGCAGAAAGAGGTTTTTCAAAGGGAGAGGCCGTGGCTGTGGGATGATGATGCCAGGCCAGCCTCCCACTGCTCAGAAAGAGGTGGCCCATCACGGCTCCTGGCAGAGGCCAAGGGCAGGCGGCACCCAGCTGCAGCACCACTGAGTTTGGCACCTCTTCCAGCCACCTCACCTGCTGCCTCATCCCACAGACAGAAACAGCAGGGAGAGTGGGCTTCAGGGGGCTGGACGGGATCTGGAAATGGCGTGGGAGTGGCATAGAAGGCCTGGAGAGGGGCAGACCAAGAGGGCAGCGGGAAGGTGCCCCCTCCTGGCTGTGCTGGGCAGCAGGACCCTCCAGGTGGCTGGGTCTGCAGTGTTTCTCTGGCCCTCCAGGGGGCGCCAGGGCAGGGATGAGGAGCACTGGACTGGGAGTCCCACATCTACTCCCTGGGAGGCTTGTGGTCTTGGGGATAAAAGGAATGAGGAGAGAGGCCCCACCTGGGTGGGCCCGGATCCTTCCCTGAGTGGTGAGGACACATGGCCCGGGCCACTGGGATGCTGGCCACAGAGCCTCCACACCCCTCACGGGTCCTGTCTCCTGCCCCCCAGGTACCTGGGCCTGCAGGTGGGCTACAAGGCTCTGGGCATGCTGCTGCTCCTCTACGTCAGCTGGCGGGTGAAGAAAAGCAAGGAGTACAACGTGCAGGAGAAGGCCGCCAGCCTCATCTGACAGGCGACCTCGCCGCCGCCCTGCTCCCGAGAGCGGGCCCTGCCCCACACCTGCCCACATTTACTAACGTTAACACGGCATCTCCTTTTCGTTTCTTAAATAAGAAAGAAAACCCCACCACCATTTGCCTTCCCTGTCCCCTCCTCCCAGAGCACCCCAGGGTCCCTTGGGGCCGCTGTGCACCTGGGCGGGTGGGGGGCACAGAGCTGGAGGGCTGGGTCTTCCCTGGCCCCTTGGGAGGGGCCCCCAGAGGCCCAGGCTCATCCTGCGCAGTAGGGATGCTCACTGAGGCAGCTCTGCCCCCCCAGCCCCGTAGTGGGTGGTTTCCCAGGCGGAGAGACCTCTGGGTATCTGCCCAGAGGAAGAAGGGAGGGCTGAGCTCTTACTGGCCAGAACCAGGCTAGGGGAGGGGGAGGCTGGCTGCAGCCCCCTCTGCGTCCGGGTTCAGCACCAGCACAGAACCCAGGAGGGGCCGCTCCCTTCCCCTCAGATCCTCGCTTCCTGCCCCGAGAGGCCACTTTGGAAGCTGCCCCGTTGGGAAGTACGGCCAGCTGGTCCCCTCTCAGTTACCCACGCTCAGGCGCCAGAGCTGGGACTGACACCCAAGGATGGGCCATCCAAATGCCGTTCACGTTAACTCTAGGCCCTTCCGTACACGGGTCTGTGCATGTTTCTCTCTGTCTTTCTGGGGGTATATCTCGAACTAAGAATGCCACGCTGTGGTGAAGACCCGCGGCCGGCTGTGGATAGTCGTGATGCCCAGGCCCCACTCCACGGTGTGAGGACAGGGCTTGTCATCTCAGAGTGGCGGGAAGAACCCCTCCCCCACAAGCCTCCCCAGGCGCAGAGGAGGTGGCTTCACACGGGCTCCCTCGTCTGGACTTTAGCCTGTGTGTCGTGGAGTAAAGAGAGGCCGTCGGGGATGTCCGCAAAACAGGTGATGAAGCCTGGGGAATGTCAAAAGCTGCCAGGCTGCTCGGCCACCTGTAGCCCACAAAGTAGAGGCCCGACAGGTTGACTGTCCTGGTCCTGAACACGCTCATCAGCATTTTCTCAGCCTCTTCTCACCGCCTCCAGAGGGGTGGGCACCTTCTCCGGACTTGGGCCGAGAGGCGCTGCTGCTGTGGGTGCAGGTTCAGAGTCAGAAGCCAGCAAGGGAGGCCTTTCATCCACAAGTACTTTATTTATTGGAGACCGGCTTTGTGCAAGGCGGCGCTGGTGCATGGTTCTCCCTGAGCTTCCCCGCCCTCCATCTACACTAAGGCCTCCTCCCAGAGTGGGCTCACTGGGCAGGGCTGGGGCTGCACAAGCAAGAACCCGGAGATTGTCAACAAGACCTTGACCGTCCACGCCCCATCGGACTGAGCCCGCTCCTGGCCTTTACCAAACAGGGAGCTGACTCGCCATGTCCTCTGGAGCAGCTGGACGTTGGTCGTGGCCACATGCAGATCTCTTGAGTGCCACTGCTCTTGGAAGACCCTTCCAGAAGCCACCTCCAGAAAGGCCTCATATGGTGGAATGTCAACAGCCACACTGCCATGGGACCGAAGTCTTTGTGAAAGCCACTGTCACAGACAGCCTGATTCCAAAGCCACCAGCTCTATTTCCACAGATCTCACTCTGGAAGGGAGGCTCCATGCAGCCTCAGGGGCCAGTTTTGGCCCTTAAATCGTCCTGCTTGGAAAATGATTCCCTGCCACTAACCCTGGTCCTTCTCGCTGCCATTTAACCAAATTCTGAAGGCACTACCTTCAGCTGAGCTCATGAAAAATGAATGCCAACCTTCAGATTCTGGAACATGGTTGCCCTCCCAAGCCTTTTTTCTATTATGATATTGCTATTAATATATTATAATTCTGCTGTTGATATAATTTGGTCATGAATTTGTACTGTCATGTGTATCTGCTAGAGAGCAGAAAGAACCTATACCTTCTGGCCAGAGGAGTTGCCCCTGCCCCAACCCTTGGGGGCCCAAGGCCATGGGGATGGGAGGTGATGCCACTCTAACCCATCGTCCTGGTACACAGCAGCAGCAGGTGCCTCTTGTCCCTTCAGTGAAGCTCTGCAGGTGACTGTCAAGACCCCACTGTGCTGGGCTCTCAGGAGCCCTGATCCCTGCCCTTGAGTTTATATGCAGAAGTGGGGTTGGACACGGACAGCTAAGTCCATGACACCAAAGAGAACTAATATCATAATCATCACCGATCACTTGGTCACAGCCAGTACGACTGGCCCACAGCAAACCTGCCAGCTTGGATTATAATGGTGTCACCTTCGTTTCATTTCTGGTGCAAAGCTTAACAGGCTTCCTTGAGTGTTGGACTCTCATAGAGTGTGTTGTTAAAATGCAGATTCCCAGCCCTCTCCACCCAGCCCCAGAGGCCCTTTATATGGGGTTGAAGGGGGCCTGGGAGCAGTATTTTTAACTGGCTCCTCGTGTGAGGCTGGTGCGGCTTGTTGTCAGACCCTGGGTGGTGGGTCATCAGAGCCTCAAGGATGCCCACTTACGCTTAGACCACTGAGAGACGGACCCACACTGGGCCTGTGGTCAGCTCAAAGGTGATGGGAGGAGGAAAAGGCTCCAATCAGGGGCTAGTGGACATAGAAAACAATGCAAGAGCCCACATTTATATTGGGTTCTACCAGTCCTAAGAGTGGAACTCTCCCTCTACAAGCTTGAGAGTGCAAAATGTGTCACTGTCATTTCTTCATATTGGTTGTGTCTGACTTCAGGCCCTCATGTTGCTGACTGGCTGGAAATTCAACCTCAACCAGCCTTGAGTTTGGCTCTCAGAGCCATCTGCACGTCCTTGCGTCCTGCCACTGTGGGTCTTTGGTCCCTTCCCAGTCTGAGGCCCCCTAGAAGCCCTGCTTCTTCCCTGAGCCTGGAAACCCTGAAGAGACCAGATCCCAAGACTAGGGTCCTGTGTACCCCCAATGATGCTCCCCGTCCCCACATCCAGTCCTAGGAAGCCCGCCCCTCTGCTCCACTCCCTCTCCCAGCCCCTCAGGGGCTGAACGAAAAAGCCAGGAAAGGAAGCGTATGCAGGAACCTTTTTTATCCCATCCTTCCTTGAGCCTTCTTGGCACAGGAGAGGGAAAATGCAGTGAGAATTAAATGCCGTATCTCCATAAATTATCCTTTGGCCCACAGCCCTTTGGGGTGATCCTTACCATAGCCCCATGTTGGAGGCCAGACTGGTCTTAAGGCTCCATTTGAAGATGAGGAATCTGAAACCAAGGAAGTGACCATGTAGTCAACTTTATGTAAATAATAACAGGCTGTCCAGCCCTCTCTGTCTGCTCCAGCTCCCCTACTGAGTCAGTTTGTTCCCTCGGAAGTTCACTAGCCCATGGGATGGAGGTGGGGGAATCTACTGAGGGCCAAGCATGGTAGGTAACGGAGGTGGAGCGAACCAGGTAACATTTCACCTACCCACCTTCTATTCAAGTAATAAGAACGTTACAACTGTTCATTAACCAGGGCCGCGTCAGCCCTATAGCACCAGGAGTTAAAGGAGAGTCACGGAGAAAAGAGACAAAGAGGAAAAGGCTTTCAAGAGAAAAGGCCTTGAGAGAGCTGCACACAGACAGACCTGCAAGGAGACACGCCCACCTGGTGACGGGTTAGCAGAGTCTCGCTTAGGAAACAAAGCCACGTTGTGATTTTCTCCAACTGCGTTCAAAGATGAAGAGATACAGTTAATCTGGGGGCTGAATCCAGTCACTATCAAATTAATATTAAAATATTATATTACAGATTCCCAGAGAGATTGACAGGGGCTGTGTGTGTGTGTGTCTGCGTGTGTGTGTGAAAGAGAGAGAGAGAGACAGAGAGCAAGAAAGAGAGAAAGAAAATATAACAAAAACAAAAACTCTGTGAATCCAAGAAAGAAATACTATCTTTTACAACCACAAGAACTAAATACCTGGGAGAAATGTCCATCTCCTGCCAACAGCACAGAATTCATTATAACCTTTAATCAGAGATTAAATATGTAAACAGGTGGTGGGCAAGCCCTTGGCAAATTGTAAGTGAGAGAAAGTTTTTCTTCCAAGATACACCCTGCCCACTCACCCACTCATCCGCTCTCCACCCCACCCCTGCAGTGTCATTGCCGTGCCACACAGGGGTCACCACAGCTTGCTGAAGCCCCTGATCCCAGGCACCTGCTACAGCTTGATGACAATAACAGTAACTAAAATGTGCACAGATCTTTACAGTTCACAAAGCCATCCATTCATTTAACAAACTCCTCTAACTGGAAACTCAGTCAGGATAGGCTTGGCTGCGCTGGGTAACAAACCTCACCAATCTGTCACGTGACACAACAGGAGTTTACGTCTTAGTCCACTGTGGGTCTGGGTGACTCTCAGGGCAGTGGCCTCCAAGCGGTGGCTCAGTACGTCCATTTCATAACACACTGCCATGATGGATGAGGCAGGGCCAGGCAGTCCTCGAAGGTCTTGCACTGGTAAGTAAACGTTTTGGCCCAGAAGTAACATGCTTCACCTCTGCTCCCAGCCCCTCGGCCAGAACTAGTCGGTGTCCCTGCTTAACTGCCACAGGGATGGGGAAAGACAATCCTTCTGTGAGCTCAGAAGAGACAGAAAGCAGATATGGACAAGCGCTAGGCTCCTCCACCACTGGGGCGAACCTGGATGGACGTAGGTGCTCACTGAGACACTTAAGTCAAGTGCATCAGGTGTTGGGGGAGGGGGTACAGCAAAAAGAAGTTCTCCAAAGGAGGCAGCATCAGTACTGGGTCCGCAAAGGTGAGGAGATGATTTCCAGGCAAAGCTGAGCCCGTAGGCAGTTTGCCGAGGAACGGGGAGGTGGGCAGGAAGGTTGGCTCAGAGGAAGCAGATGGAGTATTGGCAGAGGGAGATGCGGGGTCAGGGAAGGGTTCTCCTGAGATGGGAGAAACTTTCTGGGGCAAATGGCCAAAGGAACAGGGAGGCTGAGGAGCCAGAGAGAAGGGCCCTGAGGAGGAAGAGGGGGTGAGCCAATCCTCTGTGGAGGAATCTCACCCAGAGCTTCCACCAGCCCTGAAAGGCCAGTACAACTAGTTCTATCCTACAAATGGAGAAAATGAGGCCCTCCCAGTTGTAACTTGTGTCTTCATTTATTCACTTAGTACCTGATGTAGATGAGGACAAAAGATGATACACACATGATCCCTAACCTCCAAGGTCACATAATTAGAAGCAAGAATTAGGTACAAGTGCTGAGAGCTCATTCGGCTGAGAGATCAGAGTAGGGGCTTGATCCATCCTTGCAGGACGGGCTGGATTTCAAGAGACCCCAAGGTGCAGGAAAAGACATTCCAGGCAGAGATCAGGAAGCAGGAAAACCTGTGGGAGTTCTGAGAACTCACGGGACACAGGGTTTATGAAGGAGAGCAGGGGTCATCTCTGGAGAAGCAGTCGTGTCTGGGCTTAGCGGTTCCTGGAGGGTTTTGAGGGCGGCCAGGAGTGGTGGGGCGCCCTGGTCCTGGCTCCTGAGTCAGTGCCCGTCTCTTCCCACTTGGGCCTGGAAGGAGGGCCTCAGAGCCCCAGCCAACCCATCCCAGGAAGGTCCTTCTAGCTTAGGTCCCCTCCAGGACTCTGTCTACACTGGGAAGGGGCTCCTGAGTGGGCCCTGCCGTCCCTCGGGGAGCGGTCCTCTCGGTACCCCCAGCCCACACCAGCACACCTGGCATGCTCCCAGGGAGCCCCCACGTCTTGTGCTTGGAGGAACCACCCATTTGCGTCCTCCCTCTTGGCCAGAGCTCCAAGGCTGCCCCAGCCCAGGGTGAGGTGGAAGCTATTCTATCCCCTCTCTTCCCCTCGCACCTCCTCTCTCTCCCCACTTGAGCCTGTTGGAACCCCAGAGTTGGAGCTGGGAGTCAGAAACTCTGAGTCTCAGGGCAGAACGGGGCAGGTAATTTAAAGGGGCATCCATCCAGGCCTTCGGTGTGTTGTTACCCACTTCTCCTTGCTCTGTGGTCCATCAGCGTGCATCCCCTTCTACAGACACCAGCTCCATAAACTTGACCTCAGAGATCCCAGACGAGGCCCAACATTTGTTTAAACCTCGGCCCTCATTACACCTCACTACCACCAGCTTACGGAAGAGGAAGCAGCGGGTTCGGATGAGTTCTCCCTTGGGTCCCCCACTGAGAAAGACCGAGGCAGCTTTCACGCTATTCCCGGCTGGCTCCTTGACGCCAGCCTCCTCTCCATCTACACCGAGATTCCAGAAGGGCTCCTGCAGCCCAGCATTTCAATAGATCAGGTGTGTTGAGCGCCCAGACTCTGTCCTAAGAGCTTCACATACGTTTGCACCTTTAATCGTCACCACAAGCCCAGTGAGATGCAATTATCCTGCCGTTTCCCATGAGGAACCTGGGGCACAGCGGACTGTGGTTCTGGGCCCTTTTCTCTCATTTCCCCCGAAGGCGGCGCGGGGCAGGCGCTGGGGTCTGCAGAGCCGCGCCTCTCGGGCGCCACGGGAGCCAGGCCGAGGGGCAGGCGGCCACCAGGGGGCGCCGCCCGCCGCGCCGGGCCCGGAGGTGAGACGCCGGGTACCACGCCCCACCCGCCGGAGGGGCGCGGGGGAGACCGGCTCTGTGTCCCCACCGGGCGCGTCCGGGGGCCCCCCGCCGCCCGGCCCCGCGCGCCTGCCGCAGCCTAGCGTCCCCGCCCCGGCGCCCTGGGGCCCGCTGGGCTCCTCTCGCCCACCCCACTTCCGCATCCTGGCCACCCCGGGACCGCCCGGGGTCTCAGCCCGCCAGCGCCTGCCCCTGGCGTGTCCTTGAGAAGACTTCCCTCCCCCGACGCGCGATAAAGCGCCATTTAGTCTGTTTATCTGTATTTTCAGTACGAAAGTGCAGTAAACACATTCAAGAACGAGGAAGGTAGAGAAAACGGTGCCAGGAAGCACCGAGAAGGCCCGCAGGCACACATGTCTTCCCCCAAGCTCTCCGACGTGTCGTGGGCAGGGCGGTCACCCCAGCCCGCCTTGTGGGGTCACAGCCTCCCCGCAGCGCCGCCGCCTGGGAACCATCGTTCTGTGGCTGCAGGGCGCTCAGGTATCCTCCCATCCCTCCTTAACTCCTTCTCGGAGCACCTCCTGGGGTCTGGCCCTGAGACAGAAGCGGGCACCAGAGAGAAAGCTATGTCCGATTCAGGCCCTGTCCATCTCGGGGAGTGTCCAATTGCCCATCCTGTCTCAGGGTCGGGCATCAGGTAAGTGCCGGGCACCAGGCTTGTGGCGGTGAACAAGACAAATAGAAGCCGTTCCCCGGTGGAAGACAGACGTAACCAAGAAGGCACACAAATTGTGTGGTTGAGATTGGCTAATAATTCCAGTTGCAATAGTGTCATGGAGGAGAAGTGCAGACAGATGCCTGCATCGGAATGCAGGGCGAAGGGGGGTATGTGGTGGTATCACAAAAGTGAGAGAGGCCAGTTCCCTAGTGGATTAGGGATCAGGAGTAGGGGAGGTGAACTCCAGCTGAATCTTGAAGGATGGGAGCAAGTTTGTGGAGCGGGGGCCTTAGAATGAAGGTGTTCTGGGCGGGGGAACTACAGGCTTAGAGACTCACAGGGGAGAAGCTTGTGGTATGTTTGCCTGGAGGGGGGTGGGGGTGGGTAGCATAGTTACAAGTTGCTGGAGGCCGAGTGTAGCTGGGAAGCAGGCTCTAGAGGGAAGGTGTGCCACGTACCGTCTACACCTCCTTTAGTAACTGGATGCTGCCTGTGGGTAATGGGAAGTCACCGACACGCTTTTAAGAGGCAAGACGCAACCAGATTTCTGGGTTTAAAAGGCCGCTGGGGCTGCATTGTACTTGGGAAAGGGAGCCAGGCTGGCAAAGGTAGGTTCTCAGGAAGGAGGCCTCCTTCCTGTTTTGGTGGCTGCTGGGGGCACTGCTGCTAGAGAAGGTTAGAGCTGAGATGCCCCAGCAGGTCCAGAGCCGAGGGCGGGACCAGCAAGCAGCAGGATCCTCCCAGGGGCCCACAGGCTCCCGGTGGCCAGGCTGAGCTGCCCAGAGTGTGAGGGTTTGCGTGAGACCTGCTGGAGTGGGTCCCTGCACCAGAATGTGCCTTGTTAAAAAACAGATGTTGGGAACTGGCTGTCTCTGGGCCCAACACATGGGGTCTAATTGGCCCACTTGACATTTATGTTTTTAAATTAGCTGCAATCATTGGGAGAGTTTGAATCTCAGGGGTTTTTTCTTGGAAAAACCCTGGGCCAGTACTCAAGTCCTACAACAAGGAACTGGAGCTGAGTAGAGACCACCCTTTCAGGTGGTCCCTGTATTCTTAGGGCTGCTGAGGTCCCCACATCACATGCTTAGCCCCTGTGGGTATATAAATTTTCACACATACCTACACCCCTAAAGCTTCAAGCTAAGCCACCAGAAATCCGGGTGAATGTTGGAAAGGGTCAGTCCAGAAGCAAAGGACTGCGTTTGAGAAATAACCGCCAGATAGATGACTGCCTGCTAGAAGCTGTGAGAGACAGTGGTGACTGCAGGTGGCTGATTTGGGCCTGCTGGAGAATGAAGTCCAAGCAGAACTCCCATCTTTCTCCCCAGACCTCCTTTCACTGACTTTCCCATCTCACTTAACAGCACTCTAGCCTCCTAGTGATTAGACCAAAACCTCGGAGACAATAGAAAATAAGCTTTTAAAAAAAAAAAATCTACTTTTTTGACATATAATTTGCATACAACAAAAAGCACTAATTTTAAGCCTAATTACTGTTCAGTGAGTTTTGAATCCAGATATAGAATGTTTCCATGACCTCCAGAAAATTTTCTGATACCCCTTTGCAGTCAGTACTACACTTACCTCCCTACCCCATCCTCTCACCTCATTCAACCACCACTGATATGCTTTATTTCTACAGATAACTTTACTTGTTCTAGAATTTCATATAGATGAGATCACACAATACATAGTCTTCAGTGTCAGGCTTCTTTTGCTTAGATTCATTCATGTGGTTGTGGATACTTACAAGTTCATTCATTTTTGTTGCTGGTTAGTATTCCGTTGGATGAGTATACCATAATTTATCCATTCACCTGGGCATTTAGGTTGTTTACAATTTTTTTTACTACTATGAATAAAACTGCTAGGAACATTTATGCACACATCTTTTTATGGATCTATGTTTTCATTTCCCTTGGGGAAAAACCTAGGAGTAAAAATTTGTAGATCAAGGGGTATGTGTATGTGTAACTTCATAAGAAACTGCCTGTTTCCAAAGTTGAAATAGAAGTGGAAGACCTCAGTAATGATCACTTATGTAGAGTACAAGTAGCACTAACTATTAAAAAGATTGATAAATTGAACTACATGAAAATTAAATACTTCTTTTCAGCAAAAACACCATTAAAAGAGTGACACAGCAAGCCACAGAGAAGAAAAAGAGATTTCCAACTTATATAATAAGTAAAACACTTGTATCCAGAATCTGCACATAAAATTCCTATACATGTAAACAAGAAAAACATACACCCAACAGAGAAATGGGCAAAGTACTTGTATACTTACTTCCCAAAAGAGGATATCCAAATGCCAACAAATATACTAAAATGTACTTAATATCATTAGTCATTCAGGAGATAAAAATTAAAACTACAAAATGATTCTACTATATCCCCACCAGAATGGCCACAGTTAAAAAGACCAATGATACTAAGTGTTGGCAAGAATAGGAATGCTCATACGTGGCTGGTGGGGGTGTAAATTGGTGTAATCATTTTGAAAGCATTTTGGCATTTTCTACTGAAGCTGAACACATTGCATATCATCTGACTCAGAAATCCCACTCCTATGCATATACCCACAGAAATACACTGCTTGTGTGCAAGAGACACCGGCAAGATGTTTCATAACAACATCATTCATAATAGCCCCACCTGGAAACTGCACCATACACATACACGAGCACATACATATACGATACATACAGCAATGAGTATAGTAACCACAGCAACATGGATGGATCTTACAAACATTTCATTGAGTGAAAAGCTGAAACCCAATAGAATTCATACCCCGGGCTTCCAGAACCACTCAAATGAAACTGCATGTTGTAAGTCAGAAAAGTGGTTACGTTTGGGAAGAAAGGAAGGCTTAGTAACTGGGAAGGGCATGAGGATGCCTGCTGTGATTGTAGCAATGTTCTACTTCTTGAACTACTGGTGGGTGCATTGTTTTGTGATAATTCATTGAACCATACAGTTATGCTTTATGTGCTTCTGTGTATCATAGTTCACAGTATAAAGAGTCAAAATGACATGCATGCATCTCTTTTGGGCACCATTGTAATTGCACCATTGCCCCAGGGATGAAACACAGAATCGTCCTTAAAGTAAAACTCACACCTAAGATTTGATTTTACAAGGTTTTATTTAATTAAGGGTTTTAAATAAATTTTAGATTAAAATCAACACTTGTGATTTTATTATAAAGTAACATGTTACTCTCTTTTTAAATAAATGGTCTTTGTATTGAAGTGCCTCAAATAGAAAGCATTTCCAATTGTAAAAGTTTCACCAATTTACCTTTATATTTATGATTTTTTAAAATGAGGGCCAATATTATCATGTTATAAGGCACCACCTGCCCTGCAACTTATTTTAGACAGAGATGGCTTCAAGCCAAAAGTCTGATTTGTTTTAACTTAGTAGAATAAAGAAGTGACTTTTTTATTCCCCACTTCCTCAGTCTGCACTGTCTGACAGGGGAAAAAACATTATGTGACAAAAAATAGGATTATCAGTTTTAACATTCAGCATAAATTATAATAAATTTTAATATTTATTGTTCAAAATTCATCTGGATCTTAAAATGTTCTAATTAATAGCTTTTTACCCCAAAATATCTGCATACATTTGTTCTGTCTTGTCAGAGCACAATATTTACTTTTTAAATGGGAGCTTAATTGTTAATATATAGTTTAATTTTATACTCACAAGCTACCTATTTCAAGAACAAAGTTTTTGAGATAGCCTCATCCACCAGAGGGCAGACAGCAGAAGCAAGAAGAACTACAATCCTGCAGCCTGTGGGAAAAAACCACATTCACAGAAAGATAGACAAGATGAAAAGGCAGAGGGCTATGTACCAGATGAAGGAACAAGATAAAATCCCAGAAAAACAACTAAATGAAATGGAGATACGCAATCTTCCAGAAAAAGAATTCAGAATAATGATAGTGAAGAAAAAGAAATGGAGGCAAAGATAGAGAAGATGCAAGAAATGTTTAACAAAGATCTAGAAAAATTAAAGAACAAACAAACAGAGATGAACAACACAATAACTGAAATGAAAAATACACTAGAAGGAATCAATAGCAGAATAACCGAGGCAGAAGAACGGATAAGTGACCTGGAAGACAGAATGGTGGAATTCACTGCTGCGGAACAGAATAAAGAAAAAAAAATGAAAAGAAATGAAGACAGCCTAAGAGACCTCTGGGACAACATTAAATGCAACAACATTCACATTATAGGGGTCCCAGAAGGAGAACAGAGAGAAGAAGGACCCGAGAAAATATTTGAAGAGATTATAGTTGAAAACATCTCTAAAATGCGAAAGGAAATAGCCACCCAAGTCCAGGAAGCACAGAGAGTCACATACAGGATAAACCCAAGGGGAAACACGCAGAGACACAGAGTAATCAAATTGGCAAAAATTAAAGACAAAGAAAAATTATTGAAAGCAGCCAGGGAAAAATGACAAATAACATAGAAGGGAACACCCATAAGGTTAACAGCTGATTTCTCAGCAAAAACTCTACAAGCCAGAAGGGAGTGGCATGATATACTTAAAGTGATGAAAGGGAAGAACCTACAACCAAGATTACTCTACCCAACAAGGATCTCACTCAGATTCGATGGAGAAATCAAAAGCTTTACAGACAATCAAAAGCTAAGAGAATTCAGCACCACCAAACTAGCTCTACAACAAATGCTAAAGGAACTTCTCTAAGTGGGAAACACAAGAGAAGAAAAGGACCTACAAAAACAAACCCAAAACAATTAAGAAAATGATAACAGGAACATACATATCAATAATTACCTTAAACGTGAATGGATTAAATGCTCCAACCAAAAGACACAGGCTTCCTGAATGGATACAAAAGCAAGACCCATATATATGCTGTCTACAAGAGACCCACTTCAGACCTAGGGACACATACAGACTGAAAGTGAGGGGATGGAAAAAGATATTCCATGGAAATGGAAATCAAAAGAGAGCTGGAGTAGCAATACTCATATCAGATAAAATAGACATTAAAATAAAGAATGTTACAAGAGACAAGGAAGGACACTGTGTAATGATCAAGGGATCAATCCAAAAAGAAGATATAACAATTATAAATATATATGCACCCAACCTAGGAGCACCTCAATACATAAGGCAACTGCTAACAGCTCTAAAAGAGGAAATCGACAGTAACACAATAATAGTGGGGGACTTTAACACCTCACTTACAACAATGGACAGATCATCAAAACAGAAAATTAATAAGGAAACACAAGCTTTAAATGACACAATAGATCAGATAGATTTCATTGATATATATAGGACATTCCATACAAAAACAGCAGATTACACTTTCTTCTCAAGTGCACATCTCCAGGATAGAGCACATCTTGGGTCACAAATCAAGCCTCAGTAAATTTAAGAAAATTGAAATCATATTGAGCATCTTTTCTGACCACAACACTATAAAATTAGAAATCAATTACAGGGAAAAACAATGTAAGAAACACAAACACATGGAGGCTAAACAATATGTTACTAAATAACCAAGATATCACTGAAGAAATCAAAGAGGAAATCAAAAAATACCTAGAGACAAATGACAATGAAAACACGATGATCCAAAACCTATGGGATGCAGCAAAAGCAGTTCTAAGAGGGAAGTTTACAGCTATAAAAGCCTACCTCAAGAAACAAGAAAAACCTCAAATAAACAATCTAACGTTACACCTAAAGGAACTAGAGAAAGAAGAACAAACAAAACCCAAAGTTAGCAGAAGGAAAGAAATCATAAACATCAGAGCAGAAATAAATGAAATAGAAACAAAGAAAACAATAGCAACGATCAATAAAACTAAAAGCTGGTTCTTTGAGAAGATAAAATTGATAAGCCATTAGCCAGAATCATCAAGAAAAAGAGGGAGAGAACTCAAATCAATAAAATTAGAAATGAAAAAGGAGAAGTTACAACAGACACTGGAGAAATACAAAGCATCCTAAGAGACTACTACAAGCAACTCTATGCCAATAAAATGGACGACCTGGAAGAAATGGACAAATTCTTAGAAAGGTATAACCTTCTGAGACTGAACCAGGAAGAAATAGAAAATATGAACAGACCAATCACAAGCACTGAAATTGAAACTGTGATTAAAAATCTTCTAACAAGCAAAAGTCCAGGACCAGATGGCTTCACAGGTGAATTCTATCAAACATTTAGAGAAGAGCTAACAGCCATCCTTCTCAGACTCTTCCAAAAACACTGCAGAGGAAGGAAAACTCCCAAACTCATTCTATGAGGCCACCATCACCCTGATTCCAAAACCAGACAAAGATACTACAAAAAAAGAAAATTACAGACCAATATCACTGATGAATATAGATGCAAAAATCCTCAACAAAATAGTAGCAAACAGAATCCAGCAACACATTAAAAGGATCATACACCATGAGCAAGTGGGATTTATCCCAGGGATGCAAGGATTCTTCAGTATACGTAAATCAATCAATGTGATACACCATATTAACAAACTGAAGAAGAAAAACCATGTGATCATCTCAATAGATGCAGAAAAAGCTTTTGACAAAATTTAACACCCATTTATGATAAAAACTCTCCAGAAAGTGGGCATAGAGGGAACCTACTTCAACATAATAAAGGCCATATATGACAAACCCACAGCAAACATCATTCTCAATGGTGAAAAACTGAAAGCATTTCCTCTAAGATCAGGAACAAGACAAGGATGTCCCCTCTCACCACCATTATTCGACATAGTTTTGGAAGTCCTAGCCACGGCAATCAGAGAAGAAAAAGAAATAAAAGGAATACAAATTGCAAAGAAGAAGTAAAACTGTCACTGTTTGCAGATGACATGATACTATACATAGAGAATCCTAAAGATGCCACCAGAAAACTACTAGAGCTAATCAATGAATTTGGTAAAGTTGCAGGATACAAAATTAATGCACAGAAATCTCTTGCATTCCTATACACTAAGGATGAAGAATCTGAAAGAGAAATTAAGGAAACACTCCCATTTACCAGTGCAACAAAAAGAATAAAATACCTAGGAATAAACCTACCTAGGGAGACAAAAGACCTTTATGCAGAAAACTACAAGACACTGATGAAAGAAATTAAAGTTGATACCAACAGATGGAGAGATATACCATGTTCTTGGATTGGAAGAATCAACATTGTGAAAATGACTATACTATCCAAAGCAATCTACAGATTCAATGCAATCCCTATCAAATTACCAATGGCATTTTTTACAGAACTAGAACAAAAAAATCTTAAAATTTGTATGGAGACACAAAAGACCCCGAATAGCCAAAACAGTCTTGAGGGGAAAAAAAGGAGCTGGAGGAATCAAACTCTCTGACTTCAGACTATACTACAAAGCTACAGTAATCAAGACAATATGGTACTGGCACAAAAACAGAAATATAGATCAATGGAACAGGATAGAAAGCCCAGAGAGAAACCCACGCACCTATGGTCAACTAATCTATGACAAAGGAGACAAGGATATACAATGGAGAAAAGACAGTCTCTTCAATAAATGGTGCTGGGAAAACTGGACAGCTACATGTAAAAGAATGAAATTAGAACACTCCCTAACACCATACACAAAAGTAAACTCAAAATGGATTAGAGACCTAAATGTACGTCCGGACACTATAAAACTCTTAGAGGAAAACATAGGAAGAACAATCTTTGACATAAATCACAACAAGATCTTTTTTGATCCACCTCCTAGAGTAATGGAAATAAAACCAAAAATAAACAAATGAGCCCTAATGAAACTTCAAAGCTTTTGCACAGCAAAGGAAACCATAAATAAGATGAAAAGACAACCCTCAGAATGGGAGAAATATTTGCAAACGAATCATCGGACAAAGGATTAATCTTCAAAATATACAAACAGCTCATGCAGCTCAATATTAAAAAAACAAACAACCCAATCCAAAAATGGGCAGAAGACCTAAATAGACATTTCTCCAAAGAAGACATACAGATGGCCAAGAAGCACATGAAAAGCTGCTGAACATCACTAATTATTACAGAAATGCAAATCAAAACTACAATGAGGTATCACCTCACACTAGTTAGAATGGGCAGCATCAGAAAATCTACAAACAACAAATGCTGGAGAGGGTGTGGAGAAAAGGGAACCCTCTTGCACTGTTGTTGGGAATGTAAATTGATACAGCCACTATGGAGAACAGTATGGAGGTTCCTTAAAAAACTAAAAATAGAATTACCATATGACCCAGCAATCCCACTACTGGGCATATACCCAGAGAAAACCATAATTCAAAAAGACACATGCACCCCAGTGTTCATTGCAGCACTATTTACGATAGCCAGGTCATGGAAGCAACCTAAATGCCCATCGACAGACGAATGGATAAAGAAGTTGTGGTACATATATACAATGGAATATTACTCAGCCTTAAAAAGGAACGAAATTGGGTCATTTGTGGAGATGTGAGTGGATGTAGAGACTATCATACAGAGTGAAGTAAGTCAGAAAGAGAAGAACAAATATCATATATTAACGCATATATGTGGAACCTAGAAAATGGTACAGATGAACCGGTTTGCGGAGCAGAAATTGAGACACAGATGTAGAGAACAACTGTATGGACACCAAGGGGGGAGAGTGGCCGGGTGTGGGGGGATTGGTGTGATGAATTGGGAGATTGGGATTGACATATGGACACTAATATGTATAAAATCGATAACTAATAAGAAAATAAATAAGTAAACATTAAAAAAAATTCAAATATTAAAAAAAAGAACAAAGCTTTCGTTTTTTTATAAAGTCCAGTCCTCTATCCATGAATTTTCTTCACTCATTTAATATGCTTACACACATTTTAGAATTTAAAAATCACACTCTTTCACTGGACTTTGTGTGAGATTGCAAAGATGGGCCCCCTCAGGCCACAGGGACACATGGAGGGCAGGGGGACGGAACAAAACGTTCATGGCAATGAGTCAGGAATCTACAAATCACTGTACTATCTGAATACCACTGAATCTTATTCCACGTCTTTGGATGGATAACCTCATATGACCATGATTCTTTTTTTAAGAAATTTATTTATGTTATTTATTTTTGGCTGCTTTGGGTCTTCGTTGCTGCATGCGGGCTTTCTCCAGTTGCCACGAGCGGGGGCTACTCTTCGTTGCGCTGCACGGGCTTCTCATTGTTGCGGAGCACAGGCTCTAGGCACAGGGCCTCAGTAGTTGTGGCTCACAGGCTCTAGAGTGCAGGCTCAGTAGTGTGGCACACGGACTTAGGTGCTCCATGGCATGTGAGATCTTCCCAGACCAGGGATCAAACCCGTGTCCCCTGCATTGGCAGGCAGCTTCTTAACCACTGCACCGCCAAGGAAGTCCATGAGCATGATTCTTATGTGTTGATTGGGAATCTGTGGAGACACACCCTCCTATCTCCTCCCACCTCACTGCACTGGGATGTTCGTGGGGCACATAATTCACACTTTAAAAAGGAACAGAGCTATAATCATGGTGCAACCAGAGAGCACAAGGAAACCCTCTCAACCTGCACAGTGCTGCCAGGAATTCAACAAGTTTGTGGATTTCTGGGGGTGCAAAGCAGAGGGCATACATCCAGAGAGGGGCTACATATCCTGACACACACACACAGCAAGCATCCCCTTTTAGTTCTGGCTCACAAATTGTGGACCCCATTGTTTCAACGTGAATGATGCTGCCCCAGAATACCCCAAGGGTGGTTAGGGAAAGGAAAGAGACACATGTGGTCAGAACTGACTCCTGTGGAAACAAGCCCTAGTGCGGCCATTTCTGGATCAATACACCCCTTTCTGCCTTCCTGTCCTTACCCAGGGTTCCAAAGAGCAAACACTCAGACCACCAGCGTGGGTGTCTTCTCTGACTGAAGCTTTATCCTCTCCCTGCAGAGAGGCCTCAGGCAGAGAGGCCGTTGGGTGCCAGGGGAGCACTGAGGAGAGCCGGGCCTCTGCCTTGGTCTGGGGCAGAGATGGAAACCTCCCAGGTCCGGGTTTCACAATTCAGATCAGAGTAAATTCACACATTCACAGGTTTCAGATGGAAACCTTAATTTATACAGTGTGAAGAGTAAAACTTTGCTAGCTGTTTCTCAATCTTATGACTTGTGGTAGGCTAAAAGGTGGCTCCAAACATACCTCCTCGCCCTAATCCCCGGAGCCTGTGATGCTTACTTTGTATGGCAAAGACTTTGCAGCTGTAATTTAGGATTTTAACATGGGTAGATAATTCTTGATTACCTGGGTGGACCCTAATACAATCACAAGTGTCCTTCTAAGAGAGAGGAAGAGGAAGATTACACACAGAAGAGGAGAAGGCAATGGACCACGGAGGCAGAAACTGGGCTGCAGAGGCCACAGGACAAGGGATGCTGGCAGCCACCAGAAGCTGGAAGAGGTAAGGAACAGATTCTCCCCTACAGCCTCCGGAGGGACCGCTGCCCTACCGAAGTCTTAATTTCAGCCCAGCGATCCTAGTTCTGGCCTCTAGAATTGTCAGAATAAATTTCTCTTATTCTCTGTTGGTTAGAACGAATTCTGACCAAATTTGTGGTCATTTGTTACAGCAGCCAAAGGAAGTTAGTACACCACGTCTCAGGCAGAACCCTAAATTTTTAAAGAAAACTTCCTCTTGTCAGTTTCTAAAATTTTGGTTTTCAACCCAGTTGGCTGGGAGGCAGGCAGGCATTTCCTTTCTATATATGACTTAGTGGTCACAAAGCATAATCAGCCTCCTCTTAGCCTTGAGCTGGCAGGGGGTTTGCTGTGCATCCTGCCCCCGACTCCCCACGACTCCATGACTGTCATAAAAGAGACTCTATGCTTTATTTAAAAGTGAATATGCATATATTTTTTAGGAAAGAAAGCTTAAGCTTTCTTATTCTCCAGAGACTCTACTTAGTTTATATGCTCTCAGATTAGTTATAACAGGGTCAGAGGGCACACAGTCAAGGATTACTTTTCAAGGGTTGTGGGCAAATTTCTTTTCCTACCACAAATACAGTTTGCAGTAATTTTTTGTAACAAGTATCTTAATAACAACACTTTTCTCTAACAAGCGTACAAAATAAAGCGAGTATGGCAGTTTCTATGTCCTGAGATTAAGGGTTGCATTCCAGAGAGAATTAACAGTAAGCCTAGAGCTAGAAGGTTACAGAGCACGCCTACAAATAAATTACTTCAGGTAATGATGAAAATATCTGAATAAGCAGAGAATTAATTTTTTTTAAATTTTCTCTTTCATATGAGGTAAAACCAGTATGAGTTTTGTAGAAAGAATGCATACTTATTATAAATTATTCAAGCACTGTGTAGAGGTTAAAGAAATTCAAATGCCACTACTCATAAATAATTAGTATTTACATTAGGAGGGTATCATTCCAGTCATCGTTTCATGTATGTGTTCCAGAAAAGCTAAATAGATATACTGAAATATTTTATCACTTCTCGGTTTTTTGGCTAAGATCAAGTGTATATGTATTGAAATATTTTGATAAATATGTGATTTTTAATATGTTATATGTAATGTTATTGTATTTCAGTTCATTTGTAGTTAAAACCTGAAAAAAATCAAAAGGTACATGAAACAATGATAAAATTTCAAATAAATATTCATTCGCTTCAAGAGAGTTTTGTAAAAGTAAAAGATCCTTCTATAATTACAAAAAGAGAGTTTGGAGGGAAAAAACACATTGATATGAGGGTAATCATTTTTACTTTCCATACTTCAATGTAGGCATTATCATTGGACTCCCTGATATGAAAGATGAGAACACCAGATCCAGAGCCTTCCTTCCCCTCCCTCACATTGTCACATATTGTGATATTAATATGTTTACATAAATCATATTTATATTTTAGTTTGTAACTGCAATTTGTAAAATGTTTTGTATTACTACTATTTCATAGTTAAATGTTTCCAAATCTTAACACAGCTTCTCCACTCCTGAAATCTTCATTTTGATTTACAGACATTTTACTTCAAGTAAGACCTTAACCCCTCTCTGATATTTATTTCTTGAATGTTTTTATCCTTGGAAGTATTTATTTTCAATAATACTTCCCCTTAAATTTTTCAGTTATGGCTTACTTTTTCTTGAATATTTAAAATTTTCCCAAGGCTTACAGAAATTAAAGGATTTTACCCTATGTCACACAGCTAGGATGTAAAGTCACGATGAAAACACAGGCCTGATTTCAAAGTTCACCCTTTTGTCATCCTTCCATTATCCACTGCCCTCATCCACTTACACACTCGCTCATTATCCATCATTCCCACCTATGTAGCTCTGACTCTATCCATCTGTTATCCCCATCCATCCATCAAACATCCACCTACCTACTTTGTCATCCCTCCGTTCACACACATGATGCAGACTTACATGCATGTATATGTAGCCATTTATCCACCCCCTATTTTGTCTGTCAGTCCACCCACCACCCTTGCATTCATCTGTCTATCCATTTATCTACATTCATTTACTCCAATATCCATCCATGTATATAGATCCATACATAATTACACCCGCTCTTCCAGACAGTCTTCTATTCAGCTATTCACCCACAAAGCCACCCATTCAAAAATTAGTCCATTCCATCTCCCATGGATCCTTTTATCCTTTCTATTAATTCATCTACTCATCCAGCCAGTTTTTCAATTTATCCAATCACTGATAACTCTGAAATCTAGACCTTCCATAGAATAAGGAGTGGTATTCCTCTAAGATTCTCTTGTGATCGCATTCCATTTCCCATCATCAAGAGAAGACCACATACATATATACAATGGAATATTACTCAATCATAAAAAGGAACGAAATTGGGTCATTTGTAGAGACATGGATGGACCTAGAGACTGTCATACAGAGTGAAGTAAGTCAGAAAGAGAAAAACAAATATCGTATATTAACGCATATATGTGGAATCTAGAAAAATGGTACAGGTGAACCAGTTTGCAAGGCAGAAATAGAGACAGATGTAGAGAACAAACATATGGACACCAAAAGGGGAAAGTGGGGGTGGGGGGTGGTGGTAGGATGAATTGGGAGATTGGGATTGACATATGTACATTAATACGTATAAAATAGATAATAAGAACCTGCTGTATAAAAAAAAAGAAAAAAATTGAACAACAAAAAAAAAGAGAGAAGACCACAGCATTCCACGAGAGCAATAAGGAGGTCTGTGAGCTCACACCCTAATCATCTCTCAGCCATATGAAAATTCTTACAACAGAGACTGTGGATCTTATGGCTCTAAGCATGGAGCCCTCTGTTAACAATCTCCCCAATAACTGAAACTTCTGATCTTCTCACAATAACCAATCCCCTCTTTATTGAAGGGTCATCAGCAAAGATGATAGCCGCAGACCATGAGGCAGAAATTTTGCCCATATTTGGATTGCTTTAGACCTCCTCCAACATTGGCCTGATATTTTTGTTGTGGGCCAACCTTTCAAAAAACCACCCACTGGTCAGCTCTCTGGCCATCCAGCCAGTATTGAACATGACCTGCCAATTTACACACGGTTTAGCATCTACTCCCACCCGACCCTATGTAAGTTAAGCAGCCTGAAAGCCTCACTTCAATGGACCACAATAAGAACTTGATGGGAGAGAAGCTCAGTTTCTCACTCAGATGAGTGATTCATAGCTAGAATGACTGGATAAAGGCGATTTACGAAAAACACACATCACAACAAATCAAAAGGAAAGAGCATAGAAATAAAAATAAATTTTAAAGACTCTCTTGCAGAGTAATTTGCAAAGTAGAGATAAGGAAACTTTAATCAAACCTAAAGTTGAAAAAGAAAAGGAGAAAGAGGAAGAAGGAGGAAAAAGAAGAGAACGTTAATTATGATGATAAGGAATTCAAGGAAGAGAAAGGGAGGTACAAGATAGTGAACTAGCCCTGTCTTCTGGTTGCCTCCCCCAAAAACTCAATGACAGAGAAATTACAGAAGTGAGATGGAGAAACTAATATAAACACTGTGACTAACCCCTGGGAGACTAAGCCGGGTGACTAATGTGAAACGTTAGTAGCAGTCTGAGGCGGGGGTGGCAGGTACACAGGTGGGAAGAAAGGGTGGTGGAGAGATGTTATGTTCTGTTCGTTCCTTGCTGCTGTATTTCCCGGAGGATGGCTGGAGCCTCTGTCACGGGAGAGAAGGAATGAGTGGCAGCAGCTTGGCTGCTCGGGGTGCCAGGCTCATAGCAGAGCCACGCCCATCTGGGATTCTGATGGAGCACATGCAGGCTGCCCAGATGCCCAGACATCTGCTCTTCCATCCCAGTCTCCTCCAGACCCTCATGGATGGCACATGATGGTTTCAAGGACAGTAGGTGATCCCACTCATGAGACCATTCTAAAGATTTTGTCTTCTATCAGTGCTGCTTTTTTCAAAGAATCTAGGAGTCCCTGACTAGAGAGATTTCTCTGTGACACAAAAGCAAGTAGGAGGTTGAGTAGCAGTTCTGGAGTACCCAGGGCTCTCCATCTTAGGGTCACCGGGAGTGACAAAAACAGACCTTCATCGTATCCCTTACTCATTATCTGATTGGACAGGTGATAACCACAAGGGACACGGGAGTTCACAAGACAAAACCAGGAGAGACTTGAGGATTAAAACCACTATAAAAGATACACAACAAACTGGACACAATGTATACAGATCAACTGTGTAAAATAAGTATAGCAAATGTAGCAAATATATTCAAAGGTATAAGGGAGAATATCTGTAAAAGGAAGAAGGAACAAGAAGCAATTTTTTTCAAACCCCATGCCTCTTCTGATAGAAGATTAGGTGATTCATTCCGGACACCAAGAAAAACTAGGCACAGTTTTTAAAAATATATTTGAAGATATTGGAGAGAGAACAAAGTAGCAAAGATGTAGTGGGCCTAGATTTTGGAGAAAATGGGAATCCAGGAAGGTGTGCCCAACATTTGGACTACTTCTGGCCCAGAAGCATTTACTAATTCTGGACAAGTCAGCCGAGGGTCTGGGAGGTGTACTAGTCAGGCTCAAAGGAATGGGGTAGATAGCTGGAGTCTAGGACTCACTGAAGAAGAGAGACTCATGTTGGGATGAGAACCCAAAGAAGTGCAACCTAGTCGTCAGTGTGGACTGCAAGGAGACCAGCTCTCACAGAGACTTCAGTCCAGCTCCAAAGCATTTCAGTTTCTGAAACCGGATTAAGTGAATACCATTTGCTAGGATTCCCTAGTGCCTGGCATAAACAAATGTAAATCCTCCTTAAAGAAAGATAACACCTTCCTAGGCATCAAGGAAAAGCAAATTAAAGCCACTGTGAGAAATCACTACCTATCCACCAGAATGTCTAAAATTAAAAGACTGACAATATTAAGTGTAAGCAAGGATGTGAAACACTGGAACTCTCATATATCACTGCTGCTTGGTACAACTCCTTTGGAAAGCTGCAAGTATACACTAAATCTGAAAATAGACATACTCTACGATTGAGCAATTCCACACTTAGGTATATGCCCAGAAGAAATATACACGTATATCTGGCACATATATTCATCAAAAAACACATCTAAGAATTTTCATAACAGCAATATTTGTATTAACCAAGCACTGGAAACAACTGAAATGTCCCTCTACAATAGATGGATAAATAAACTGATATATTCACACCATGGAACACTATACAACCTCAAAAATGGATCAACTACTACTACATACAACACCATGGGTGACTCTCACAAACCCAATATTTAATGAAAGAAGCCAGAGATGCAAGAGTACATACTGTTTGGGACTTCCCTGGTGGTCCAGTAGGTAAGACTCCACGCTCCCAATGCAGGGGGCCCGGGTTCAATCCCTGCTCAGGGAGCTAGATCCCACATACATGCCACAACTAAGAGTCCACATGTTGCAACTAAGAGTCCACATGCCTCAACTAAGAAGTCCACATGCTACAACTAAAGATCCCACATGCTGCAATGAAGATCCCGCGTGCTGCAGCTAAGACCCAGCACAGCCAAAACAAATAAATAAATAATAAATAAATATTAAAAAAAGAGTACATGTTGTTTGACTCCACTTATACAAAGTTTAAATATGGGCAAAACCAGTCTTTGCTGAAATATCTGAATAGTTCTTTCCTTTGTGGGAACAGAGCAACGCCTGGGAAGGGGCATGACGGAGACTTCTGGGATGCTGGCAATATTCCTCTTCTTTTTTTTTTAATTGAAGTATAGTTAATTTACAATGTTATGTTAGTTTGAAGTGTTCAGCAAAGTGATTCAGTTATACATATATATATATATAATATTCCTATTCTTTTTTTTTTTTTTTTTTTTTTTTAATAAGAACTGCAAGATCTTTATGGTAGAAACTTTAAAACGCTACAAAGGACTCCAAAGCACAACTGAACAAGTGGAAAGGCACACAATGTTCTTTTTTTTTTTTTTTTTTCCACACACACACACTGTATTTTATTTTTACAAGAGATAAATAGACTGACACCAAGCATTGTACATGGATGACCACAACAAAAGCAACAATGATTGCAATTACCAAACATGAAATACACTCATACTATGTCATAATATTGACATTCAGTCCAGTAATCCTCCACTGTAACAGCTCCTTTACTTTGCAGTGAAAATTGATTTGTATATTCTTTGCCTCTGAGTCCTTGTGGGATTTTTTTTTTTTTAAATTCAGACAGAAAGTCACAAAAATTATACTCATCCTCATCAGTTCACTCAGTCCCATGTAATTCATTTTTTTTTTCATCTTGATCTTTTGTTAGCACTTTTATGAGTTCATCAGTTTTTCATTAGAGTTCTGAAAATGCTTATTCATTCAGTTCAGCAGTACAGTCAGTTACCAGAAACCTGTACTTGTCAGAGTCTTTTCCATGAATTTCTTGAAGATGAAACCCTTTTATAGGAACATATTAGCAAAATCATCAGAGTACACCCAGAACTGTCTGTAAATGACAAAAGACTTAAAAATGACCACGGTTAAAGATTTGATGAAAGTTCATAATAATGCAGTTGACAAGAAAATTAGTTATTTCTGAGATATACATTTTAAAGTAATAACTAGGATTATTACTTATAACATTATACCAGAACATATAAGATTTTTAGAAATTTCATGTAATGTCTGAAACATTTATATTAACATATTTCCATACATACTTCCATACAAATACAAATATAAGATTTTTAGAAATTTCATGTAATGTCTGAAACATTTATATTAACATATTTCCATACATATTTCCATACAAATACAAATATAAGATTTTTAGAAATTTCATGTAATGTCTGAAACATTTATATTAACATATTTCCATACAAATAACCCAATGAAAGTTTAGTATTAGTTGTTTTTTTATACTGCAGGTTCTTATTAGGCATCAGTTTTATACACATCAGTGTATACATGTCAATCCCAATTGCCCAATTCAGCACACCACCATCCCCACCTCACCGCAGTTTTCCCCTCTTGGTGTCCATATGTCCATTCTCTACATCTGTGTCTCAACTTCTGCCCTGCAAACTGGCTCATCTGTACCATTTTTTTTAGGTTCCACATACATGCATTAATATACGATATTTGTTTCTCTCTTTCTGACTTACTTCACTCTGTATGACAGTCTCTAGATCCATCCACGTCTCAACAAATGACTCAATTTCGTTCCTTTTTATGGCTGAGTAATATTCCATTGTATATATGTACCACAACTTCTTTATCCATTCGTCTGTCAATGGGCATTTAGGTTGCTTCCATGACCTGGCTATTGTAAATAGTGCTGCAATGAACATTCGGGTGCATGTGTCTTTTTGAATTACGGTTTTCTCTGGGTATATGCCCAGTAGTGGGATTGCTGGGTCATATGGTAATTCTATTTTTAGTTTTTTGAGGAACCTCCATATTGTTCTCCATAGTGGCTGTATCAATTTACATTCCCACCAACAGTGCAAGAGGGTTCCCTTTTCTCCACACCCTCTCCAGCATTTGTTGTTTGTAGATTTTCTGATGATGCCCATTCTAACAGGAGTGAGGTGATACCTCATTGTAGTTTTGATTTGCATTTCTCTAATAATTAGTGATGTTGAGCATCTTTTCATGTGCTTCGTGGCCGTCTGTATGTCTTCTTTGGAGAAATGTCTATTTAGGTCTTCTGCCCATTTTTGGATTGGGGTGTTTGTTTCTTTGATATTGAGTTGAATGAGCTGTTTATATATTTTGGAGATTAATCCTTTGTCCGTTGATTCATTTGCAAATATTTTCTCCCATTCTGAGGGTTGTCTTTTCGTCTTGTTTATGGTTTCCTTTGCTGTGCAAAAGCTTTGAAGTTTCATTAGGTCCCACTTGTTTATTTTTGTTTTTATTTCCATTACTCTAGGAGGTGGATCAAAAAAGATCTTGCTGTGATTTATGTCAAAGAGTGTTCTTCCTATGTTTTCCTCTAAGAGTTTTATAGTGTCCAGTCTTATATTTAGGTCTCTAATCCATTTTGAGTTTATTTTTGTGTATGGTGTTAGGGAGTATTCTAATTTCATTCTTTTACATGTAGCTGTCCAGTTTTCCCAGCACCACTTATTGAAGAGACTGTCTTTTCTCCATTGTATATCTTTGCCTCCTTTGTCATAGATTAGTTGACCATAGGTGCGTGGGTTAATCTCTGGGCTTTCTATCTTGTTCCATTGATCTATGTTTCTGTTTTGGTGCCAGTACCATATTGTCTTGATTACTGTAGCTTTGTAGTATAGTCTGAAGTCAGGGAGTCTGATTCCTCCAGCTCCATTTTTTTGCCTCAAGACTGCTTTGGCTATTCGGGGTCTTTTGTGTCTCCATACAAATTTTAAGATGATTTGTTCTAGCTCCGTAAAAAATGCCATTGGTAATTTGATAGGGATTGCATTGAATCTGTAGATTGCTTTGGATAGTATACTCATTTTCACAATGTTGATTCTTCCAATCCAAGAACATGGTATATCTCTCCATCTGTTGGTATCATCTTTAATTTCTTTCATCAGTGTCTTATAGTTTTCTGCATACAGGTCTTTTGTCTCCCTAGGTAGGTTTATTCCTAGGTATTTTATTCTTTTTGTTGCAGTGGTAAATGGGAGTGTTTCCAAAATTTCTCTTTCAGATTTTTCATCATTAGTGTATAGGAATGCAAGAGATTTCTGTGCATTAATTTTGTATCCTGCAACGTTACCATATTCATTAATTAGCTCTAGCAGTTTTCTGGTGGCAGTTTTAGGATTCTCTATGTATAGTATCATGTCATCTGCAAACAGTGACAGTTTTACTTCTTCTTTTCCAATTTGTATTCCTTTTATTTCTTTTTCTTCTCTGATTGCCGTGGCTAGGACTTCCAGAACTATGTTGAATAATAGTGGTGAGAGTGGACATCCTTGTCTCGTTCCTGATCTTAGAGGAAATGCTTTCAGTTTTTCACCATTGAGAATGATGTTTGCTGTGGGTTTGTCATATATGGCCTTTATTATGTTGAGGTAGGTTCCCTCTATGCCCACTTTCTGGAGAGTTTTTATCAGAAATGGGTGTTGAATTTTGTCAAAAGCTTTTTCTGCATCTATTGAGATGATCATATGGTTTTTATTCTTCAATTTGTTAATATGGTGTATCACATTGATTGATTTTTGTATATTGAAGAATCCTTGCATCCCTGGGATAAATCCCACTTGATCGTGGTGTATGATCCTTTTAATGTGTTGTTGGATTCTGTTTGCTAGTATTTTGTTGAGGATTTTTGCATCTATATTCATCAGTGATATTGGTCTGTAATTTTCTTTTTTTGTAGTATCTTTGTCTGGTTTTGGTATCAGGGTGATGGTGGCCTCATAGAATGAGTTTGGGAGTGTTCCTTCCTCTGCAATTTTTTGGAAGAGTTTGAGAAGGATGGGTGTTAGCTCTTCTCTAACTGTTTGATAGAATTCACCTGTGAAGCCATCTGGTCCTGGACTTTTGTTTGTTGGAAGATTTTTAATCACAGTTTCAATTTCATTACTTGTGATTGGTCTGTTCATATTTTCTGTTTCTTCCTGATTCAGTCTTGGAAGGTTATACCTTTCTAAGAATTTGTCCATTTCTTCCAGGTTGTCCATTTTATTGGCATAAAGTTGCTTGTAGTAGTCTCTTAGGATGCCTTGTATTTCTGCGGTGTCTGTTGTAACTTCTCCTTTTTCATTTCTGATTTTATTGATTTGAGTCCTCTCCCTCTTTTTCTTGATGAGTCTGGCTAATGGTTTATCAATTTTGTTTATCTTCTCAAAGAACCAACTTTTAGTTTTATTGATCTTTGCTATTGTTTTCTTTGTTTCTATTTCATTTATTTCTGCTCTGATCTTTATGATTTCTTTCCTTCTGCTAACTTTGGGTTTTGTTTGTTCTTCTTTCTCTAGTTTCTTTAGGTGTAAGGTTAGATTGTTTACTTGAGCTTTTTCTTGTTTCTTTAGGTAGGCTTGTATAGCTATAAACTTCCCTCTTAGAACCGCTTTTGCTGCATCCCATAGGTTTTGGGTCGTCGTGTTTTCATTGTCATTTGTCTCTAGGTATTTTTTTATTTCCTGTTTGATTTCTTCAGTGATCTCTTGGTTATTTAGTAACGTATTGTTTAGCCTCCATGTGTTTGTGTTTTTTACGTTTTTTTCCCTGTAATTCATTTCTAATCTCATAGCGTTGTGGTCAGAAAAGATGCTTGATATGATTTCAATTTTCTTAAATTTACTGAGGCTTGATTTGTGACCCAAGATGTGATCTATCCTGGAGAATGTTCCGTGCGCACTTGAGAAGAACGTGTAATCTGCTGTTTTTGGATGGAATGTCCTATATATATCAATTAAATCTATCTGGTCTATTGTGTCATTTAAAGCTTCTGTTTCCTTATTTATTTTCATTTTGGATGATCTGTCCATTGGTGTAAGTGAAGTGTTAAAGTCCCCCACTATTATTGTGTTACTGTCGATTTCCTCTTTTAGAGCTGTTAGCAGTTGCCTTATGTATTGAGGTGCTCCTATGTTGGGTGCATATATATTTATAATTGTTATATCTTCTTCTTGGATTGATCCCTGGATCATTATGTAGTGTCCTTCCTTGTCTCTTGTAACATTCTTTATTTTAAAGTCTATTTTATCTGATATGAGTATAGCTACTCCAGCTTTCTTTTGATTTCCATTTGCATGGAATATCTTTTTCCATCCCCTCACTTTCAGTCTGTATGTGTCCCTAGGTCTAAAGTGGGTCTCTTGTAGACAGCATATATATGGGTCTTGTTGTTGTATCCATTCAGCCAGTCTATGTCTTTTGGTTGGGGCATTTAATCCATTCACGTTTAAGGTAATTATCGATATGTATGTTCCTATGACCATTTTCTTAATTGTTTTGGGTTTGTTTTTGTAGGTCCTTTTCTTCTCTTGTGTTTCCCACTTAGAGAAGTTCCTTTAGCATTTGTTGTAGAGCTGGTTTGGTGGTGCTGAATTCTCTTAGCTTTTGTTTGTCTGTAAAGCTTTTGATTTCTCCATCAAATCTAAATGAGATCCTTGCCGGGTAGAGTAATCTTGGTTGTAGGTTCTTCCCTTTCATCACTTTAAGTATATCATGCCACTCCCTTCTGGCTTGCAGAGTTTCTGCTGAGAAATCAGCTGTTAACCTTATGGGAGTTCCCTTGTATGTTATTTGTCGTTTTTCCCTTGCTGCTTTCAATAATTTTTCTTTGTCTTTGATTTTTGCCACTTTGATTACTATGTGTCTCGGCGTGTTTCTCCTTGGGTTTATTCTGTATGGGACTCTCTGCGCTTCCTGGACTTGGGTGGCTATTTCCTTTCCCATGTTAGGGAAGTTTTCGACTATAATCTCTTCAAATATTTTCTCTGGTCCTTTCTCTCTCTCTTCTCCTTCTGGGACCCCTATAATGCGAATGTTGTTGCGTTTAATGTTGTCCCAGAGGTCTCTTAGGCTGTCTTCATTTCTTTTCATTCTTTTTTCTTTAGTCTGTTCCGCAGCAGTGAATTCCACCATTCTGTCTTCCAGGTCACTTATCCGTTCTTCTGCCTCAGTTATTCTGCTATTGATTCCTTCTAGTGTAGTTTTCATTTCAGTTATTGTATTGGTCATCTCTGTTTGTTTGTTCTTTAATTCTTCTAGGTCTTTGTTAATCATTTCTTGCATCTTCTCAATCTTTGCCTCCATTCTTATTCCGAGGTCCTGGATCATCTTCACTATCATTATTCTGAATTCTTTTTCTGGAAGGTTGCCTATCTCCACTTCATTTAGTTGTTTTTCTGGGGTTTTTTCTTGTTCCTTCATCTGGTACATAGCCCTCTGCCTTTTCATCTTGTCTATCTTTCTGTAACTGTGGTTTTTGGTCCACAGGCTGCAGGATTGTAGTTTTTCTTGCTTCTGTTGTCTGCCCTCTGGTGGTTGAGGCTATCTAAGAGGCTTGATGGGAGGCTCTGGTGGTGGGTAGAGCTGACTGTTGCTGTGGCGGTCAGAGCTCAGTAAAACCTTAATCCACTTGACTGTTGATGGGTGGGGCTGGGTTCCCTCCCTGTTGCTGTGGCGGTCAGAGCTCAGTAAAACCTTAATCCACTTGACTGTTGATGGGTGGGGCTGGGTTCCCTCCCTGTTGGTTGTTTTGCCTGAGGCAACCCAACACTGGAGCCTACCCGTGCTCTTTGGGGGGGTTAATGGCAGACTCTGGGAGGGCTCACGCCAAGGAGAACTTCCCAGAACCTCTGCTGCCAGTGTCCTTATCCCCACGGTGAAACAGAGCCACCACTCGCCTCTGCAGAGGACCCCCCAACACCAGAAGGTAGGTCTGGTTCAGTCTCCCCCAGGGTCACTGCTCCTTCCCCTGGGTCCCGATGCACACATTACTTTGTGTGTGCCCTCCAAGAGTGGGGTCTCTGTTTCCCCCAGTCCTGTCAAAGTCCTGCAATCAATTCCCACTAGGCTTCAAAGTCTGATTCTCTAGGAATTCCTCCTCCCGTAGCCGGACCCCCAGGTTGGGAAGCCTGACGTGGGGCTCAGAACCTTCACTCCAGTGGGTGGACTTCTGTGGTATAAGTGTTCGCCAGTCTGTGAGCCACCCACCTAGCAGTTATGGGATTTGATTTTACTCTGATTGCGCCCCTCCTACCGTCTCACTGTGGCTTCTCCTCTGTCCTTGGACGTGGGGTATCCTCCTTGGTGAAGTCCAGGGTCTTCCTGTCAATGATTGTCCAGCAGCCAGTTGTGATTCTGGTGCTCTCGCAAGAGGGAGTGAGAGCACGTCCTTCTACTCCGCCATCTTGGTTGTGCAATATTCCTATTCTTGATCTGAGTGGTGGTTAGATAGATATGTTCACTCTGCAAAAATTCATTAAGCTGTACACTTGTGATTTGTTGACTTTTAGGCATGCATGATATATTTCAATAAAAGTTTACATTAAAATATGTAGGTAGAAAGGTAGAGCAAACATACTTTTCCCTATTCCTCCTGCTAAATACAATTGAATACTCTAGATACTATGTACAAAACAAACATAAGAAAACTCTAAAAGGTGGAGAGAAGAAGGCAGCCCAGCTTTGGACCTTAGGGCCTGAGGAACGACACAGTGATGATGATAAAAGGGTTTTCCTTTTACCTCTTATGTTCTGGACTTGGAGCTGAAGAAGCTAGTGACTAAAAAACACCACTGAGCACAGACAAAATAAAGCCCCAACCAAAGCTTGCTCTCTCTAGTCAATGGAGCAGGAAAGGGACAGCTTAGTAAGACAGAAAACTTTTAGTCAAACACTGCAGAAAAACTGTGAGGTCCCCCCACTGCCACCTACCTACCCCAGCAAAGTCCAAGTGGTGAGTATAGACTTCTACCATCTCTAAGCTAGATCGAGGTGCCCCAATCCTTCAGCTGGGATGGGTGCATCAGAGAAGGCCAAGATGGGAGCTGGGCCTGTTGTCTCCACTGGGCAGTATGGGGTGGGGGGAGGTAGGCAGTGACTCCCACCTGCAGTGTCAGCGAAGACCATGTGGGGAGTCCGGATGTTCACCCCCTCCCCGACAGTAACAAGGCCCACCTGATCTTTGACAAACGGCTGAAAATAATTCACTAGAGGAAGAACAATGTTTCTGAAGCAGCTGGACATCCATAGACCAAAAAAACCCAAAATAAGCCTCCAACCTAAGTCTCATAGCTCATACAAATTTAACTCAAAGTGAATCATGAACTGAAATGTAAAACATAAACCTATTTTTAACCTTTTAGGGAAAAACATAGAAAATCTTTGAGACTTAGGGCTTAGTCATGACAGCAAAAGCACAATTCTTAAAAGAAAAAAATCAATAAGGTGGGCTTCATCAAAATTGAAAACTTTTACTCTGCAAAAAAAACCCTGTTAAGAGGATGAAAACACAAGCTGCAGACTGGGAGAAAAATATTTGCAGACCACATATCTGACAGAGGACTAATATCTAGAATATATAGAGAACTCTCAAAATGCAACAGTAAAACAGCAAACAATCCAATTAAAAAATGAACAAAAGCCATGAACAGATATTTCAGAGGATATACAGATAGCAAATAAGCACATGAAAAGATGTTCAACATTATTAGCCATTAGAGAAAAGCAGATTAAAACCACAGTGAGGTATTTCTACACACTTCACAGAATGGCTCAAAAAATAGTGACAAAACCATATGCTGGTGAGGATGTGGAGAGACCGGATCCCTCATACGATGTTGGTAGGAATGTAAAGTGGTACCAACTGGAAAAGAGTTCGGCTATTCCTTTTTAAAAAAACAAACTAAACATGCAGCTACCATATGACCCAGCAATTGCACTCTTTGGTATTTATCCCAGAGAAATAAAAACTTATGTTCACACAAAAACCTGTACATGAAAACAAACAAACAAACAAACCTGTACATGAATGTTCATAGCAGCTCTATTTGTAATGGCCCCAAACTGGAAATAACCCAGATGCCCTTCCAGGGGTGAATGGTAAACAAACTGTGGTAATCCCTACTATGGAATACTGGTCAGCAGTAAAAGGGAGCCAACTATTGATACACAAAACCTGGGTGAATCGCCACAGAATTATGCCAGGTGAAAAACACCAATCCCTAAAGGTTACATACTGTATAATTTCATTTATATAACATTCTTAAAATGACAAAATTATTGAGACAAAGAACAGTTTAGCGGTTGCCAGAGATTAGGAAAGGGGTGGGGCAGGAGGAAGAGGGTGTTCCTATAAAAGGACCTCATGAGGGACCCTTGTGGGGATGGAAATGTTCTGCACCTATCGATATCTTGGTTGTGATATGGTACTATAGTTTTTTTTTGTTTTTGTTTTTTTGGCTGTGTTGGGTCTTCGTTGCTGTGCACGGGCTTTCTCTAGTTGCGGCGAGCGGGGGCTACTTTTCGTTGTGCTGTGCGGGCTTATTGCGATGGCTTCTTTTGTTGCGGAGCATGGGCTCTAGGCACGCAGGCTTCAGCAGTTGTGGCTCGTGGGCTCTAGAGCACAGGCTCAGTAGTTGTGGCGCATGGGCTTAGTTGCTCCGCGGCATGTGGGATCTTCCCGGACCAGGGCTCGAACCTGTGTTTTCTGCATTGGCAGGCAGATTCTTAACCACCGTGCCACCAGGGAAGTCCAGTACTATAGTTTTGCAAGATGTTACCACTGAGGGAATCTGGATAAATGATGCACAGGATCTGTCTTATTTCTTACAACTGCTTGTAAATCTATAATGATCTCAAAATAAAAAGTTTAATTAAAAACGCGTATAATAATATGTATAAATGAATCACTTTGCTATGCACCTGAAACACTGTAAATCAACTATACTTCAAATTTTTTAAAAGTTTTTAAAAAGTGCATATAATAGCAAAGAGCTGAGAACAGTCAAGACTCTCTTGAAGAAAATGAAAACTATAAGTGAAGGTGTGGAGCTATATGAGCTGAGGACTATTTTTGGAAAACAGTTTGGCATAAGATTAAACATATACTTAATTCTATACCTCAGTTTATTTACTCAATACACAGCTTGCAAAAACTTCTCACAGGTGTATCAGGAGGCACATAAAGAATGTTCACAACAGCATTATTTGTAGTAGCAGAAGGAAAACTCGGTGCATTTTCCAGTGTTAATTTCCTGGTTTTCCTAATGTACTATGGCTCTGTAAGATGTTATCATTGTGAATCTAAAAGTATTTCACATTTTTAAACTGGACACATTTTACTGAAAATGATTTTTAAATTGGAGCAAACAATGGAATACAAAATCGCAGTGAAAATGAAAGGACTGCTGTTATACGCATCAACAGATGAATCTTAGGAACATGACGTAAGAAAAATGTAAGTCATAGGAGAAAAACACGTCATTTGATACCTTAGGTAAGTTCAAAAGGTGCAAACAAAAGGAGGTATTGTTAAAGGACACATCCAAATGTGATAAACTCAAAGAAAAGCCAGCTGGGGTTCTGGATTTCCGCATTGGGGAGGGAGGGGGTGGCAGGGGTGCAGTGGAGGGAAACAACAGAGGCTTCAAAATATTGTAATGTTTGCTCCAGCTGGGTGGAGGGTAAATGGGCATTCCTAATGACAGGTTTTCTTTGCAACTTATATATACATCGTTAGCCTCAATAGGAAGCTTTACATAATTTTCAAAAATGGAACACAAGGATGCCATGTGGGAGAAACTTGTTCCAGTGGGATTGCCAAACTGAGTGTCACGGTGGCCACATTTCACATTTTGTTTTCCCCACCTGGAGAAAGCCCGTTTGCTCTAGGGCAGGTTAAGGACAAGACCCCAAATAAGGAGAGATGAGCAATGACAGAAGGTGGGGAAGGAGAGGGATGTGGACCCAACTCTGATCCCATAGCCCGATGACCACATTCTGTGAGCAATGCCACTGTCTGCTCCCGCTACCTGAGCCAGCCCACGTCGCTGCATCTAAGTAGCTGGAGTCAGGGTTTTGTCATTTGAACTGGAAGAATTGGACAGAGTCCCACAAGGCATCCTGGCCCACAGTCAGCTGGGGCTGGTAAGCACGTAAGCTGACTCAGAGGCTTAGAGGTGCCCAGAGGGGCCCGTGTCCCACTCCTCCCTCCCCTACGGCCCCACTGCCTCACGTATGGACCAGATGGTCAGGGAAGGCACAGGACTTGCCCAGGCTTACCTAAAAGATGGTACTATTTCTGTCACACTTTGTCTTGCCACAGACGATTTCCTCAGGATGTGACAAGAGTGTGTGGGAAGACAGCACCAGATGTTATGAAAAGGTGTGGGTGGGAGGAAGGGTGCCCCTTTGGGTGCCTCCCCTGCCCCTCCCATGGAGGGACCACTCATAGAGACAGGAAGGGCTGTGGCTTGCGAGGCTTGTCTCCTTCTAGGGCATCCTTCAGCCCCATGCTGGATGCAGCCTCCTGAGAGGGCAAAACCCCAGAGCAGAAGTGGGGTGGGAGTTTGAAAGGTGGCCCTGTGCCTGATGCCAGGCATCATAGGAGAGATATCCCAGGGTGATGCCCTACAGTCTATGGGGCTCCAAACCAAAGGCCATTCTGAGGAGTGGAACAGTTGCTTGTTTGTTTTTTTCCCAGTGGGAAAAGTATGTATTTTTTATTTTTTAAATTTATTTTTATTTAGAACATTTTTTATTGAATGAAAGATTCTTTAAATCCTACAGTGCTTTACAATTTTCAAAAGTTTCACACATATGATTTCATATAATCCCATAATAACCTTTTTTTTTCTCCTACCCCTATATTGCCCCTTCCCCTTCCCTCTCCCCACTGGTAACCACAGTTTGTTCTCTGTATCTGTGAGTCTACTTCTTTTTTGCTTTATTCACTAGTTTGTTATAGTTTCTAGTTGCCACATATAATATCATACAGTATTTATCTTTCTCTGTCTGACGTATTTCGCTTAGCATAATGCCCTCCAAGTTCATCCATGTTGCTGCAAATGGCAAAATTTCATTCTTTTTTATGGCTGAGTAGTATTCCATCTATATCTATATCTATATCTATATCTATATCTATATCTATATATATACCACATCTTCTTTGTCTTTATCTGTTGATGAACACTTAGGTTGCTTCCAATTGTAAATAATGTTCCTATGAACATTGAGGTGCATGTATCTTTCTGAATTATTATTTTTTGGATATATACCCAGGAGTGGAATTGCTGGATCATCTGGCAGTTCTATTTTTAGTTTTTTGAGGAAACTCCATACTGTTTTCCACAGTGGCTGCACCACTTTACATTCCCACCAACAGTGTACAAGTGTTCCCTTTTCTCCACATCCTTGTCAACATTTGTTATCTTTGGTCTTTTTGATTATAGACATTCTGACAGGTGTGAGGTAATATCTCATTGTGGTTTTGATTTGCATTTTCCTGATGATCAGTAATACTGAGCACCTTTTCATGAGCCTGTTGGCTATCTGCATTTCCTCTTTGGAAAAATGTCTATTTAGTTTTTCTGACCATTTTTTAATTGGGTTGTTTTGTTTTTTTGATGTTGAGTTGTATAAGCTCTTTAAATACATTGAATACTAACCCCTTATTGGTCATATCATTTGCAGACATCTTCTCCCATTTAGTAGTTTGTCCTTTCATTTTGTCAATGGTTTCTTTTGCTGTGCAAAAGCATTTAAGCTTAACTAGGTCCCATTTGATTATGTTTGCTTTTGTTACCTTCGCTTTAGGAGATGGATCCAAAAAAAACATTTCTGCAATTTATGTCAAAGAGTGTTCTGCCTATGTTTTCCTCTAAGAGTCTTATAGTACATGGCTTTACATTTAGGTCTTTAATCCATTTTGAGTCTATTTTTGTATATGGTGTTCGAGAATGTTCTAACTTCATTCTTTTACACATAGCTGTTCAGTATTCCTAGTACCACTTATTGAAAAGAACAAGACAACAATGTCCACTCTCGCCTTTTTTATTCAGCATAGTTTTTGAAGTCCTAGCCACAGCAATCAGAGAAGAAAAAGATATAAAAGGAATCCAAATTGGAAAGAAAGGAGTAAAATTGTCACTGTTTGCAGATGAAATGACACTACCCATAGAAAATCCTAAAGATGCCACCAGAAAACTACTAGAGCTCATCAATGAATTTGGTACAGTTGTAGGATACAAAATTAATATACAGAAATCTATTGCATTTCTATATGCTAACCGCATACTATCAAACAGAGAAATTAAGGAAACAATCCCATTTACCATTGCAGCAAAAAGAACAAAATACCCATGAATAAACCTACCTAAGAAGGTTAAAGACCTGTACTCAGAAAACTATAAGACCCTGATTAAAGAAATTGAACATGATGGAAACAGATGGAAAGATATACCATGTTCTTGGATTAGAAGAATTAAAATTGTTAAAATGACCATACTATCCAAGTCAATCCACAGATTCAATGCAATCCCTACCAAAATACCAATGGCATTTTTCACAGAAGCAGAACAAATAATTTCAAATTTTGTATGGAAACACAAAAGACCCCAAATAGCCAAAACAATCTTGAGAAAGAAGTACAGAGCTGGAGGAATCATGCTCCCTGGCTTCAGACTATATTACAAAGCCACAGTAATCAAAACAGTATGGCACTGGCACAAAAATCAGACACATAGGTCAATGGAACAGAATATACAACCCAGAAATAAATCCACACACTTATGGTCAATTAATCTATGACAAAGGAGGCAAAAATATACAATGGGGAAAGGACAATCTCTTCAATAAGTGGAACCGTTGTTCTGATTTGGGTTCTAGACATTCATTCAAACATTCAACAACTATTTCTTAAGCTCTGAGCTATGTCCTTGGGATTCAGTAGTGGAGCCTCAACTGCTGATTTCATGGAACTCACTCTCTGGTTTTTAATAAGCAATGAGAGAAAGAGAGACTCTAAGTAAACAAACCATGGAGCCAGACAGGGAGACATCCCAAGCAAGCCACGAAAGTCAAAAAGAGGGCAACAAATGTCCCCTGGAAATCTCCAGAGATGAAGGTTGCTTCTCACTTTTCTCTCTGTGTGAAATACACACACACACATGCAACATGTTCCTAAACATTTGGGTTATAATCCCAAATAAATGTTCATTGAACAGTCCTAAAAGCATAGACCACGTGGTGGCAGCACAGTAGAGGCAGCTTTGTAAAACCTCAAAGCTAGCATTAGCCAGAATGCTAGGACTGGGTTGGGAGTGCTTCTAACACCTGGCACCTGCTCCTTGTTCTCACCCACTCACAACTTACTCTGTGTGCCTTAACAGGTCAGATGAATACAGAGGCAAATGGGAGGTCTCCCTCCTGTGCTCCAGGAGCTCATTGTCCAGATACACCTAATTGCCAGGGCAAGGAGCGGCGTTGTCAACACGGTGGCCCCAGGGTCCAGGGATCCAGGGCACCGTTCTGGAGATGGAGGTGCTGACATTCAGAGCCTCATTGCTCCTTCTCTCCCACGGGGCATTAGGTTTAGGATAAAATGATCCTTAGGAGCGGCTGGTTTGAGGAAGGTACGCCTTTTACTGGTGCTTCCTCTCTCGCTGGGCATGTCTGTGGCGACACCTATGACCCCACAGATTGTGCCCAAGAGGAGGGATCTGGGTCTAGAGAGGGTAGGGAGGGCAAGAGATGCACAAGATGACAGTAGAGCCTGTCTGCGCACACACGGTCCACCACACCCTGGCTCACCCCCCACCTCCTTTCCTTTCCACCCTCTCGGATGGCCAGGTTGAGTGTGCACCTGAGGGTGCACCTCTCAGGAGGTGGAGGAAGGGACTAGCATTTAGGTTTAAAGACCAGAAACGAATATCCCCTGATAATTTCACGTCATTTTCTGGATTCAAAGGAGGGGTAGAGTGGGGAAGACCGACGTAGAGGGGCAATGAGACAGGGCCCGATTCGGGGGCCTCTCTGAAGCACGGCGAGGCGGTTCTCTCCCCGCCCAGGTGCGGGCTCCGGGTGGGTGGACTGGCGCCCCCCAGCCCCTTAGGCCCCGAATGACATCAGAGGCTGAGGAGCGCGCAGAGCGCAGGCGCGGGCGGAGAAGAGAGGTGGGAGGGGGGCCGACTCGTGCGGCGAGGGAGAGCGCTCCTCCGCCCTACGCGCAGTCCTTGCGCCCCGCTCCGCCCGTGCCTCGCTGTTCGCGCCGCGCCTCGGGCGTCCAGAGCGCGCCCCTCGGCACCGCATCAAGCGCCGCCCGCGGCAGCCCAGCCCCAGCCTTCCTCCTCCTCCTCTTCTTTCTTTCTCCTCCTCCTTCTCCTCCGCCGCCGGACACGCAGCCGCAGGCCGGGGCCGGGACGCAGCTGGGGAGTCAGGGACGCGCGCAGCCAGCCCTTCCCCCTCCGGCTCCCGCACCGCCGGCCGCCTCCCCTCGCCCTCCTCCTCTCCCCTCCCTGCTCCTTCGCTTCTCCTCCTCCTCCTCCTCCTCTCCCAGCCCAGGCTGCCAGCACCATGTCCGCAGGGGGAGATTTTGGGAACCCACTGAGAAAATTCAAGTTGGTGTTCTTGGGGGAGCAGAGTGGTAAGTACCCCTCTTATTCTCTTGGCTTGGCGTCGAGTCTAACCCCCGCCAAATCATCCACCCGATTGGGACCCCGGCCCCGGCTCGGAAAGGCCCCTCGGTGCCTGGGTAGAGGGGAGGTTTGGGGATGAGAGGTCGGGGCCGGCTCGGGCGGGGCCGGGCAGGGGAGGGGCCAAGGGTAAGGGCCGAGGAGACGCTGGGGCCGGAGGTGGGGGTGAGGGTGGGATCTGGGGTGGGGGCTCGGGGTGCGGGTGCAGGTGCGGCGTTGCGGGGGGGCCGGTGGGCGGCGGCTCGCTCAGCGGCGCCGGCCGAGGCGTGAAGGCTCCGGGCTCGCTGGCTCGCTGGCTCGCTCGCACTGCGGCACCGGCTGCGGGCGACCGCGCAGGTGGCGGGGCGCCGGCGAGGGTCGCGGGGAGGACGGCGCCCCTCTTTGGAGAACGAGACGGGACTGGCGTCTGGCCGCTCCCCACCCCGCGGCACCGGAGGGGTTCCCTGGGGCCCCTGCCTGGAACCGTAATTACGGGCACGTCCAGATCCCGGGGCAGACGGCCGCGGGCGGGGGGAGACCCACAGATGTCTTCTCTGAAAACAGCGGGTGCAGGTCGTGGGAGAACAGGGCGCCTACCTCCCCTGGCTTACGTCCGACTGGGCACAGAAGGTTCTAGACCCGTTGCCCTTCGCCAGTGTGTATTAGCCCCTATGGGGCTCAGAGAGCTGGGCGATGACAGCAAGGGTTCCCCAGTGCGAGGCAGATTTGGGGGATGGTACGGGGCGCCTCACACCAAGAGCCATGAAGCCCAGGGCTGGGCAGAGAAAGGACCAGGCGACACGCCCTGCCTGGCTTCCCAGCACCCCTCCCGAGAGCGTTGGCGGCGGATTCTTCCCACCCCCCAGCTCACCGCCCTTCTTGGGGGAGGGGAGGTCACCGTGGCAGCGGGCCAGGGGCCGGGGAGAGGGGGAGACAAATGGCTTCCGTGCTGCCCAGCAGCCTCCCCAGGGAAAGCATCTCTGAAATCCAGGTTAGTCCCGAGGTGGAAAGACCAGGCTGAAGAGCATGGACCCTCTGACACTTGCAGGAAGGAGTGGTTTTCAGAGCATCCCTCCAGAGGCCTCTCACCTGGGGCTGCAGGGAGACCAGCTGGGCCCTGACCAGCTCTGCTGTGGGAGAAGGCCGTCTCTGGGAGCAGGACCAGCAGCTCTAGCGCTACAGACCAGTCCAGTTCACCTGGTTTGGTGCCTGTCTGTACAAGGGGCCAAGACACACACAACCTTGGGAGGACCTGGTGGGCTCCGGGAGCAGTGCTGCTGTGATGTGTGTACCTATGGGTTGTGGACGTCACATAGCAGCCTCCTGCCTGCTGCTGCTCATTACAGCTCAGAGAAGGGTGTCAGAAGGTGGTCAAGTTCTGACATGGGTTTTGGGGCCAGGCTGGGCGTTTCAGAACAAAATCAACTCAGGCAGCCAGCCCTGTGTCCTGGACTCTGAGTTTCTGATCTTAGTAGATTCCAGTTTCACAAAACTAACTTTTCCTTGTGCCTAAAGGGATTTGGGGGGTGGGGGTGGTCTTCACATCCCAGTGCTATTCTTAGCGGGCCTAGAGCCCTGGGAGTTGAATTCTTAGCTGTGTTCCCTTGAGCAGATTTCAAAGCCTCTCTGAGCCTTAGTTTCTGTAAGATGGTTGCCTAAGGGCAGTTCTCTTACCCCTTCATGTTTCCTCAGTGTCTCTCAAAGGGCCTGGACCATGGGAGGTTCCCAACAAACACTTGTTTATTCCAAGTCTGAACATGCTTCAGCAAAAGACCAGGGGTTTGATGAGGAGAATGTCTCGTGTGTTTGAGCGAAAACTTTGGGCTCCCACGGAATCTCTGATGGGCTGAGGCCCCTACTGAGCCCTGCAAACCCCCTTTGCCCCTAAAATCACAGAAATGAGACCTGAAGGCCTCAGAGAGTGAGCCCCCACCTCTCCAGCATGTTTATATGGGAAGTTCGAGCCCCAGGGTTGGGGTGTGGACCCAGAGTCCTATTGTGAGTTGTTAACCCTTCTGGGACTGGAACCACATCTCCTGTTCCCAATCACTAACATGCCCTTGGGAAATAAGGTGACCTTGATTTGGGGAAGCCAAGAATTGGGGAGCTTTCCTGATAGGGGGTTAGGGTTGCCATACTCTGGCCAGACTTGTGGCTGGGTTGGGTGACCCGGTGGGGATACCAGGCTAGTTGGTTGGGAGCATGCTTTCTGGGCCCTTTGAACATGGTCATTAGGGAAAAAGGCACTGCCATCAGTGAGATTGGCTATTAGCCACTCTGGTCCCTTCTGGCAGGGAGCCCTAGGACCCTGAAAAGCCTCTTCCCATTTTGTTGTGTCATTAGTGGGTTGTTTACCTTTAATTTTACAGAGCTTTTGGGGTCCCTGAGTTAGGCAGGAGACATGTGCATCCCTGAGCCTGGTGGGACAGAGGAATTGCCACCGCAGCCATGGCTTCCATCTTGCCTGCATGCACTTTTACATGTGTTGGTCCTTTGTGCCCGCATCCTCTACAGCCTGTGTGGTGGAGGGAATTCTGAATTCCCACTGAATTCTGGCCATCACCTCCACCCTGGGTCTCCCTCCCTGTGTGACCTTGGAGGTACCTCCCTTTCTGTACACAGGGAACTTGGGTCAGCTGAGCACAACAGGGACTTCTAGAACAGCATGGGCTGGCCTATATGAGCTGAGTCCCCTGGAAAGGGGCCAGGGGAAGGAGCTGGCCTTCTCCTGTTTCCTGTGCCTGGCTTACTGGTAGCATCTCTCAAGGCCAGTGGGCGAGGACAGCTGGATCCCAGAGAGGAGTGCCCGGCCTGGAGCCCAGTGATGAGGAGGGTGCCCAGGACCTGATAATCCCAGGGGCATCGGGCCTTCAGAGATTCCAGGGACCTGGTTTGGGTGGGAAGCCTTGAGGAGCCACTCTGGAGAGAATACCTCTAGCCCATGAGAGAGTACCCCCTCCTAGCAGCAGAATGATTGCCTTACTGTGGAGCATGGAATACAGGCTGGCCAGTATCAGCCTGGCAGGGGGAGGGATTGTGGAGAGGTTGCTGTGGACCCAGGATGAAGGATTTCCTTGCAGTGGGGAGGCTGTGCAATCCTGCTGGGTCTCAGATGGCTCTCTGGGCCTGCTGGCCTTGCCCTTGTGCTGATGGCAGTGGAGGGGGAAAGAGGGGGTGATGCACACCAGTCCCGACTTGGGCACTTGGTGGCATCCAGAGAAGGCAGGCATGAGCAGATAACTGAGGAAGGAGCTCGACCTGGGGGACACAGCCCTCCTCCTGAGTTCTGATGGCGTTCTGTGGGGCTCCAGCTTCACGCAGGGCTTCTCCGAGTGTGTGTGGCAGGGAGGGGGAAGTGGGCTGTGTCTGCTGCACTCTGGCCTCTGCTCACCTCCCTTCCCTGAGACTCCTCCAGCCGGAGCAGGAAGACTGATGGACACAAATTTGGTCTCCTTCCCCAGGCTGAGGCCAGTAGGCCAGCTTCTCCCTCTGACCAGCCACCTTCCTGTCCTCCCCTGGCAGTTGTGTTGCTGGAGGTGCCATCCATGCCGAGCACGATGTGAGTGGCATCCCTGGACTCGTGCAGCATGGTGACCCTGCAGGCAGCTTTGGTTGTTTACTCATTCGTTCAACCATCCCTCTCTCCCTCCCCCACCCGCCTCTCTCCCTTCCTCCTCCCAGCATCCATTTATTCATTCAATCAGATCTTTGAGTGTATCCCTGCCTCGTGGAACTTATAGTCCACTGGGGAGCACAGACATCTGCAGATATAATTACAGTAAAGGTCTGCGAGGGCTGTGACGAGGGAGGAACAGCTGCTGTAGAAGCACATAGCAGGGCGTCCTGCCCACCTTTGGGGGCAGGTGTCAGAGGCACCTTCTAAAGGCTTCAGAGGGGGAGACACTTCTATAGGCAGCATGCTGGTACTCCTTCTTTGGGCTGAGTGCAGGGAGTAGGTCTTGCAAGGGGCCCACCCTCTCCAGGGAGCTTTGTCTGCTCTTCTCCCCGCTTCATAGAGGAAGTGTGTGGGGTGGGGAGCAGGAGGACAAGGGTGACCCGCAGGCGTCTGGCTGCTACTGCTGAGAGGGAAGGGGCTGTCCCTCCACTTTCATCCCCGTCCTCACTGCCAGGAGGGCTCCCGCTCCCCACCTGCGGCTGGGCCCTGCCTGACCCCTGCCTTCCCCCCACCCACACTGCTACAGCCACACAGGGAGCCCACCGCTGGCCTGGTGGTTGTGCCTGAAGCCCATCGCAGAAGTTGGTTCCTCCCAGACCTGCTGGCCCTGCTGTGCCCAGCCTAGCTGGGCACTCACCATGGTGGAGCTTTGTTTTTTTCTGAACATTTTTAGAAACAATCACATGCTGCCCCAAGACCTCTGTTGTCTTGGTTACTCAGGATTTTAAAATGCTTATTAACTTCTTTTAGGTACAAAAACCCTAACTGAATTTTAAGCCCCTTAAGGACAAATTTCAGCACCTTAAGGTGACTAGTCATCTTAGTCATCCTTCCCCCTTCTCCGCCTGCAGGAGGTTTGTGCTCATTAAATATCTCATTTGAAAGTGATGAGAGATCTTTGCTGTGTGGGATTTGCTGATGGCCCATCAGTAGATTGAAAGCGACAGGAGTCAAGGCCGCTTTGGAATAGGATTCTTCATCCTGACACCTGCCGCTTTCTCAAGCCAGAGGATTTTTATCTGCAACACTTACAGAGTCTTTCATAGAGGATTGGCTCATTTAGCCTTGGTCATGCCCACCTCACCGTTCATCTCACGGAAGCTGAATTTCTCAGGGCACCCCCATCCCCACCACCGTCTCTGCAGAACTTTGAGAAGCAGCAAGGCCACCAGAGGTGGGGCGGAAGGGACACATCCAGACCCGGCAGAGCTCACTTTGAGATCTGAAGTGAATCACCAAGTGGCTCTGTGCCTCAGCTTCTTGGTCCTGCTTTCTCTCTTCCCAATTTTTCTCCCTGCCTCAGTGGCTGGAACGAGAGAGGGAACCTTGGATGTCAGGTGCAGGCCCAGAACCTTTGCTTTATTTGTTTAAAGAGCTGGGTGTGAGATCAGACAGACAGACACCAAGATGAGAATTAACCTGTACTTGGTATAAGAGAAAAGCAGCACCCTCAGTGCTGATGATAGATGCTCGAGAACTAGCCAGAAGAGAAAAAAGAAACTGTGAGAACACGTTCTGGTGGTGCAGGTGTAACAGTAATTACCATCGTTTGCATGGTCTGATTATCATTATCATTTGCAGCCTCCAAATTATAATGAATACCATTAAAATATAACAGAATAAGCTCATTGTCCTTTTGTTACTTATTAAATCCCCAAAATCAGCCCATGAATATTTATCCTAATAGGTGTTGCCTTGACATTGCAAGCTCGCCCAGGGCAGGCCTGAGGGTGGTACCATCTGTGTCCCATCCAGGCTGCAAAGTGCCCCTGTCCTCCCCAACCGTTCTTCCACTGTTGCAGAATGAATGAGCCTTTGAATGTGCAGGGCTTTCTGGTCTCAGTGTAAATCATTTAGAGAAACTGATGGACAGACCCATTGGGGAAGGTGAGGAAAGGTTAGGTGGAACAGCAAAATTCATAAACATTGGGGGTGGACTACTGTACTGGGCATTTCCTCCACTGTCTGTCTGTGTATCTGGCTGTCATCCTTTTCCATTTCTCACCACAGAGAAGATGGGGGAGGTTGCCAGGGAGAAGTACCTGACGCACCCTGAGATGGGCAGCTTTTGTTAGAGCCCAAAAGACAGGCTGCCGGGAAATGGGGCTGCAGGCAGGGCTGGGCACTTAAGCCCTGAGGGGGCCGCGATGATGAGGAAGCCAGTCTCTGCTTCCTGGAACAGGGCAGGAAAGGATGCAGATTCCTAACGCCTGAGGACTCCTAAGAGAGCTTCTTTACTGAACTTGAAATTTCCAATTCCCTTTTTTATTTCGGTAACTTTGGCCCTGAACTAAGTGGGATCTTTTTTAAAAAGTAAATTTTCACTACCGTGAATATGTTATCATTTTAGTAAAATGATTTATTTTTAGTAGAAAAGCATATTTATCCTGGTCTCTTGGTAACAAAGCCGGTGGAAGCCTGAGTGACTCGGCCAGGTGCCACCTGTTCCCGGGGGGTGACATACCCAATGGACAGACCAGGGTTCAGGAGAAAGCAGATGATACCTCACCCCTGAGGGCAGAATGGAGCCTTTACAGTAAAGGTTACCTCTATAAAATGCATTAAAAGAGTGGCAGCCTAGAGCTCCAGCAGGACCGGCGAGGGAGGAAGACTTCATTTGGGTGCGCTCCGTGCTGGAGACCACAGCTTTCTTCCAGGGCCTGGGCAGTCGGGGGATGGGCTTGTTGCTTTAGTGGGGTTTCCCTCGAGAAAGGGGTTTCCAGTGTTGGGATAACTGGCTCACCCATTTCCCCCTGTGGCTGGAGATGAGGTGAGGGCAGGTCACAGAGGCTGGCTCGGCCAGGAGCTGGGACTTTATCCCGAGGGCAGCGGAGAACTGGTGGAGGATCCTCAGCTGGGGAGTGGCCTGGTCACATCGCCGCTGGGGGAGGATCTGTCATTCTAGGGGCTTGGAGAGGAGGGTGGATGAGGAGGGGTCCAGTCCTCCCCCAGTTAACCCAGGGGGAATTTGGGAAAACCCACTGTGCCCGAGGCTCCACACAGGCATTGTGATCTTCCTAGCACCCTGTGGATAGACGTGGGGTTCACCCTGTTTTGCAGGCCGGGAGGCAGAGGCTCAGAGAGAGCTGGTCACGTCCAAGGGCTCTCTGCTCGTGTGGCAGGATTGGAATCCGAACCCAGGTCACCATGAGAAACCATGGACTGTTGGGCCTCGTGCCTCAAAGGCAGGCCCAGGCCCAGGCGGAAACGAGGTCCGCCGTAAATGCCTCCTAGGGAATTACGTGCCACGCTCTCTGCTGAGGAGGAGCCTGTAAGCACAGCGTGGGGGTGGGCGGGAGGAGGCCTTTGACTCCCCCAGGCTGGCGAGGGGCGCTGGGTGCCTGAGCCGGGAGGAGGGCAGTAGGCTCTCGGAAGGAAGCAGGGTGTCCTCGTGGGAGGCTGACGGAGCTGGGTTGCATAGCAGGCACTCCGTTCTCATACAGGGTGAGCTGCTTATCTGGGATGGTTTGAAGGGAGCTGATAGGGATGGGGGCACTAAAGTCCTCTAAGTCGGCCTGCAGCCCACTGCCATGGAGGAAGGACCCTCCCCAGGTTCTAGCTGAGAACTCATTACTCAGAAGGGAAGAACCAGTCGCACTGAGAAGCTGGTTCCTACCTGCTCTGGGGGTAGCCCTTCCTCTGGCCTCATTCTCCCTCCAGGGCTGGAGATATCAGGGCCCTGGAGACCCTGATGCTGTCTAGGGTCTGCCACCAGCTGACCGTGTGGTTGGATTAGCCCCAGCCCATCTTTCGCTTTCTCGATATGTCCCTGGAGGCTAGTGGACTTGGTGATCACTAGGGCCAGTGGAGCTCTAAGTGGTTCTGTAATTCAACACCAGCTTAGAGTATGATGCCAAGCCAGTAACACTCCCAGCTGGGCACGGCACAGGTCAGAGGGGCTGCAGGGATGAATGCATGGGATCAGGGCCTCTGCCAACTGTTTCCCCTGGAACTGCCCTGGGCTCCAGTGCAGGGTCCTCTCCAGTTTGCCACCTCTTCTCTTGGCCAGCATTCTAGGCCCACCTCCCTGGGCCCAGCCTTACCTACTGTGCCCTTAGGGTGCTCTGGTTCATTTCTTCTGATGATGTGTTTGGCTCAGGTTGCCAGGCAACAGAGATGGAGCTGTTTTGCCCTTCCTGCTGACAGGCATTTATCCCATACAGAGGACAGCAGAATGGGTGACAGCTCCCAGGTACTCCTACTCCAGGACACTTCCTTCTGTAGCCAGGTGGGTGGGTGGTAAGCGGGGAGGGCTGGGAAGGGGCCAGAGCCACGAGGGATATGCGGTGTCCCCAGTAGACCAGTCCCAGCTCCTATTCCAGCTCCATCACCAACGGCATCCTCTTGAGCCCTGGGCTTCCACCCCAGCCTGGCCCTCTCTGTCTGGGTGTTGGGATGTAACACCCAGACAGAGAGGGTCCTCAGAAATGAGGACCCCCGGTGCTCATTTCCCTCCAAGACAGTAGGGTCTTTATGACCTTGTTGGACTTTCAAGATGTGTCTAATACATCAATATGTGGCACATGCTAAATGCTCCAGTAAGAGGTAATTTTGTCGGTGAAATAGTGACGGCACCCCCCCTCCCCCGCTGCTCGTAGATGTATGAGGGGAAGAGAAGTAGGGGTGCAAGGTTTGGAGAATCACTGATGGACCGTTTTTGTGTAGTGAGCTGCAGGGCAGCGTTCTTGTGATCTGACAGGTAGAGCTGCTTATCCATTTTGTAGATGAGGGAAGTGAGGCTCTGAGAGGCGAAGATGTTTACACAGGGTGCGGGACCCAGAAGCTGCTATTGCTGAGCTGGGAAGGACCCCCGGGTCTCTGACTCACTGGCCAGCGTTTTCCCTGCTGCCTGGCCTGGCAGGGAGGGGGACAGACTCACCCTGACCCACTGTGGCCCCACAGCTGCTCACAAGCAGAGCACCTCAAGTTCACTGCCACTGTCCTTCCCTGAGGACACGGCCCAGGGACTGCAGGCTGGAGGGTCTGCGGTGTTGTGAGTGGGACAGTTCTTGGACCGAGGTAGGTGGATCATAAGCCTCAGCCAGTGTTGATGTGAGTATTAACTACACAAGCAAGGCTGCGGGTGTGGTCTGCTGGGGAATCAGGGGAGGCTTCCCGGAGGAGGTGGTGCACAGTGAGCAGGAATTCACTGGCAGGTGAGGGAGGCATCATGAGCAGAGTGCCCAGCTGTGCCAAGGCTGAGGGCTGTGATGGGCATGGACCTTCCAGGGAATTGGGTATCCTTCACGTGGCTGGGCTCTGGCGTGGTTGGGGGAACGTGGTGGGAGGAGTTGCACCTGGGGAAGCAGGGTCAGGCCACACACAGGAGTCTGAGTCTTCCCTGCAGGCAGCTGGGACCCAGTGGGGGGCTTCAACCAAGGAGGGACATGCTTATGGGTTAGAAGACAAGGCTATGGCCCACTTGCAGGCAGGAGATCCAGGTGGCCTGAACCAGGCCGGCTGGGAACATTCAGAGGATGGAATTTAGAGGAGGCCTTGTGACAGGTATCAGCTTGAGCTTCCTTCCAGCCCTGAAGTTCACCTCTGCTGGGAATGTACATTTTCTTGATCCTTTCTCTGTTGACTGAGGACTCAGGAACAGTGAAGGGTTATAGAGGAGGGACTTCTGTCCTTCTCTGCAAGACCACACTGTCCCCAGATGTACCCAAACTGGCTGCCTTAAGCTCCTCTGCCCTTCCAACCTCCACAATGCCCTGGGTGCTCCGGGACTGCTGGCAGCCCTTCCAGACTCTTCCCGTCTGCCAGCTGCTCAGGGCAGGTGTACACCTGGAGAGGAGCGGGCCGCTGGGTGTGTGAGCTCCTGCCTCTTGTGCAGCCTCCTGCCACTGCCTCCCTTGCTGGGCTTCTCTTCCAGCAGACACTGGACTCCCTTCCTTTGCTTTCTTCCATAGATTCCCTTGCTCTTCTCTGCCAGCTTCCAGCTCCCCAGCCAGCTCAAGCGTCCCTGAGGACTTGAGGGAGGACTGTGTGGGGAAGAGCTTCCCTCCCCGCCTTGGAAACAGAAACCTAGTCTTAAGCTGGCTGTGCAAAAGGCAAAGGGTGGGAGCCAGGGAGCTGGCGTGGAGACAGGGGGCTGCCTTCCTGAACCTGGCCCCCACCCGCAGGCCCGCTCATGGTCTGATGGTCTGTTCTCAAGGCCTGAAACGCCACCCTCCAAAGCCCTGGTAACCTCTGCTCCCTGCCCCTCATGTCTTCTGCCCGTGGAGGTTACTGAGCCCCACCTGGGTATTCCTTTGCCGGGGTAGCTGGTAGGGGGAGAATATCCTAATTAAGCCTCGTCAGTGGTCACAGCACGGTTCAGTGGCCCCTGTGGGCAGGGCCATGGTAATGGTCTGTGAGGTCAGAGTGGGTAAGGAGACCTGTGCCCTCGGCTGGTGCTCAGCAGAGGTGTCACCCCTGCCCGGAGCTGCTGGCCTAGAGAAAAGGGCCTGGAAGCTGGCCGCAAGCAGCTCAGCCCAGCTTTGACCTGTTCGAAACCCCGCTGGGTACCCCCGTTGCCCCCATCCCGGGGCAGAAGCAGGACCAAGAGACACATCCCTGGTTCGGGACTGCAGAGCTGCGAGTGTGACCTCCTCATGGGCGTCAGGTCCCTCTAGGGGAGGCGTGCGGATTCCGAGAGAGGTAGAGAAAATGTTCTGTTCTGACCCTGTTGACGAGCGGGGAATAAACATCACACAGACTGAAGAGGGTAAAGTGAAGCATTCAAACACACATTTCTTGTGTATTTCCCCATCCAGTGAAGGAGAGGGGGGAGTCGGGAAGTGCAGGGAAGAGAGGGCCATGGAGGCACTGAGGGGAGGCCCCCCCACCAGACGCAGCTGCCGGAGCGCACCTTCACAGGCCTGTTGGCCGCCACGCGCTGTGGCCTTGGGAAAGCCCGGGTGGCGGAAGGCTCTAGGCAATGGTGCTCTCCGTCCCGGGGCCCCGACCAAATAGAATTAAAGGGTCCTGTGGAGGCACTGATTCCTGTTGGGGCACAGGAGTGACGGGACTAATTCTGTATTCATGTGGAGGATGAGCTGAGGGGTGGGGGCTGCAGCTGTGAGGAGGCCGACGACCCTCGCCAGGCAGAGCAGGAGTGGAGAGAAGGGCTCTCGCCTCGGCCCCGGGAGATGAGGGGGGCGTTCTTCAGCTCCACGGCCCCAGTGCTGCAACACCGGGCCTCCATGAGCAGACGGAGCCTCGTCTCTCCGTCCCCAAGGCCAGCTGGCTCTGCCCCACTGGGACCCTGCAGTTCCCAGACTGGGGTGCTGCAAGTAGGGTCAAGCCTTGGGGCCAGGAGATTATTAGGTTCTGCTCTTCTCTGTGTAGAGAGCACCTCTGAGAAGGGTTTATTTTTAGGGGAAAAAAAAAGCCGCTCTCAGATTAGCCACTTATTTTAGGGATATTAGCAGATCCTACTTGTAGCACCAGGATCCGGAAATTCTCCCCGGATTCTAATCCATCACTCCCCCACATCCAGCCAAAGCACTGCCGGCTGCTGCCCACGTCAGAATGTGAAATGCAGGCCTGGAAAGGTGCCCTGCCAGCCCACCCACCCTGGTTCTCTCCCACCTGCATCAGAAGAGGGCAGAACCCCAGGTGTTGGGCCAGAAGAGCCAGCTCCTCCCCTTTCTCCGTCATGGAGCCGAAGGGTCCTCTAAGCCAGAGCTCTGGTCTGGACAGCAGTGTCCACTCATCTGTCCACCTCACCTCGGGGGCTGGAAGTGCTGTGGGAAATGTATGGTGAGGTAGTCACAGCCCCTGCCCACCACAGCCTCCGTGCAGGGCACCTGGGGCCTTCAGTCCTAAACAGAGAGACCTGCGAGCTTCTGCTGCAGGTGACCAGCCACTAACACCGCCGCAGGAGAGGAGGCAGGGGCTGAGGGAAGAGTAGAGGGGGCATCTTTTAGGGATGTGAGATGGTTTGACAGGTACAACCTAAGGTGACCCTGAATGAGTCACCCCCTTGCCTAGTCCCTTCCCCTTGAATGCAGATGGAACCTGACACTTGGGTCTAGCCAACATAGTATGGCAAAGATGATGGGCTGTCACTCCCATGGTTGTTTCTCTAAAAGACTCCTCTGCTGGCCTTGAAGGCGTGAGCTGCCATGTGGTGAGAGGGCAGTGAGGGGTCATGTGGTGAGGAACTGTGGGTGGCCTCTAGGGGAAAAGCAGCCCCTGGCCGGTAGCCCCCAAGAAGATGGAGACTCAGTCCTCCAGCCACGAGGGACTGAATTTGGTCAGCCACCAGAGACAGGAGCTTGAAAGAGGACCCCGAGCTCCAGAAAGAAACATAGCCCTGCCAATACCATGATTGTAGCCTTGTGAGACTGCGAACAGAGGTCCCAGGAAAGCCGTGCCCAGACTCCTGCCCCAGGGGAATGAGATATAATAAATGTATGTTTTTTTTTAAATTTATTTATTATTTATTTATTATTTATTTTTGGCTGTGTTGGGTCTTCGTTTCTGTGCGAGGGCTTTCTCCAGTTGCGGCAAGCGGGGGCCACTCTTCATCGCAATGCGCGGGCTTCTCACAGTCACGGCCTCTCTTGTTGCGGAGCACAGGCTCCAGACGCGCAGGCTCAGTAGTTGTGGCTCACGGGCCTAGTTGCTCCGCGGCATGTGGGATCTTCCCAGACCAGGGCTCGAACCCGTGTCCCCTGCATTAGCAGGCAGATTCTGAACCACTGCGCCACCAGGGAAGCCCACGTCTGTTGTTTTGATCCACTAACTTTGTGGTATTTGTTACACAGCAACAAATAACTAATACAGATGGGGTGAAGATTTTTCCAGGGAAGACACACCTTAGAGATGTCCTCCTTTTGCAGACAAGGAGTTGGAGCTTCCATGAGGGATATGACCTGCTCCTGGTTAAGCAGCTGGCTGGGGCCGTGGGAGGAGGGAGGCCCCGGGAGTCGGGTCCTGGTTCTTGCTCTGCTACTGCTCTCCCTTCGTGCAGCTTTGAGCAAACCCTCCTGCTTCCTGGGCCTCCAATTTTTCCTCTGTGACGTGAAGGACTGGATCTGATGATCTCTAGGTGCCTTCTTGCCATGACTTGGTATCCTGAGGCCACTGTGATCTGTGATCCTTCTAGAAGCCAGACCTCAGGGCCTTAGTGAGTTTTAATCTCTGCTGCTCCTCCCGTGCTGTGTGTTTCCACTGCGGCTTCAGGAGGCATGATCTTCCTGTCCTGGGCACACTTCCGTAAGCCTGATGGGTTCAGGCAAACCTCTGAAGTGGAGCTCTTGGCTCTGTACCAGGAGTTACTATCTGGCCGTGACCCTGGGGCCATGTGACCCTGGGCAAGCGGCCCCTCTTCTCTGACCGCACATCTCCTAGCTCAGTGAGAGGCTTGGACAAAGTTAGTTCCAGGGTCCTCGATGGCTCACACCCTCTGTGGTGCTGCTTTGGAGAAGGGCTCCTTAAGGACCTGGAGCTTGTGGGATGGGACAAGTGAGCCTGGATACATCTTCTTGGTACCCAGGCATCCAAGTCCAGGGGCAGACCTGGGTGTACGCCCAGTTCCTTGTTCCCCAGCCTGGCCCTCCGGCCACCTCAGTGCCTGGCCAGCAGTCATCTCTGGTCCACAAGGGCTGGAGACAAAGAATCCTCCTTGCCTGCTGGGTGGTCCTGTGCTCACTCTCAGGCCCAGGGGTCCGGAGATCTAGAGTGCATCTTCCACCCCCGAAACAATGGTCCTCGTCTCTAAACTTCACCTGGAAGGCCATGCCTACTCTCCAGGTGAATCTTGAGCAGGTGCCCTTGAGCCCATCCTGAGGGCAGGAGGGGTCTTCTTTCTGTGGACTGAATGGGGAGGTCTCCACATCCACTCTTCCCTCACCAGCTGGCTCTGGACGTGCAGGGGCTGGGATTGTGCCCATTTCCTCTTTGGCAAAGCAGCAAGGTGCACAGAGTGAGCAGGCTGTGTGAGGGTATGCAGGGACAGGAGGGGGCGCTGGGCCCCCACAAGTGCCAGGAACAGCTCCCTGTGCTCGGGGAGGCCTTGGAGTCAGCACCCTTGGTCAGCGCCAGCCCAGCGTTCCTCTGAAGGATGCCATGCCTCCAGCAGCCTGTGACCTTGAGGCCACCTTCCACCTGACCAGGCGAGCTTGATCTCATGGCCAGGCAACAGCTGGGCCCCCTTGGATGGGGGCTGTGGGTCCACTGTCACAAGGCCCTTCTGACTGGACCTCAGCTGATAATCTGGAAAACACAAGCCATGGCTCTCAGCGCTCTGTCCACGCATTGTCACTGCCCCACTGTCCTCTCCCTGTGAATGAGGCTTTTAATAGCAATGCCACCAGCAATTTGCCTTAGGAAGAGAAGTATAAATGTGAGCATGTACGTATATTACTTTGCCAACCTCCATGCTGTGGATGAACCAAGAGTTCCTCTTAGTTAAACTACCAAATTGCATTAACACCAGCCTTGTCAAAAGATCAGCTGGTGGTGGGAATTTAGCATGTGTTTCTTCCTTCTCTCAAACATACATATCCTCACTATGGATGAATTCTTCACAGCACCCATGCAGCTACTCAGACATGTGACATGATTGGCCAGCGTAGGGTCTGACTAGAGTTGGGCTGAGCCTCAAGCCAATTGGAATGGAGTGCATCCTGCCCATCCAGGTCTGGCTGTCCAGGGAAGCCAAGCCAGAGTGTGTGCACCGCAGGCGGGGGCTCCTGTTCTAGCTGGGGGTGGAGAGTGGCTAGCACTCAAAGCTAGCAGGTGCTGATGCTGCTGTTGGGACCTGGAGGGGAGACCCAGCACCTCTTTGAAGCTGAGAAGAGTGTTCAAGATGACTCAGTGAGGTAGAGAGGGTCCAGACAGTGGGTGAGCTGGCCATGGTGGGGAGGAACTCTGCAGCCCACATGAGCTATGTGCTCAGGCTCAGGTGGTTTTCAAGAAATCCTGAAGACATCATCCTTGATGAGGTTCTCAGGTTCGTAGCTAAGACACCAGGGGTACTAGAGAGTTCCCCCACACACCAGGGCTTCTGGTGCCTGCTGGATTGAGAGAGAGAGAGAGTGTGTGTGTGTGTGTGTGTGTGTGTGTGTGTGTGTTTGCATGCATCTAAGTGAGCATGAGCACCTGGTGGTTATGCCAGGGTTCTGCCCACCAAGCTGTCCTGTCCAGGCTTACTCCATCTCCTGGCCTGTGGTTAGAAGGGCTCACAGCAGTTCCCCAATGCCCAGCTAGGTCCCTGTTCTTGGTGAAGACTGTTGATGCCAAGTACAGTTATATTCTATTTCCTTAGGAAAATTTCACATTGACCACAATGTTTAATCAGAACAAGCCATTCCCTGAATGTGTGCAGAATCTGAGACAGGGATATAACACACATATGTATGTGTGTGCATAATTTAAAAAATCATCATATTTCGTTTTTTCCTTTAACTTTTTATTTTGACGTAAGTTTAGGCTTATAGAAAGTTGTAAGACTAGTATGAAGACTTCTCACATGCCTTCCACCCAGAATGTTAACATTTTACTGCTCTTGTGGGATTCATAGCACTTCTGTGAGATAGGCACTTCCACCTCCATTGTACAAATGAGGATGCTGAGCCTCAGAGAGGATAGTAACTAACTCAAGGTCACACAGCAAATAAGTGGCAGAGCCAAGAGTAAAATCCAGGCCTGTCAGTGTGTGTGCTGACCATGTGTGATGTAAGCGTGAGTGTGTAGGTGTCTTGCTCCTTCTGCCCAAAGAACTTCCTTTCTTGTGTTGTAGATCTGCTAGCAAGAAATTGTCTTGGCATCTGACTTCTTTATATCAACTCCATTTTTGAAATATTTTTGCTGGGTATAAAATTCTATGTTGACAATATTTTTCTTTCAGTACTTCAGAGATGTCAGTTCATTTTCTTCTGGTTTGCATGGTTTCTGACAAGGTAACAAAGATTTTTATTCTATGTTTTCATAGGTCTGTGATCCAATATATTCTTGTTATTTCTGTTTAAACAGTCAGTTATCTTTTAAAGAGATTTCAATGATACAAAAGAAATCTTACACATTTTCCCATGTAATGACCATTCCCTGTGTTCACTATTCCTTTATGTGGACTCACATTTCCATCTGGTGTCATTTCACTTTTTCCTGGAGTACTACCTGTACAGGTCTATCAGCTTTTGAGTATTTGAAAAAGTTTTTATTTCATCCTTGTCTTTGGAAGATGTTTTATAGTATATGTCTGAAAGTTACAGAATTCTAGGTTGATAAGTTTTTCTTTCAGGACTGTACAGATATTGCTCCATTGTCTTCTTGCTTGCATTGTGTCTGAGGAGAAGTTGCTGTCTTCTTTATCTTTGTTTCCCTGTATATAGTGTGTCATTTTTCCCTGGCTACTTTTATGATTTTCTCTTTATCACTGATTTGGTGCAATTTGATTATGATGTGCCTTTGTGTGGTGTCTTCTATGTTTCCTTTGCTTGGGGTTCGTTGAACTTTTTGGACCTGTGGTTTACATTTTCTCTCAAATTTGTAATATTTTCAGTAAAACTTTCTTCAAATCCTTCGAGGACTCCAAATACATGTATGTTAGTCTACTTGATGTCATCCTACGGCTCACTAGTGTTCCAGTAATTTATTTCTATTCTTTTTACTTTGTGTTTTATTTTAGATATTACTCTGTCTTCAAGTTCATTGATCTTTTCTTCTGCGTTTAATCTGGGATTAATCTGTAGCTAGCCCATCTAGTGAATTTTTCGTTTCCCACGTTATAGTTTTTACTTCTAGAAGGATGATTTGTGTCTTTTTAAATATCTTCCACATCTCTGTTTAACTTTTTGAACATATGAAATGCAGTCATAATAATTGTTTTTTTAATACTTTTGTTTGCTAATTCTAACATTTGTGTCAGTTTCGACTGATTTTTTTCTCCTTATTAAGAATTTATTTTATTGCTTCTTTTCATGCCTGGTAATTTTTTATTGGATGCTAGACATTGTGAATTTTGTCATGTTGTGTATTGGATGGTTTTTGTATTCCTATAAATTCTTAGGATTTGTTAGCTGGGACTGGAGTGGTGCTCAGTCTGGGGCTAATTATTTCCCACTCTTGAGGCACAGCCCTTCAGAGTTCTCTCCCAATGTCCCATGAATGAGGAAGCTTTTCACTCTGGCTGGTAGGAACAGGCACTATCCCAGGCCTATGTAGATGCCAGGTACTGTTTCCTTTTTAATCCATTTGGGTGGTTCTTTCCCAAGTCTTGAGCAGTTTCTTTACACACCTTTGCTGATCAGTCCTCAGCTGAAGACTTAAGGGAGCCGCTTCGCAGACCTCTGGTGTTCTCTCTCTCTCTGTGCACCTCTTTCCTCTCTTGTGAACTTCAGCTGCCTTGTTTTCTGCAGACTCTCAGCTCTATCTCCCCATTCCCTGTGCCATGTCCTGAAGTTTTCTCAAGGCAACAATTTGGGGGCAGTTGGGGGACTCACTTGATTTGCTTTATGTCTCTCAGGGTTTACTGTCCTTTACTGCCCTTATGTACTGTCTTGAAAATCATTGTTTCATATATTTTGTCTGTCTTTTGATTGTTTCCAGTGAGAAGATAAATCTGATGACTGGAAGCTAACATCTTGGGTCTTTGTTTTTTCATTTAATCATTTATTTGTAGGGGACACTGGTCTGGGCCCATGAGTGAGAACATTGGCTTGGACAGGAGTGTTGTCTGGTCTAGTTAGTATTCTTGATTTTCATCTGTGATGTTCATGCAATTAATTATATAAACGTAAATTTGCTGCATGATTTCTGTGCTCTGGACTCTCTGTAAGAACTTTCTGCTATCCAGCTCTTATTACAATCTCATCATTAACAACTAGTTTGGTCTTGTCTTATGAATACTGTGAATCGTACAGTTGATCACGTTAGCTTTTTTTTTTTTTTTTTTTTGCTCTGACCTCCAGAGAGCTCAGGCAGTTCCTTAGTCTGACTTTAATGATCAGGTAATATACTTTAAGATGTATGTCTGTGAACAAACTTTTTGCTCCAGCCTTCTCTTTTTAGCTTATTTATCCTTTCCCTTATATCCCTCTCAAAATTCTTAGTTGCAAATAAGAGAAATCTACTCTCACTCTCCAGCTGATTCAAGCAGACAGTGTATCAGAGCAATGACTGGGGAGCGCAGAGTCTCTGGGAGGGTCAGAGTCAGAGAACCAGGCTTGGAGCAGCAGCCTGAGTCACACCAGGACGGGTCCAGGGAGAGACACAGTCCCTCTGCTGAGTACTGTCAAAGGCTGACGTTGAAACCCACATCAGAATCCAGGGACATCCCACACCTCACTAGATTCATGTCGGTCATTTCTGGTGAGTCTCACGTGAGCATCTGATGGGCGAAGTCTAGGTCAGATGCCTACAACAGAGCTGCAAGGGAGGCTCTTGCATTGGGGAGGATGGCTTTAGACCTCCCCAACACAGTAGGGGCATTCAAAGGAATTGGGCAGCTATCCACTATTGTTATTGATAGGAAGCTACTGTATCCTGATATTATTTTAAATAATATAGTCACCGGTGATCCTTTTGTGGGGGAAAAAAGGAGAGGGTTAACCCAGGCTATCAGATGAGTGCGAGCACTCCTGGGCACAGCAGTCATGCCAACGCGCAGCCTGGTGCACCCTCCCTGGCCTCCGTGCCCCTCCGCCCTCCCACCAGAGCAGACAGCGGAGCACAGTCCCTTCTTGGGCTCTCAGGGCTCCAGGCCGGTGGAGGTGGGAGTGGGAATGGGATGAAATGTTTGAAGGTTAGCGAGACCCAAGGGTCAGAGGGACTCTGCCCACAGCTGGAAATGAGCCCCTCCCTTGGTCCTTTTATCTAGCTGCATTTCAGGCTTGGTAAGCATTGTCACTTGCCTCAAACTGGAAGCAGCCCTTAAAGACCATCTAGCCTGACCTCGTTGGAATAATGACCTCTTAGCTCAGTGAGTGGCAGAGGTGAGATATATGTTGGTGGGGGGAGGGAGTGACCCAGGGCAGGCTTTCCTGGCATCACTGGGCTCAGACAGAGCAGATGCGGACAGTTGGAGGACAGTGGGGAAGCGAGAGCGTCGGGGATGGACCAGGCTCCCAGCTGGAGCAGGAGAAAGGGCCTGGGCCGGACCAGCCCCTGCCACTGTCCTGCGACCCCTCCCTCCGCTCCTCCTCCCTCCTCCCTCCTCCCTCCTCCCTCCTCTGTTCTGTCTTCCCTGGGTCCCCGGTGAGGCCCAGGTGACTGAGCATCCTCTGGCAGAGGGAATTAACACACTTAATTAAAGTGTCCAATTAAGAGCTTTGCATATTTCTTAATTACCGCCTGAGTCTTTGGGGGGATGGTTTGAAATGGGATTTTCACGTGTTTCCTCATTTAGCCTATGGTGAGCCAGCTGGCGCCTCAGGGCTCAGGTAGGAGCTGGCAGAGCCCTATTCTGCAGCAGCTCTTCTGAGCATGAGGTGGCAGGGTGGGGTGTGCAGCAGGAGCCCGGCGCCCAGCACCCCACGCTTCTCCACCTTGCAGGAGGGCAGGGCTGGGTTTCCTGGTTTGTGAAAATAGAACAAAAGGAAACAAGGGTCAGACAGATGAAGCTGGTGTCTCCAGCTGTTCATCTTATCACCACAGGGCCTGGGGGCTGTGCACCCCATGGTCAGGCCAGGAATGGGGAACTTTGTAGGCAGGGAGGTGCATGGGACTGGTGGAGCCATCTCCCCAGGCCCCTGCAGAGCAGGGACACTGGACCAGGAAGAGACTGGCCTCCTTCCCAGCATCAGGATGAGGACTGGGCCCCTCCATGGCAGGCCCTTCCCAGCACTCCCCAGCATTTCCCATCTGTGTTCTGGAAACTGAGCTGATGGGACACCTGAGTTAGCTGGGCCCATCGTAGGAATGGGTTGCTGGTCTGAGCCCTGGGGAAGCAGATTTGCCTTTTCAGCCCCGAGGGCCACCTTGTGACAGCTTCGGACCTTCTCTGACCTGGGCAGGCTGATGGGGCTATGGGCCAAGAATGCAGAGACCCTTTCCCTGGCATGGGGACTGCTTTCCTAAAAACACAAGTGTCTGAGAGGTGGGCAGCCCGCCAGGGCAGCCTGGAGATGGCAGTGAGGTCTGCCACATCTTTCCTGCCTGCCACCCTGGGCCCAGCTCTGTGACCCCAAGGAGGACCAGTGGGGACCCCACTGACCATCCAGTGACACTCCTGCGCTGGTGTGGGCAGCAAACGTGAGTGAGCAACTGGGCACAGATTGTGGGGCAAGGTTCGGGTGTGGCTCGGTGGGGGGGACCCCAGGGGTGGGACACACGCTGCCAGGTCTTGGCAGACCCTCTACCAAGTCTCCAGCGAACTTCTTGCGCTCTGCCTCACATTTTGCCCCATTTCTGGCCCTCAAGACAGTCTTTCCACCTCCACCCTCACCCACAGTGGAGGTGACAGGTCAGAGAGGGGTCCTTCCTGGAGTGAGAGAGTGTCGGAGTGGGAGTCTGGGGGCTCACAGCCCACTCAGCTGTCAGCCTGTGGCCCGGGCACCAGCCACGCCCGGGAACTCTCATAGGCACTGACCCCAAAGCCCTGGGAGTCTGGCTTCACGTGGCAGCCATGGCGAGATGTGGGTAAGGGACAGCTGTATGCGGAGGACACCTCAGCCTCACATCACCAGACCCCTCTGGTCCCTCTCCTGGGAATGCTGTCCCCCTGATGCCTCGTCTTCACCAATCAAGACCCAGCCCAAATGCCACCGCCTGCAGGATGCTTCTGCAGTTCCCCAGCAGAGAGTGGCCTTGCCTTTTTGTTGGCCTCTCGGTACCCCCTCTCAAGTTGCCTCGCATCTTAGGTGTTTGCACCTGAATCTGGCTCTGCCACTGGGTGAGGGCTGCTGTAGGGCAGAAGGACATCTGCTTCTCACTGTGAATTCTGCGCCTAGCCTGGGCCTAGCACGGAGTAAGCCCCCACTGGGTGTTTGTTGAATGAGTAGAGAGGCCTCACGTCCTCTGCAGCTACCTAGAAGCGACCTGAATGTACAAAAATCTATTTACCTGGGACCTGCCACTGAGATGGGGACTGGGACCCATGGGAGGCTGGGGGAGTGAGTGGCCCCCATGGGTGAGGTCCAGGTGGGTGCTGCTAGCTGACTGTGAAGGGCCACCTTGCACTGGTGGAACTTCAGGGTGTGTGGAACCGAGCTCATCGGGACAGCCCATGGGTATGCAAGACCTCTGGGCCCGAAGCTTAGATGTGGGTAAGGAAAGGACTGTTCCGTGGTGACATCAATAATGGAAAATAAGCTTAGATCCTCAGCTCATGAGGTTGAATGATTATTACCCATCATTATGTAATGATATTTTTCTGAATGTAGCGCTGGTATTTGTGCTTTGGTCTGACAATTTTAAAGAAAGCTTTTATGGGTGACCTGAATCCAGAGTGATGACTTGGTGTTTGCTCCTTGTCCAGTTTGCTTGGGCTTAAGGAATGGCCCCATCATGTGCTAGTCACAAAGCCAGGTGTCAGGGAGGCGTCCTGGGCTCTCCTCTGAGTCTGACCAGTTACTAGGTCCTGTCACTCTCCTCTGCTCTCCACTTCTCCCCAGCGCCACTGCCTTTGCTTTAACTGAGATCCGCCATCCCTCGCTGGATTCCTGCCCCCAATCTGGCCCCTGTAGGCCCTTCCCCCCTTAGAAGTGTAAGTTTTCTTCCTAAAGCACAGAACTGTTGCTCTGATTACCTAATACTCTATAACAAACCACCCCAAACTTAGTGGCTCAAGAGGATGAAAATATTTACTTTGCTCAGGAATCTATAGTTTGGGCAGGTCCTAGCAGGGAAAGGGTGCCTCTGTTCCACTTTGATGGCTCCAAGGCTGGGGCTTGAGTCATCTGAAGGCTCGCCCACCCACAGGTCTTCTGGCTGTTGGCTGCTGGCTGGAGGCCTCCGTTTCTCGCACATGGGTGTCTCCATGTGGTTCTCCCACGTGTAGGCTGCCTTGGGCTTCCTCACAGCATGGCGGCTGGGTTGAAGGGCTAGCTTCCAGAGTGTGAGGGAGCTGGAGCACTCCAGACCAAAGCTGTGCTGCCTTTTCTAACCTCGCCTTTGAGTCACACACGGTGCCATTTCTGCCACAGTCACAGGCCCGCAGATTTACCTCTGGATAGAGTGTCCGTGGTACATTGTAAGAAGAGCACATGGTATGGGGTATATTTTGTGAGCCATCGTGGCCATTATGAGCTGCCACACCTTTCCCACCACCTCTCTGCTTAAGACCCTTAGGAAGCTCCTGCCACCCCTGGGAGAGAATCGTGCTCCTTGATGTGGCCACATGGCCTGGCCATCTAGACCCTGGCCCACCGGGCTTGCCTCTATCTGTCCGTCCCTTCCCTTCCTCTACAGCTGGCCCAGAGATGGATTTTGGTTTAAATCAACTCAGTGGCCATACGTAGCTTCCTTGAACAGTGTTTGTCGTTTACCCCTCTCCTTACACACCTGGTCTGGCCCCATTTTCCCTGAGACAAAGGACAGGGGAAATGACCTTGATCTTGTTGCCTCCCATCTCTTTGCACAAGCTTTTTATCTTCCTGCCTGTGTGCATTTGCTCCCACTGTTCCCTCCGCCCAAAATACCTGGTCTCCTCTGACCCCCCCTTGCCACAGTTCAACAGCTGCCCTTGCAGCCTTCCTGATGCCCAGCCCCCTGGGCCCCCGCCCTTTGTGATCTCCTGCTTTGCTGCTGATCAGACCTTCCCATAAACCAGCGCAATGTCATTCATGAGGTGAGGTCTTTGGCGTCATATCTGGTTTTATACGTCAGCTCCACTGCTTCCCAGCCATGTGACCTTGGGGATAAGAACCACCTCATTGGATCATGATGAGGATTAATGAGGAAACCTAAGAATTTCTTGTCTGGCGCTGAGCAGAATCCCAGTAAGAGTTAGCGTTTCCATTCCTTCTTTCTAGAGGCTCCTAGTAAGTGCTCAGGAATGAATTTTCTCACCCTCATTTGGGTGAAAGAGGGAAAATACGTCTCCCTGCTTAATCATGTGGGATTAAACCACCAGAAGATTATAAGAATATTGCTGAGCCATGAGCAGAGAGAAAAAAGCTCAATAATGATTGCCTGCTTATTTTTAATAAAATCTTTCCAGTAGAGCTGAATCTCTGCCCTGGGAAAGAGTGCCACGTTGCTGCAGTGGTGTCCGAAGGCAGTTGTTAGAAGGGCAGTGGGACAGTATGACCTTGAGAACAGGGCTGTGTGGGGAGGACGGCCCTCCCACAGGCTGCAAGGGGCCTCAGGAGGGTGGGGGGCCTCAGGGGGAGGGTCTCCCACCCCTCCCCCCACCCAGCCCTGTCTGAGCTGCTTGAATGCGCTGCCCTCTTGGGCCTCCCCTTGGCTGGCCCAGTGGTGGTGCCCAGTCAGGTGACGGCTCCAGCTGTCACACTGCTCTTTGCGGTGAGACGAGAGTGGCCAGGTAGGTGGGCTGTGCAGGCTCTTCATACCCAGGTTCCAGCACCTTCCACCCAGAGCGGTTGTTGAGGGTGGGGTGTGGGGTCAGGAAGTGCATGGGGCGGCCCCTTTACCCAGCCAGCTCCTTTACGTGATGCCAGGGCAGCAGTGGGCGAGGGGCTCCTTTGTAAAGCTCTGCCTCAGGGCCCTAGGGACAAAGCATGGAGGCACCTTTCCTGCTGTTGGTGCTGCATAGTGTTGCCTGGGCTCTGCTCTGAGGGCTCGTTGGTCCCCTGCAGGCTGGTGAGCCCCACCCTGGAGCCCCGGGGCCATGGGTCAGGGTGGAGGCCTGGCTCAAGTTGGGGCCGGGACAGGACACACCAGCCATGGAGTTGATGCACACTTGCCTGCAGTAAAGGGTGCACACTGAGGCCGCGGGGAGGATGAGCAGTTAGAGGCCTCTAAGCAGGGAGGCCACGCTGACAAGTTCAGACAGGGTCTCAGCCATGTTGTCCTGGCAACCGTGGAAAGAGTATGGGTGGTCCTGGGGAAGCTCTGAGGCAGGGAAGAGGAGGGCTTCTGCTCTGAGAAATGAGAAAAACCACCTAGAAGAGTGGTTTTTGATAACGAGGCTGTCATTCAGTCCAGGCCTCAGTTGGGGTGCTGGGCCCCAGGTGTCCTAACCCATCCATCGTTGCTTTGCTGAGCCCTCCGTTTGCCCAACACGTGCCTGAATTCCCAGTTTCTGGCCTTGCAGGTTGGGTCAAGCACTGCCTGAGTAGGGAGAGGCTCTGCCTCCAGCCCATCGCAAGAAAAAGGTGCCTTGACTTGGCAAGGCTATTCCCGGAGCTCCGTGATATCTACAGTGGAGGCAATAATGACCCGGCAGAATCCTGAAACCCAGCGTGACCCAAAGATGCTGAGGAGTGTCAGGGGTAGGAGCTCAGTCCCTGGTCTGACCACCTTATCCTGGCCCTGCTCAGCTCTGGCCCTAGGCAAGGAGCTGTCAGCTCGTTTCCCCTTGTATAAAATGGGGGTGCATGAGTACCTGCTTCAGGGTTGAGGACTAACCAGGGTGGTCTTAAGGGCTTAGTACAGCGTTGCCGCAAACACAGAAGTCCTGCAAGCTTCAGGTAGGCGGGTGTCCCGTCTCCTCTGTTTACTGCTGTCGTGTAAGTCTGTGCCTGGCACAGCCTTGGGGTGTGCCTGACGCACTCCGTAAATAGAGGGTTCAGGTGTTGCCTGTTAATGGTGACTGTGAGAAAGCTCAGAAAATACTGGCACTGGCCGGGACCCCACACCTAAAAATTCCTCCTGCACAGTCCCAGGACACTACTTGTTTCTTTGGCATTTTCTCCTCCCACCTAGCAGTCACCCTGCAAGCCACTATGAAGCCACTGGCAGTGGCTGGCGCCTCAAGAAGGGCAACTTTGCAGAGAAGCCTTGCAGGGCTTTCTAATCTCTCAGCTCCTCCGTGAACCTCCCGGTTCCTTTAGTGGCTTTTAGGGATTCCACTGTCTCTCCTCCCTGCCTGCTCAGCTGCCCCAGGGGAGAGCCTGCTGGAGAAGAGGACCGTGTCCCTTTCGCCAGGGTGTGGGGTGCTGTGTGTCACCACAGAGGGGAGCTGCCAGGGGGCCCTGCAGTACCTCTCTTCCCGAGCAGGAAGGAACTTTCCACTGTCTCTTGGAAAAGGAGGATGCCGTGCGCTCCCTGATTTCATCCTCCTCCTGCTGGCTCGGGTTGCTCCACTTTTCACCCTGTGGTCGGTCCCCTAAGCAGTTCCCAGCCAGGCCTTTCTGTGGCCTCAGAGCCGATCCTCCAGGTGTGGGAAGCCCCCACTTCTCACCTTCGTGTGAGTTTAAGTGGAGATTTAAAACAATTGGAAAGCACTTTACAGATTTAATTTTTATTAGAAGCTCAAAGGGCAGTTTCCAGGTAAACTTACAAGAGATCCTGGGTGTATTACTGCTCACCCCAGAGATACTGAGAAGAGAAACAAGGCTATTCTGACACCAGCGGGTATACTGCAATCCAGTCCTGGCGCTACCCACTCTGAGCTGGTGTCAGACTGCCCAGGTTTAAGGGCACAGTCCCCAACTAGATTGCCACCCACCTCAGACACAAGCTGTGAGTGGGGTCCCCAGGAGCACCCGCACTTCTGACCAGCTGGCTACAAATGTGGGGGTGCCCACGACCCTCCTCAGGTTCCATAATTCACCAGAATAACTCACAGAACTCAGGAAAGCACTCTACTTACAATTACGGTTTTACTATGAAAGATACAAATCAGGAACAGCCCAATGAAGAGACCCGAAGGGCGAGGTCTGGGAGGGCCTGGAACCGAGCAGCGTGTCTTCTCCCCATGGAAGACAGTTGCCCTTCCCTTACAAGTGCTTTCCCAGAGGAACCCCATTGGGTTGCCCTGCTCCGTCCAGGCAGTGACCAGCCACCCTTCCAGGCCCAGCCTGTGGACATCCCGTCCGAGAATCGGGGAGAGGCGGAATGAGAGCTCTTGGGTGCTGGCTCTCTTGCGTTCCCTGCCAGAGTTATCTGTCTTCAGCAGCCCGGGGCACGAGGAGCTCTGAGCCAAGCTCAGCTGGTCCGGTCCCCCTCTGAGCCTCCCAGGGCCATGGCAGAGACTCGGTGGGACGGAGTAGCACTCCATGCTGGGCCTGACCTAACAAATATTCCTATCACCCTTCCTTCCCACCCAGATGCTCACAAAAGCTGCAGCAGGCATTTCCGCTGCAGCAGGCATTTCCGCCACAGCCAGGCCTCAGGGGACCTACACAGGGTTAGGTCAGAAGCCAAACCCTGCAATCTGGGAAATTAGCAGCATTTATGGGATTCCCAAGAGACTTCCTGGTTCTTTTAGCCATACCAGTGGTTCTCCGTTGGAGGTGTTACTGCCCCTTAGAGGGCATTTGCAAATGTGCAGGGGAGTTCAGGCTTGTCACAGTGACGGGGGATCCTGAAGGCATTTACCCAGCAAGGTCCGGGGATGCTAAACACCCTGCGAGGAGCTGGACAGTCAGGCACACGTCATGAAAAATAGTCCTGCCCAAGAGAGACACTGGGGAATCCTTTACTTCCCCTGCCCCCTGGTTCCTTGGAAAGCCACCTTCCTCATCAGTGCCCAGGCTGAAATAAAGGAGCATGTCTCCATCCTAGCCTGTGACCAAGAGCAAGGCAGTATTTCCAGGTGAGCGTGGGCCCATGTGACAGGAGCATCTTGTAATGCACACACTTGCTCTGATTCTTCATGTATGGCTCTTGCATCAGTTGGGCTCTTATGGGTCAAGGAAGACCTGGATTTGGGTGGTAAGAGTTCAGAGGGCATGGGGAGGCCTCCTCCTTGGTGCCTGGCAGGAACGCCCCTGCAGCCCGCCCAGTGTAGACTCGGCCGCCTCACCTCAATGTCCCTCTCTGGGGGTCCCACCTCCCACTTCTGTTTCTGCGTCTCATCTTTTCCTCTGGGCTTTTTTGTTTCATTATCTGTTTTTGTCACGTGAAATGTGTTTAGAAGAGGCTACCTTGGATCACGGCTAAACCCCTCTCTTCTTGTTGTTTTACAGTCGGAAAGACGTCTCTGATCACGCGGTTCATGTATGACAGCTTCGACAACACGTACCAGGTGAGTTCCTGGGTCCCTGCCCCCCACCAAGCCCCGCGGTGTTTGCAGCCTTGACAGCCAGCTGGACACCATGCCAGCCTCCCTCCCAGGGTCGCTGATGCTAGGATGAGAGTGGGGCATTCCTGGGACCTAGGGCATCCATCTTGCCTTGGAGGAGCTTCCCATCTGCACACTGGTCCCAGCCCGGTAAAGACCCTGGGCCCTTCTGAAGATCCAAACCTCAATAAGGGAAATGTTTCCAGTAGAGAAAAGACACCTTTCAGTCTGTGTTCTGGCAGGTCTAAACCATGACAGTGTTTGGTTTCTTGGGGGCATCATCATGTGGAGGAGGATGGGCAAGATGCAAAATGAGGGACATGAAAGAGCAGTAGGAGAACTTGCTCCTCCAGCGTGGCTGTGCGCTGGAGCTTCATGAGTGCGTACACCCACACACACACCCACACACCCACACACCCCCACACACCCCCCCCACACCCCCCCCCACACACCCACACGCACACACGCACACACACACCCACACCCCCACCCCCCCCCCACACACCCACGCACACCCACGCACACCCCCCCCCACACAAGACACCCACACCCACACACACACCCACACCCCCCCCCCACACACACCCACACACCCACACCCCCCCCCCACACACCCACACGCACACACGCACACATGCACACACACCCCCACACACCCACGCACACACACCCCCCCACACAAGACACCCACACCCACACACACACCCACACCCCCCCACACACCCACACGCACACACGCACACACACCCCCACACCCCCACACCCCCACACACACCCCCCCCCCCCCCCCACACACACACGCATACGCACCCACAACCCCCCCCCACACACACACGGTTGCTGGGGCACTTCCTTCCCTGGAGAGGCTGGTGTGATGGGCCTGCACTGCTCTACATGGGCAGGAGGCTGGATAGAGTGACCTGTGTGCTCCTGGCTCTCAAGGGTGGTCTGGAATCAACCAGAGGTGGCTCCACGTAGCCTAAGGCTGAGCTCTTGAAGGTCAGTAACATTTCACTTTCCTGTCATCGCTGATGAGCAAATGAAGTGAACTTCCCCTGCAACTAAAGCTGTTATCACAAGGCACCAAACTTAATCATTTCAACTATTTTTAAGAAAAAATATATTGTTTTCTTCCTTAAGACAGACACAAATAATAATTCAATTTTCTAAGCCAGTGGGTTCTGTGAGATAGTAGTTCCAAGGGATGTTAGTAGGTGTTATTTGAGGAAAAAAAGGCAGGGAGAAGGGTTCGGGGCTTAGGGAACACTGGTGAACGAAAGTAAATCCACTTTTCTACTGCAGGACTTCTCAGGGCCTTTTACTACATCAATGTATGGTTTTGGTTTGCTGAAAGAGAGATGTAGTGTGCAGAATCTCCCAGATGTATTTGGTCATGGGATCCTTTTGTCATCGAGTCCTCAAAGGATAAATATTTATAGAACACACTGGGGACTGCAGGGCTAAGAGGTCTCCCACCTCCCGGGACCTACGGAGCATGCAGAGCACAGCCCACTGCGGATTACAGTTCTGTGTCTACTCTTTAGTCTGTCTGTCTCACTCTGGACCAGTCAGCATCTTTGCCTCATACACAGCCCCTTTCTCTGCCTCCCTCTAAATCCCTACTTCTCCTCTGCTGTCATCTGAAATACCAGGTAACTAGTGGACTTGGTAAGAATTGACTGAAGGGTAAGGACATGGGGCCCCGAGGGATGTACACAGCCTTGGACATCTGCTCTGGGATGAATATCTCAGCCACGCTTTGTCTTGCTTGGCACAGGCCAGGCTCTGTACCACGGCAGGCTTGCAGAGCCCTCTCCTCCCTGTAAGGGGAGTCCTACTGCGTCGCTTTGCGTCCGAATCACAGCTCTAACTTCAGTTCTTAAGTCTGACTTGGTATTTGCATATTTGTGTGTGTGTTCATGTGCATGTGTGTGTGTGTCAGTGAATGATCTCACAGATATTATTTTGATTATTTGATTTTTCAAATATTAAGTTACTTACAATACTTCTTGTCGATGTCCTATTGATAATAAGCGATGCTCTTGGCTGGCTGGTGTTCTTGGAAGTGGTGGGCAGTAGAGATGGCCTCAGAGCCTTTGCAGTGGTCTTCACTGGTGTGGATCAAAGCCTCAACTCCTCCCCATGTCGTTTGAGTCTCCAGTGTCACCTCCTATGGCCCACTGCTTGTCCCATATCCCATGGTCCAGCGGGCCTCCCTGCTTGCTGCTCCCCACTCAGTGACACTGTCCCACTTCCATGCCTTGGCTCATGGTGTCACCTCTGCTGGAATGCCCTTCCCTCTTCTCTCCTCTGCTGTGAAAAATTCCTCTGACTCATCAAGGCTCAGAGCACATGTTTGTCTGTGGTCAGGACCCTCCTCATGCTCTGCACCCCTCCACGGCTCCATCTTCCCTCGCACACTGTCCTCAGGGCTCCTTTGGCCTCCCAGCCCTACAGGAACTCCTACTGCTCTGGCTGCTGGATGGGCTCTCAGCTTGGCTGAGGCCAGGACCCCTCGGATCCACCTCTGCATTCATGGGTCCAGAACAGGGCCTGCCCACAGCTGGTGTCAGCTGGTGTCAGAATCCACCACAGTGGCTTCAAGAGGCCCTGTCTGCCTTGGTTTTTAGACTCCATCTGACTGAGCGGCCACAGTGGCCCAGTGTCGATGTCCAGTGTCCTGGCAAAAAGTGAAGAAAGCCCAAGTCCCTCCCCACTGCAGGCTTTTCTGACTTTTTTTTTGGCTGCAGGTAGAACTTCTCTCCCAATACCCTCTAAGATGGTAGTTAGGCTGGGAGGCTGGGGCTCCAGTTGTGTGCGCACACAGGCCCATTTTCATGAATTCTCTGGAGATGGAGAGGGGGAAATGTTACTTTTCCTTAACATGGTGGCAGAGGCACTTGGGTAGTAGACGAGATGCCTGAGGGCCCCGGGGGATGTCCCCAGTTGTGCCCCCCCATGCTGACCGCTCCCCAGCACTGCCCACAAATACATTGTGTACCAACCAGTACAGCCCAGCAGGGCGCCCCCCCACCCCCACCCCACCGCCTTGATTAGCTGAGGTGCCCAGAAAGTTCCCAGGGCGGATCCACCGCTCCACCCCTCCCATCCTTATGTGTGTCTCTGGCTCTGTCTCCCGCCCCCCTCCCCTATTCACTTATTCTGACAACAGATGTTTATCAAGTGCTTACTTTGTTTGCAGAGAAGTAGGAGAAAATGACCTGGCCACAGAATCTGGCCCTGCCCTGAGCCGGGCATGGAGGGTAGAGGGGGTTCAACCTCATCCTGGGTGGCAGCGAGTCCTCCCTCTGTCTGGGGCTGAACATGCCCGAGGCCCCAAGGAGCTGGCATGAGGACCCGGGCACGCAGAGCGCGGTTTCCCGCCAGACCTCTCGGGGGTCCTGTCCTCCTGGCAGGCCCGGGGGAGATGTCGCCTTGTTGACCTGTGGCCTTGGGAGAGCGGGTCTCCTGCCGCCTCCTGCCTGGCACTTCCCCTGCACACACGTGTACCTGTTCTCCTCTTGACATGTGCATTCCCCAGCCTCTCACCACCCACCTGTCACCCCATCTAAATCCACTCACTTAAAGAAGCAAAAAGTCAAGACTTACAGCCTGGTGAGATTCACGCCTGCAACAATTCTCTTGTATAAAATCCCAACTAAAAAATGTCTTTCAAAAGGTACTAAGAAGAAACCCCTGGTACCTGCGCCGTGATAAGACATGGGCCTCTCTGTGGGCCAGACCCCCTTTCCCCTCCCAGTGGCCAGTGAAACCCACCTGCGGGCCTGGCCCTTGGTCTACCTGTTTGAAACCTGCAACAGAACCAGAATGGGAGGTTTCCGGCCCCCAGGTGGTGGCTGGGGGTGAGAGGGGAGAATCCGGGAGCAGCCCTCTTCCTGGGGTTTCTCATGGGTCCCCCATCTTGGCTGCACGTTAGCATTACCTACTGGGACGATGACTGGAGATGCACAGGCTGCGTCAGGCATTAGCACTTTTAAATCTCAGAGGTGACTGAGATGAACTGATAACCAAGGCTAGAGCCCCCGGCCTGTCCCTGGACCTGCCACCACAGCACAAGTTAGGAAAGCAGCCTAGTGGGTCCCGGCCCGCTGGGGCTTACCTAGCTGCTCCTGGGAGTGTCTCTAGAGGACTGCACTGGAGCACGCCCTGGGTCCCACGGTGCCTCCGGGAAGGGGACAGCGTGGCTGTGTCCACTGTGCCCTCACAGGCCGAGGGACTGCCTGAGTTGCTCGTAGCCCCTCAGTGATCTGGGGGCTTTCCTCTCTCCCCGCTAGGTGTGTATTAGTTTCCTGGGACTGCTATAGCAAATTGCCACAAACCAAGTGGCTGAAAACCACAGAAGTTTATTCTCTCACAATTCCAGAGGTTAGAAGTCTGGAATGAGCAGAGCCACGCTCTCTCCAAAGGCCTGGGAGGGAATCCTTCCTGCCACTTCCAGTCATCGGATTTAGGGCCCACCCCAAATCCTGGATGATTTTTCATCTTGAAACCCTTAACTAATTACATTCACAAAGACCCTCTTTCCAAATAAGGTCACATTCTGAGATTCCAGGTGGACAGAATTTGGGAAGAGGACACTCTTCAACCCACTACACAGTGTCCCAGCACCTCCCAGTCTGCTCCCGTTGGAGACCCCTCCAGGCTCCAGGCCCCTCTGGCACTTCACGTGCTACTGGCCCAGCATCTGACCTGGGGAAGCCATTTCCCCAGGAGCCTATCTGGCAGCAAGTCTTTTTGTTCTTACAGGTCTTTTCAGAATGATCAGATGTTTCTCTATGTAACATTTGTAAGTTGATTTAATAAAGTAAATAGGTTTACTGGGGCCTCGTCACTGACGCTATGGCGCTGCCCACCTGGCTGCTCAGCAGCCCCCAAACCAGCGCCTGCCCCACCCGGACAATTCACCCCGGCAGCACGGGTGGCCTTTCAGGGGAGCCGAGCTCCCGCTGGGCCCCACAGCAGCACATCCCAGGTGCCCAGGGAGGGGGCGTTTGTGATGACCATGGTGTGTGAGGGGTCGTCCGCGTGGGGCTGGACGCTTTGAAGTCTCTCTTTCCGGGGCAGCGAGTTCTGCTAATGTTTGTCCAACCAGACTCAGGAAGGTGGTCTGGAGGCTGCCAGGCTTGGGCAGCCAAGCCCCCGCCTGAAGTGTCTCCACATCGCCTTCGCTGGTGGGCCTGAAGTGGGCCACAGGGAGGAAGAAGGACCTGGGGATGGGTCAAGCCAGAATGTCCTCCTTGGACACCCAGCCTCACGCTCATGGGCGCTGCTCTCCGGTCCCCTCCGCTGCCGGGGCCAGGGAAAAGGAAGGGGATGGGGACTTGGGGGTAGGTTGCTGATGGTACTGAGCACCTTTCTGTCAGGGGGTCACTGTAAGGAGATGAGTGAGCCCACACAGAGCCCACAGCAGCCAAGAGAGACCAGGAGAGAGGGTTCCCTCTGATAGGTGGGGGGTGCCCGGGGCTCCACCTTGAAGAGGAGGTGCAGCCAGTCAGACAGGAGTGGATGGGTCGGCGTGCAGGGTCCAGGGGAGATGGCTTTTGTGGCCACAGCATGGAGCACTTGGTCAGCAAGAGGCAGGAGATTCAGAGGAGCCAAACGGCGTGCTGCAAGGGCACCAGGCAAGGCAGCTAGGCCCTTAGCCTCCGGGGTGCACAGCGCAGCACCCGTCCATCTGCCAGGGTGTGTGTGCACATCGTACTGTGCTGGGCACTCAGCTCTGAGGGCAAGGTCCGGTTGTGGGGTGGCCAGGCTGCAGGTCTGCAAGGACAGATCCTGGGTGGGGGGCGGGTAGAGGTGAGGGGGTGGCCTCACGTGGCCTCCTCCCCCGGGGAGCGTGGTCTGCGGCTGGAGTGCTGGCATGGGGCTGAGGCTCACGTCGTAACCAACGCTGCCGTCATCGTCCAGGTACCGCCCTGCTCATCCTCCCATTCTCCCATCCTACATTAATGCGTGAAGCTCGTCAAGAGTGTTGTGGTCCTTAGGGGCGTGGAGCTTCAGACAAGGCAGGGATCAGTGGCTGTTCTAGTGGGTGTGGAAGGCTTCCTGGAGGACAGGGTGGGAGCTGAGTGGGAAAGGGCAGGGAGGATCTGATGCCACTGCGTGGGAGGGAGGGCTAATATGCTGAAGGAGAAGCCTTGGTGGGAGCCCCAGGTGCAATGATCCAGTGCTGCGCATGCGTGGGGGGCGGTGCGGGGGCGCACTCTTCCTTTTTGGAGAGGAGGGTCCTAGCGGGCCTGTTGTGGGGCTACTGGCCGAGCTGCCTTTTGACTTCCACGGCCTTAGGTACTTTTGCCTTCCCGGGCACTTTGCGCCTTCCTTCATTAAAAAGCAATATATATATACACACAAATATATATAATGTATGTAAATTATATTTTATAACTGTATTGTTATAAAGATGAAGACAATACAGGCTGGATTCATTATTATATATCATTATTATTATATTCATTTTTTTCTTTTGATTTTAAAAGAAATTAAAAGTTAAAAAGTTAAAAAAAAAACAAAAACATTTTTCTGGGCCTCTAAAAGTACTGTGGGTTCCGGGGTCTGTGTCTGCTGTCCCAGCGGGTAAGTGGGCCTAGTTGATGAGGCTGTGGAGGCCCTAGGAGCTCAGCGGGGCTTGGGCTTACGGGGCAGGGAATGGAGAGCTATTGTGGTTCCTACGGTGGGCACCGATGGGATCAAAGACCCCAGAGTTTGCAGGAGACAGGCCTGTGGGCCCCGGCCAGGGCAGGGATGGCAGTTGCAACAGGGCCCGCAGACTTGTATGCAGCTCTGTGAGTGGAAGGGCAGGGCAGGGGAGGGAGGAGCGTCACTGAGGTGTCATGCAGGGCTGCGTGGGATATGAGTGAGGGGCCTGGGCCAAGCCTGGGCCTAGACACACAGGACAGTGGGAGGGGCGAGCGGACAGAGTAGGCCTGTGGGGCGCAGAAGAGGGAGAGGAGTGGGCCCTGGGTTTCTGTACAGACGCCCCAGAAGAATATCGGTGCCATCAACACAAAGCAAAATGAAAAGTCGAGTGGGAAGTGATAGTGGAACAGCCAAGTGAAGATGTTTGAAAATGGCTGTTATGTGGGTGGGCCCAGGAGACGCTGGAAGGATCTGGATTCCTGAAGCCCCAAGAGCTACTGAGTTTTCTGGGTCGGACTGTAGAGAGCAGGTGGAGGGCCAGGAGGAGGGACCTTTCCCCATAGAATCCAAGATGCCACGTATCCCCAGGTGGTGTCCGGGTAACCACCGGCACCTGGAGAGACAGGGGCAGGATCTTCCACCCCTGTTGAGGTGGTCAGAGTGGGGTCACAGAGAGGAGGAAGAGTCAGCACATCCTCTTACATCAGCTCTTTTTTTCTCCTCCAAAACAATGCTGCATGCAGGGGCCTGGGTTCAAATCCCAGCTCTGTCACTTAGCTGAGAGATTCTGGGCCAGCATCCCAGTTTCTTAATATTGCATTTTTTAACCTGGAAGTTATTTGGATGGCCTTTAACCTCTGCATCACCTAGACCAGTGGCCTCAAACTTTAGCAGTAGGGATGTGGTTAATTTGTATTTAAACCATAGCTCATGGAGGTCTTAAAGCCTAGATGATGGAAAATTATAGGCCAGAAATACTGTTGATACAAATGTACATTACCATACTCTATATAGAGAGCGAAGCAAACCAACAACTCCACAACAAACTAAGTTGGTAATGATGAAGTGAAGCTAACAATAACTTACTAACAAAGTGTTTTCATGGGAAACTGTAGGCCTCCCAACCATGCTTGCATGTGCACATGTGCAGAGCTCTGGCACTCTGCCAGATGCTGCCAGGGCCCCAGACTTCTGGCAGGACACTGGACTCCATCTTTGCTTAGCTCTAGCAACATGATGATTTTATCATATTAATGCAGTAGAGTTCCACCTTTCGCAAACATTAGGTTCTGTGGTCAAAATGTGAGGTGACACTCTTACATAGTGAAATGTCCCTGAATGCCAGGCAGCTTGGCAAGATGACCTTGCCCTCAGACACCCACTGGGGCACCACCAGTCACCCAGGTGCTCCTTTTGGACGTTTACCTGGGACTGGTCTGAGGGCAGACTTGCTGTAACATCTTTTCTTTCCCTCCCTCCTCTCCCCTGCGCTTCTCTCCCTCTCTTTTGTCAAGCATATTGCAAATTAGGTATGCAGTCAGCCTCTAGTAGAGACACCTGACTAACCTGGCTTAAACAAGGAAGGGCTTTGGTTTTTCAGGTGAGAGAAGTCACGGTAGGACTTGAGGTGGCCCAGCTGCACAGTGATGCCGTCAGGCAGGTCCCAGACCCCTGCTGTCATTCTATTCTGCCTCCTTGTTCTGTGGGTTATCTTCATGCAGCCTGGCTCCGTAGGTCACCTCTGCATTCAAGGCAGAAAAAGATAGCAAGAGCTTCCCTAGAATCCCCTCCCCCTCCAGCAGACTGCAGCTTATGTCTTATTGGCCAGAACTGAGTCACACGATCACCATTATCCTCTAGAGAGGCTGGGAAAGCAGAATTTCACTTTTACAGTTTCCAGGCTGGCAAGGGAGTAGGAGGTTGCCGGTTGGTATTGGGGGAGTCCAATAGCACCTGCTAGCGTTCATAAGTGAAGTGGCCCCATCACGCAACTCTGACCCAGGTTTTAGTAATCCTTCCTAATTCACTTCATAGGTTACTCGTAGATAGCTCTTAGATGCCCTCAAAAGTCCATCCCCCAGAACATCTTTCTCCCTAAGAGATGAGGAGAGGGCTGATGCATTGCATCCATTTGTGAGCCTGTGGGAGACCTCTCAGGGAGCTTCAGGCCACACATCCCTGGGCATCTGTGTGGCTTCTGGAAGGATTGACTAATTTTGATGACATTTCACCCCTTGTTTAAAGTTGTAAGGTGCATATTGTTTGGTTGATGTTTCAGAGCACAGTCAGGAAATAAAAGCGCAATTGATAAATATTTGTATTGGGTGGTGACTGGCATAAGCCACTCCCCATTGGGAGGAAAGTGGCCACAGGGACTGTGTAGACTTTGAGACTGAGGTGTCTGAAAGAATCCAGGTACCTGCGCTGTGGCCTCCCAGCCAGCCGCCCCTCCTCCGCAGCACTTGGTTGAGCTGCTGGCAAGGCCAGACCGTGCCCAGCGTGTTTTCCAGAGGCTGCTGTCTCCTTCCCCCACAGCATCCACTTGCTGGTCTGAATCCGTAAGTTTTGCCAGCTTCATTTTGCATGCTCATTTGCATGACTTTACCCTGATACTCTCATCTGATGGCTGGTGGTGCAGAGCACAAACAGCAGCTTCATTGTCAAGGGCTTGTCATGCCCAGCTGCTTTCTGCCACTTGGGGATGCTTCCCCAGCCACGGGCCAAGGCCTGGCCAAGGCTAAAAGAAGACACACATACATTCCTTTTCATGATTTCTCTTCCAGAGAAGAGAATCTTGAGTCAATTCATGCAAATTACCATGCAAATTTCCACAGCACACTTTATTACTGTGTCTTGTCAGAATGTGGATGCAAAATTACGTTTCATAATAAATGCATGTAGCAAAAACGATTTCAGCAACTGCCTCAGGAAACATCTCTTTCCTCGGGCATATGCTGGGCCAATGGGAGCTTTTGTGTAGAGGGAGGCGTGTAACGCGCCATCATTCTGCACTGTGTGTCTGAGCCCCTGTTAACACTGGTTAACACCACCTTCTGAAGAAGATAAATGTGGACGCAGCTATGAAATCTATCCTTGTTAAGGTTCCGACTGTTTTGTATAAAACGAAGTGCCTGCCATTTTTCATAAGCAGTACAGTTGGCAAGTACAGCAATATTAAAGGAATAAATAAGCATTGCCAGGTTTGGGGTGATCTAACCACAGCAGGATGCAGTCCAGCCTCCTCGGAGGGGCATCGAGCAGTACAGGAGGCTCACGCAGCACAGTCGAGGAGGGAAGGGGAGGATCGTGGGGGTCATGCACTGGTAGGAGAGTCTCAGAGTCAAGCCTGCTGCTCATGTTGTCTTGAGACCCTCTTTACATCCTTGTGGAAAAGTTTCCAGCAAGAATAATTTACTGCATACCTCATAAGAGGAAATGGAATACAGAGAATGAATGCTGTGGCCAAGACTCCATGGTTCCTTTGGAACCCACCTCTTTGAGGGCCAGCCTTTCCTGAAGCTCTGGGAACACTCATTTATTGGGATGTGAATACAGATTACAAGCACAAGGGCTCCCAGGACCAAGTTTCTACAGCATCTTTTGGAAATCCCTCAGTCAGTTCGTCAGTCCTCATTTTGTTTGCACAGAGTACCTTCACGCAGTCTAACTCATTTGATCCAAGAGTCCTTGAAGGAAGCTGTGATTATCCCCATTTTAGAGATAAGAAGCTGAGGGCCAGAGAGGCTGTCATTTTTCCAGGATACTCCCAACACAGTGTTCTTCCAAGCCCATTATACAGCATTCAGAGCCTGCCAAGGCACTGGCAGAGGTCCCTGAAGACAGACCAGGGCCCTCTGGGCACATGACCCCACCCAGGTCTACTTGGGTGGGGCACTCTGCTAGCTGCATGCCAGATCCTCTAGGCCTGGCCATGCACTGCCCTAGGAGGCACTGACAGGGAGCCTAGGTTTGCTGGCAGAAATCTGTCCCCCTCCCCCATGGAGGCTCCTGGTCACCTCAGCCTGTTAGCCTCCTGGCCTCACCAGGGCTGTGTGCATACATCGATCTGGGCTTTACCTTCAAAGCAGAAATGACTCCCTCCCCACCACACACTCATACCCACACAAGCCTCTTACACCTACTACTTTCCACATGCAGATACACAGTTGCATGCACACCTGTGTATCTCCATTCATCATGTGTCTACTCACATACACTCATACACACATTCCCATCAATACACTCACACACTGTATGACCTGTGCTGACCTTTGAGAGGGAATGGAGGTTGTGGCCTACCTGGGTAGCTAGTTGTTCTTTATGTCTGGTGTCCCCATATTATCGCTTCAGATAATTTCTATTGATCCGTTTCCAAGTTCACTGTTTCATCTGTCATTTGCTGTCTTCTGTTAAGCGTTTAAAAATTTCAGATATTGTATTTTTAGTTCTAAATTTATATTTGCTTCTTTATAGTTTCTCTGCTGAGATGCACAGATGAAAATCTGTGTCTTCATTGTGAGCATGTTTTCTTTATATGTTTGAGCATAATTGTATTAGCTGCCTAAAAACGCTTGCTACTTTCAACATCTGGGTCACCTCGGGATTGGTCTCCATTTATTCTAGTTTTCTTAAATATGGCTTTTACTTCATATGTATAGTAATTTTGAGTTGTATACTACACATTGTGATTAAGACTATGGATTCTGCTTGTTCCTTTGGAATAGTACTTGCTGAACCCAAATTCTCAATTCTCTCCCCCACGGTAGGCAGCAACTTAAAGTTCTGTTCAGCTTTGTTTGTTTGGTTTTCAGTCTTAGGCTGCTTGTGGTCTCTTTGGGCCAGAGATTTGGGTATCATTTACGTGCAGAATTTGGGATTTCTCATCTCCAGGATTTCCCACATTTTCCGGCTGCTGTGATAGTTTTATGATCTGCCCCCTCATTTTTAACCAGTAAGACTATGGTTTCTTGCCAAGTTGTAGCGACCCCTCAGCTCCAGCCGGGGCTGTCTTTAGGTGAATAAACAGTCATAAAAACAGGAGCCTTGCCCAGGGCCGGCCATTCTCTTCTTTTAAGTGTTGACTCCCCTCTAGATTCTACCTGCTTTTGTCACTTTCTAGTGCCTTCAGATAGTTGTTTTTTACATTCTGCTCAGAATTTATAATTGTAATCTGTAAGAAGGTTGGTTCTGATTACCAAAATCAGAACACCCCCATTCCCTCCATCTGGGAGTTACTCCCCGTACTTCCCATCCTCTACTATTTCCCCATCTTCACCTGCTGGAAAGTTAGTATTCACTCAAGGACTGGCATAGTTGCCCTGCCTTTCCTCAAGAAATCAATCAGAAGCAAGGTCGCCCTCCTCTTAGAGACCCTCTAACTACAATAGTCCTACGCATCTGTCAGGGACCATAGTTCTGTGTGCTAACCTTAGCTCCTCCACAAGTTTGGAAGTTCAAGACTGAATCGTGAACTGTGAATAGGTGTTAGCCATATGGAGGAGCATTCCACGGGAGGGAACAACTCCTTATAGGCTGGGACCAGGGCATATTTTGGTCTAACACATAGTAAACACTCAAGAGTGAATAAGTGAATGAGTACTACTTATTTACACCATATGCCAGAAAGGTGCTGCCCAGGAAAGACTGTGACCACCTTCTCCCTGCAGATCTGGCCTGTCTGGGAGCAATGGGCTCCAGCTGGCAGTAGCGTAGGGCCAACTGCTTATGCCTTGTGTCTGGAAAAATAAATGACGCCAAGGAGCTAGAAAATTTCTGGTAACCAAGGCCATCTTAAAAGTTCTTGTTTCTGTTCTGCCCTTAGAGAGCTGACTTTTGTTGTTGTTGCTAAAATGCAAATGAACTTCCTCTTACGTGGACTCTGCCGAGCTGTTATGGCTCATGACCATAGATTCTGACAGGAGGGAGCCAGGCAGGATGTGACCCCCCCACACACACACACTCAGTGACAGCTTCAGAAATGAAGGGACTTCAGGAAGCAGAGGGAATACAGCTCAACAGTCAGGAGCAGGGGCTTTGCAGTCAGGGAGACCTGGGTTCTAACCCTGCCTCTGCCACCCCCACCTGTATGACCTCAGTTCTGAGTGAGCCTTGGTTTTTTCATCCGTGATTAGCCCCTTCTGCAGGCATGGGCATCTCCCTGTCTCTCACCGCAGGCAAGGAATTTGCCCCTCCTCCTGGATACCACAGCTTCCTCAGACCAATTACGGCAGGAGCTCAGAATCTACGCAGCTGTTTGCAAACTTTACTGCACAAATGAGTTATCTGAGGGCTTGTCTGGAATCCTGATTCCCAGACTGACACCCCAGAGATTGTGATTCTGTCTGTCTGGGCTGGGCTCGGCAATCTGCATATTTAACCATCTTCTGATGTGATTCTGAAGCAAGTGGTCCATGCACTACGTGTTGAGAATTACCAAATCACTGGCCAGTGGGAGAGACTGACTAGTATGAGATCTTTCCAGTTTAGAAGAGAAACTGTTAAATGAGGGGCCCTGAGGCCAAGCTGAGGGCTCAGAAGATGACTGGATTCAGCAGAGGAGCTGAATCTTGATCTCTGATTAGGTTTTAACCATGTGGAAGAGCATTAGAAAAGGCACAGAAACACAAAGTGACTTGTGTGTGTAGAGTCCTGACCACAGAATTATTACTAAAGTATAAAGTGCAAGCTGGGAAAGAGGGGAATGAGGTCAAAGGAAGCAAGGGGCGGGCCCTTTGCAGACCCAGCTGAAGTGTTTGGATTGTTTCCTGGGGGCAGTAGGGAGTGATATGGTCAGATTTATGTTTTAGAAAGATAACACTGGTGCTGGTGAGAGATTATTTATCCAGGGAGAACCTCAGGGCAGAGAGACCAGTCAGGAAGCTGTTGAGGCTATTCAGGTAAAAGAAGTTGGAGGACTGAACTGGGGCAGTGCTGGTGGGGATGGAGAGAAGCAGACAGGTGAAAACACTCAGGAGGCAAAGTATCAGCTCAGTGATTCCTCTGCTGTGAGGGCGTGGACGAGAGAGCAAGGGAAGAGGAGGAACTCAGGAGGGCTTCTGGAGGCTTGGGCACCTATGGAGGTGGAGGTGCCATTCATCGAGATGGGGAAAGTAGAAGAAGTAAGTCTGGAGGGGGATGATGGGCTCCGGGTGGGACACATATGTTTAGTGAGAGGTCTAGAGGACACGTGGATGGACATGTCCAGTAAGTGGTCAGATACCTGGATCTGGGGCTCAGGACAGAGGTGAGGCCTGGAATGTAGGTTGGGAAGCCAGCAGCACATCCTTTTTGAAGCTGTGACATGAAATGAGGTCCCCTGACACAAAACAGTAGGGAACACCAACATTTTAGGGACAGAGAAAGGAAGAGGATCCTGTAAGAGGCCAATAAGGAACAGCAGTTAGAGAGGCAGGGAGAGCCAGAGACAAGTCATGTCATGAAAGCAAAGGAAGGAAGAGTGTCAAGGAAGAGATTGGTCCACGGGGTCAAGTACATCTAGTAGAGTCTGGCCTATAGAGTGTCCTTACAACTTGGAGATGAATGGCCATGGCGACCACAGCCAGAGCAGCCTCAGTGGGCAGAGGGGCAAGAGTCAGACCACTGAGCAGTGGGTGAGAAGAGAGGAAGTGGGGACAGCTGGTTTGGGCCCTTTTCCAAGAAGCATACCAAGGGAATGGAGGTGAGAGATTGGCAGAGAGCTGGAGAGCCACTTAGTGACAGGGAAGGGTTTTTTTTTAAGGATGCAAGAATTTTAAGAATTGGATGAAAGGAAAGAGTGAGTAGAGAATGAGGGGCTGAGAAAAGAGAAAAGAACCTTGATGGCTGAGAGGCTCAGGGCCAAGAGAGCCCCAAGGAGAGGCTTGCTTTGACAGAAGGAGCAAATGCTCAGAGCCTGGAGGGATGGGGATACGGCTGGACACACGTAGACAACTTTGCAAATATCTTTGTATCCTGGCTCTGCCATTTCCAGCTGTTGACGCTGAGCAAGTAATTTAGCATCTCTTATACAGTTGACCCTTGAACAACGTGGGTCTAAACTGGGCTGGTCCACTTATATGCAATTGTTTTCAGTAGTAAATACTACAGTACTACACCATCTGCAGTCGGTTGAACAGAGGAACCGAAGTGCGCATACAGAGGACCGACTATAAGTTACACACGGGTTTTCCACTGTGTGGATGGTCGGCACCCCTAACCCCCACGTTGCTCAGGGATCAACTTTACTCAGTCTTCTTAGCAGAAACGTATAAATACTAAAGTGCATAACTCATGGCACAGGTTATCAGGATTAAGTTAAGTAATGCATATAAAGTACTTACCTGGCACATGATAAGCACTCAGATGTTTAGTCATTGTTACTGTAGTTATTGTTGTTATATTAGAGGGTAAAAGCAAGGAATTGAAGTGGTTTGTACTTAATGTTGTAAAGTAGATTTGAGGCCATCTTCTGAGAGTGAGTCTCGCTGAGGATGAAGCAGGGACAAAACAGGAGGATGTTATGAATTGTTACTGATGTGGATGGAAACAGGAGGTGGTCAAAGACAAGTCACATGTTTTTATATATCACAGACTTACCATTTCTGGTGCTCCTATATTCCTTCTTTAAAGATCCAAACTTCCATCTGTAAAATTTCCCTTCAGCCTAAAGCATTTCCTGTAATGAGGGCTCACTGGTGACAAATGATCACAGTTTTCCCTTATCTGAAAATGTTTTTGTTTTGCCCTCAGTGTTGAAGGAAATTTTCACTGGCTTTAAAATTCTAAGCTGACATAATGGGGATGATGGTGGTTTGTTTCTTTTAGAATTTTAAAGATGTTGCTCCATTGTCTTCTGTCCTCAATTGTTTCTGAAGGGAAATCAACCATCATTCCTGTCACTGTTTACTTGTATGTATTGTGTCTTTATGTTTCCTAGCTGCTGTTAAGGTTTTCTCTTTATCTTTAGTTTTCAGCAATTTGACTATGACTTGTGTGGGTGTGGTTTCCTTTGTATCCTGTTTTAGGTTCACTGAGCTTCTTGAAGCTGTGGGTTGATGTTTCTAATCAAATTGAGAAAATATCTGACCATTAGTTTTTGTTTGTTTGTTTGTTTTTACTCTTTCTGAAACCCCAACTACATGTATATCAGGTCTTTATATTGCCCTAGAAGTTCTTGAAGTTCTGTTCATTTTTATTCTATCTTTTTAAAATCTGTGCTTCAGTTTGAACAATTTCTTTTGGATTGTCTTCAAGTTTACTGCCCTTTCCTCGGCATTTTTATTTCAGGTATTGTGTTTTTTTGTGTTAAGATTTCTGGGTTTTGTTTTAGTCTCCATATATCTCTTGAAATTCACCCATCATATTCATCTTTTTCCTTTATATTTTTAACACAGTTATAATAATTATTTTAAAGTTCTTATCTGCTAATCCAACATCTGAGTCATCTGGGTATCTGTTTCTATTGAGTTTTTTTCCATTAATTATAGCTTAAATTTCCTGCCTCTTCATGTCTAATCCTTTTTTATTGTGTAGTGGACATTGTGAATAATAAGTTGTAGAGATTCATAGATTCTGTTACCTTCCTCTGAAGAGTGTTGAGTTTTATTTCAATGGGGAATTAAATTATGGGCAACTAATCCTTTTTTTTTTGGAAGGGTTTACTTACCATGGTTTTTTTTTGTTTTTTGTTTTTTTGTTTTAATAGATCTTTATTGGAGTATAATTGCTTCACACACTGTGTTAGTTTCTGTTGTACAACAAAGTGAATCAGCCATATGCATACACATGTCCCCATATCCCCTCCCTCTTGAGCCTCCCTCCCACCCTCCCTATCCCACCCCTCTAGGTCATCACAAAGCACCGAGCTGATCTCCCTGTGCTATGCTGCTACTTCCCACTAGCTATCTATTTTACATTTGGTAGTGTATATATGTCGATGCTACTCTCACTTCACCCCAGCTTCCCCCTCCCACCCCGTGTCCTCAAGTCCATTCTCTATGTCTACATCTTTATTCCTGCCCTGCAACTAGGTTCATCAGTACCATTTGTTTTTTTTTGTTTTTTTTTTTTTAGATTCCATATATATGCGTTAGAATACGGTATTTGTTTTTCTCTTTCTGACTTACCTCACTCTGTATGACAGACTCTAGGTCCATCCACCTCACTACAGATAACTCAATTTCGTTTCTTTTTATGGCTGAGTAATATTCCATTGTATATATGTGCCACATCTTCTGGGCGGAAGACCTAAATAGACATTTCACCAAGGAAGACATACAGATGACCAAGGGGCACATGAAAAGATGCTCAACATCACTAATTATATATCACATATCTGATTTGCACAAATGCAAATATATCTGATTTGCACAAATGCAAATCAGAACTACAGTGAGGTATCACCTCACACTGGTCAGAATGGCTGTTATCAAAAAATCTAGAAACAATAAATGCTGGAGAGGGTGTGGTGAAAAAGGAACCCTCCTGCACTGTTGGTGGGAATGTAAATTGATACAGCCACTGTGGAAAACAGTATGGAGGTTCCTTAAAAATCTAAAAATAGAACTACTGTACGACCCAGCAATCCCACTACTGGGCATATACCCTGAGAAAACCATAATTCAAAAAGAGACATGTACCACAGTGTTCATTGCAGCACTATTTACAATAGCCAGGACATGGAACCTACTTACCATGTTTAAAGTTTGTTAAGATAGGTCTATTTTGGTTTTTTCCTTAGTCCTCTGATATAACCCTTAGTCCTGAGATGATGCCCTTTTTCCCAAAGCTGGCCCTTCTGGGGTTCTCATGAAATGCCTGAGGTGTTTACCAAGTCCTTCTAACTTGGTGGGACTAGGAAGCTACCTCAGGGGAAAAACTGGTTAAGCATAGGATCTCACTTCGTTTTCTTCCCTTCCTTTAGAGGTTATAACCCCTCCATTTTCTGCCTGCTTTTGGTCACTTTTCAGTGATTGCAAATTGTTATTTGTTTTATTTGTGCAGAGTTTATAATAGTTATCTGTGGGTGGGTTAGTTTGATACAAACTACTTAGCCATCACTGGAAGCGAAACTTAGGGAGATGTTTTTGAGCAGAGCTGATGGCTCAGCCACATCCAAGGACAGTGCCTGTGCTTTGGCACCAGTGTGTGCAGCTGTGGGAAGGTCTTCAGTGGCTCAACGGCCTGGCTGGGTGGGAAGTGTGGCCAGAACAGGTCTGAGAGACTGGGCACTTAAGGAACCAGGTGTTTCTCTCATGTAGAAGAAGTGTGAAAGTGGGAATAGAGGTGGGAGAGAGCTGGAGAGATAGGAAGTTGGTCCTTTCAGCCTTACTTTCATCATTACCACTGATCTGCTATTGTGAGGGGTAATAAAGTATGTGAGTGTTCAGTAAATGGTGTTTATGATTATGGAGGCCACTGGGTTGAGCTTTACCAGAGCTTGATCCACAAGGCACAATCCTTGTCATGTCATCTGGTGACTTCTCTGTCCTCCATGGAAGCACACGTGAGGCGAGATGGGGTTGTCGTTGTTACATTATCATCAGGAACATCACTGTCACCACCCATGCTGCCTACCCTTAAGGGGTATGTTTCTCCGTGGTTCTTTGCTCTATTAGTTAGGATAGAGCTAGGCTGTATTAAAAGAAACTGCAAATAACAGTGGCTTAAGCGAAATAGAAGTCCTGTTCTCTGTCACACAACAGTCTGGGCGTAAGAGCCTCAGGCTGCTGAGGGGGCTCTACAGGCAGGAACTCAGGCTTCCTCTGTCTGGTTCATCTGTCGCCACTACTCTGTCACCTTCATCTGGATGGTCCAATATGACTTATTACCACCTGTCTTTATTCCAAACAGTGGGAAAGGGAAAGGGGCAGCTGTGGGTACATCGCCCCTCCCCATGAAGGACCCATCCCAGAAGATGCAAATGTCACCTTCACATCCCACTGACCAGAGAACTTAGCCACCCAGCTACAAAGGAAGCTGGGAAATACAGTCTTTATTTGGGGCAGGCATGAGTTCATCTATACGTTTGGAGTCCTAATACTATAGAAAGGGAGACTCCATGTTGGGGGACAGCTAGCAGTCCCTGCTACCAATCCTGAGGTCATACACCGGGTTTTTTAGCTCAAGGGTCACTTTACGGAAGGAGCTTGGCAGTCCCTGGGGAGCCCACTGAGCACTGGAGTTGAGAGATGTCCGCCTGCCCTGTCCATTTCTCCGAGACAGCAGACAAGGATCATTACTCTAACAGATACCAATAAATGGAGGTAGTGTGACTGTTAAGGAACAAGGCTCAGTCCACAAGCCGCTCGTCAATTCCCCAGTGGCTACACCATGCAGGAAAGGTGTGCAAAGCTGGGGTTGAAAGAGCCCAAGTGATGCCAAGATTTTACGCGGATCCTCCCAGCTCTGCCTCTGATTGGCAAAGTCATGCTAGGTGTGTGCTTTAACTTTCCAGGTCTCCAGAGTAGGGGATTGAGTTGTATCTAAGGTGTTTGCTTAGCATGCGTGTTGTAGAATTGTATGATTCCTTGACACTCCCTGTCTTTGCACTAAAGCAAGCTTCCAGGAGGACGCAGCCACCTTAACTCCTTTGTGGAATGGGTGAGGATGGGAGTGTACATGCACCTGCTTGAAGTCAGCCGGGGGGCCTGCAGACATGGGTTTTTCTATTTCCTTGGGCTTCCTTGGTTGTGTAGTCAGAAGTCACCGCACAATTTTCCTTTCAATGAAACTTATTTTTCAACCCTATTTTTCTTTCAAAATGCTTTATTTATGCTTCTAGAACTATTATATGTTCATTGTAGAAAATAGAGAAAAGTATAATGAAAGAAGCAAAAAAAAAAAAAAAAGCACCCACAGTGTCAGTACTCAGACACCAGCACTATTAAGGCCTTAGTGTAGTCCCTTCACGTCAACGTCTAAGAAAATATGAAAAATACTTGTATCTCTACTTCAGTTAATCAAGTTGGGATCACACTATACATGATGTTTTGTAACCTGTTTTCTTTCACCTGATGACCATTTCCCGAAATCCTTAAATATTTTTCAAGGACGTGATGTTTAATGGCTGCCAAGGTTTCTAATCATTTGGATGAACCACAGTGTCCTTAACCAGTGCCCTGACATTCAGGCTGTGTCGGAGTCTCCATTATTATTAATTACACAGCAGTGACTGTTTCACGCTGACAGCATCTTGCTCCCGTCACAAACACTGGGTGCGGGTTCGGCCCAGAGAGGTTGGAGGCCTGCCCCAAGCCACACAGCAAGTGAGTGGTGGGTCCCAGCCATCTGGCCCAACTGTGCCTCCTAGTGCCAGGACAGAGGAGGCACAGGCGTGACCTAGACAGTTGGCTTCCAGTGTGTCGGTCTGGGTAGAAAAGAGCCGGTGGGTTTCGCAATGAGATGCTGCTGTGGGTGGCTGTGATGTCCCTGGGGAAAGCCGGGTGCTCTCTGCCCTCCCCCTGGCAAGCCGCCCTGCCCCCGCTCCACCTCCTGGGCAGTGGTGATCCCCTGCCAGGCGCTTGAGTTCCAGGGCTGAGGAGAAAAGCTTTGGGAGCCTCGAGTGGAGGCAGGGAGGGAAGGAGGCAGGCGGGGCCCGGCAGGCTGGGGCAGGGAGACCACCTCGCTCCTGCTCCTCCAGGCCCCCACCTGAGCGGGGCAGGAGATACACGTTCCAGTGGCCCTGCCGCTGGGGAAGCCTCCTCACCTGCTCTCTCCTCTCCTTTCCAAAGCACTTTTCTCTTCCTCTCCAAAAAGTATCACTCCCTAAAAAACCTATCCTCATCCTTATTTAGCTCAAACTCAGTCCCTCTGAGAGGGGCAAGAGGGTTCACTGTTGAGCTGGGGGTGGGGCAGCAGAGCAGAACCCACCTAAGGCTCGGCGTGGGTGACCCCTTTTGCTGGCTGTGTCCCCACCTGGGTGACTCAGCTTTTGCCCCTTGGCCTGAGACCTTTTGGGTTTGACCGTTCTGTGCTTTTCTCTAACAGGCAACCATTGGGATTGACTTCTTGTCAAAAACCATGTACTTGGAGGACCGTACGGTGAGTGCCTGACTTGAGACCTGGGAGGACGGGGAGGGCTCCTTGGGACCTATCACCTGGGGCCCGTGCTGGGCACCGCTGAGAGCCTGTGCGTGGCCAGCGTCCCAGAGCCGGGCCCTCCCTCAGCCCCCACTCCCACCACGAGGACCTCACTGCCCCCTGAGCCTCCTCCCTCCCTGTGACAGGTGCGACTGCAGCTCTGGGACACAGCCGGCCAGGAGAGGTTCCGCAGTCTGATCCCCAGCTACATCCGGGACTCCACGGTGGCCGTGGTGGTGTACGACATCACAAGTGAGTGTGGGGCCTGGGTGCTGGGCGGGGGGCAGCTCGCAGGGCTGCGGCCCCAGCCAGGCTGCAGAGTGTGTGTGTGTGTGTGTGTGTGTGTGTGTGTGTGTGTGTGTGTGTGTGTGTGTGTGTGTGAAGATGGGAGAAGACGCTGGTCCCCAGGCCAACCTTGACCTGGCAGCCGTGGTTTTGTCAGCAGCATCCCAGTTCCTTACCGGGTTCCCTGGGAGGGGAGGCCCAGCGGGTCCAGGAGGGCCTTGGGTGGCCTGCACTTCTCACACACTGTGGCTCTTCTGGCCAAATCGGCTGTTCTCAAGAGCGACGCACAGCCCTGAGGGAGGCTCGTGGGGCTGGGGTGAGGGCTAGGGCCTGGTGCAGAGCCCCACTGCCCAGGCAGGTGTCAGGGCACACACCTGGCAAGCCCCTGGGCTGCAGTCATGGGCGTGGTGGGAGGCTGCCCCAGCCGGCTGCCTCTGGCTCTGACCGCAGGCTCCCTGCGCACCTGAGAGCAGGTGGGAGCTGGGCCCCGAGGAGGCCTGGGCTCCTGCAGCCTGACGCTGCGCAGAGGGGAGGCCAGGCTGCGAGAAGCCCAGGTTTCCAGGAAAGGGCGCCTCCGCTCCCCTTGGGCCTGCGGGCCGCTCAGTGGTGGGCGTCGCCCTGTGACTGCTCTTCTGTGAGGCCTGCCACAGCTTCTGACAGAGGAGGGGGCTGCCCTGAAACGCCTGGCCTCTCCTGGCTTTTATCTGCTCCTGGGGCCGCCTTCCCCCTCCCCTGACTTTCAGGGCCTGAGGGTGCTCTTCAGAAACCCCTCTGAGCTCCTGTCAGTGGGGGGCTGCTCTTCAGGGCCCTCCTGCCCTGGGACCTGCTGTGGTCCCCCCCCCACACACTGTCACACTGTTTCCAAGCTCAGCCAAGTCTACTGCACCCATTTCTCACTCTGCTGTGAGCCTCCAAAGTCAGGTCCGACTCTCAGGTGGGCCCTAGGACCACTAGTAGGAAGTCGTGACCCAGCGGCCTTCCAGATGCTGTGACTTCTCTCCCCAGAGGGTGGCTCAGCACATGAGGGGCCTGCGGGGACCCCGGGCACAGCTCCACACACACGTGCGGGCGTCCTCGGGAGGACCCAGGCCCACTGGACCGTGCTCCCGCCCCGCCCAGGTGTCTGAGGGTGCACAGTCCCCTCCCTCCTGCTCCTGGTCTTACTCCCTTCCCACCCTCCCCCTCTCCTGCCAGGGCTGCCGCTCACGCCCTGTTTTATCTGCACTTTCCACCTCCAGATCTCAACTCCTTCCAGCAGACCTCTAAGTGGATCGATGATGTCAGAACAGAGAGGGGCAGCGACGTCATCATCATGCTGGTGGGCAACAAGACGGACCTGGCCGACAAGAGGTAGGTGCAGGGGCTGCAGGCCGGGCCCGCTCCATGCCTCTGCCGCTCCTCCTGTACAGGGAGTGCTGGGATTTGTGGGTGAGCAGCCCCTGTGAGCTACCCCCTGCCCAGCACCCTGTCCGACCTGCCCCCCTGCATCTGGGAAGGACCCCCTTGGGGCACCGGAGGCTTTGAAAGCACCTGGCAGACGCCTCCCCACAGGTGTGTCATGTCTGAAGCCCCACCTTCCAGGCTGGCAGGGGCAGGGCAGGCCTCCACGCGTGGGCTGAGTGGAGCCGTATGCGCCCGGCTGGCCCAGCAGTGCGTGGTCTGGGCCCGGCCTCAGTGCAGACACAGACACAGCAGCCCTCGGGCTCCCACCGGCCCTGCCCCTGTGAAATGCCTGTGCTGACATGGGTGTGGGTGTGAAGGGCCTGGTCCTTCGCTGTGTCTGGGTGTGACGCTCTCCCTGAACAGGCTGCTCCACACCATCGTCCAGGCGCAGGGCTGACCCCAGCGCCCTTCCCTGCACTGGTCCACTCATCTCATGGGGCAGATAGAGCAATGAGTCATGGACTGAGGGCTTCCTGAGATGTACTCTGACCTTTTAGGGAATAATCTGGATTAGAGGCTGCTTTATTTGAATCTTGTCCTTGAAGTGAAGAAACGGAGTTCAAAGCCCAGCTCCTTTGCAGTAGGTGACCTTGGGGCCATTACTTTTAACCTCAGTGTTCTCATTTGGAAAATGGGGCTGATGGTACCACCCAGAGAGACGGTCTGTGGCTGGCAGCGCTTTACGAATGTTGGCTCTGGCCGTGGTGACACTGGGAAAGGGACAGCAGCCACCTGCCTCAGGGCCTGCTCCCAACCTGGACGGAGCCGCCAAGGAGTAGGGAGGGGCTGGTGTCCCGCTGTGCCCTGTGCCCCCTGCGCCCTGAGGGAGCTCTGGGGTCCAGCCCTGACCTCAGGGCTGACTGAGGGGCCCCCATCATCTGAGGCTGCTCCCTCCGCCCCCACCGGGGGCTGCTTCCCTGCTGAACTGGTCCCCTCTCGCCTCCCCTCCAGGCAGATAACCATCGAGGAGGGGGAGCAGCGCGCCAAAGAACTGAGCGTTATGTTCATCGAGACCAGCGCGAAGACCGGCTACAACGTGAAGCAGGTGGGGTCCGCCGCCGTTGGCCAAGGGGCTAGAGACTAGGTGGGGCCGTCGACCCACCAGATGGGGAGCGAGTAGCCTCCAGAGCTCTACTGCTGGCCCTCAGGGTATCGGGGCTATGGGGTCAGCCACCAACTTCCAGGAGGCCGAGAGGGGTAGCATTCCCCTGCTTCTTACCTCACGTGGGGTGGACGTGCAGGAGAGTCTCTCCAATCAGCATTTTGGGGTTCCTGCCTTGTGCTTGGCAAGTGCTCAGGGCTGTGGCGGTCCAGGCAGGCTTGGAGAAAAGAGCCCACCCACGGTGCGGTCCGAGCTCGCGGTGGGGGGAGGCCTGGGAGTCAGAAGCCTCAGAGGAGCCGTAGAGGGGGTGGGGTTGGGGCTGAGCCTGGGAGCAGAGGCTTCTCCTGGGTCCACAGACCCCCAAGGAGTCCACGGATGGAATTCAGCAGGTCAGTGGACTTAGGTGGGAAACAACTACAAGTGTCTCTGCACTGACCTCTGACAGGCCTCCAGCATTTCCTGCAGCTGTGAGCGTAGGCAACACGACTCCGTATGTTAGCAGCACCTGTGGCTTTATCACGATAGAGGTCACAGCCGCTTTCTTATCACCTTATGGTGGGGTCGCAGGTCTCTTGAACTTTTTCCCACCTCAGTGTCTCAGGGGCTGTCAGACCCCCTGCCGGCTTCTGCTCTTTAACAGGTTCCCGAGGAAGCACAGGTGCTGCTAGTCACAAGTCTGTATCTTTAAAGGTTTTAGAAGTTTGTTTCAATACTAAATGGTTTCCTTTACATACAACTTATATGTCATTCATTTCACACACTTAAAAGGAGCCCATAGGCTTCGCCAGCCTGCCAAAGGAATCTTTGGTTCAGAAAAGGTGAGAACCCCTGTCTGCAAGGAAAAGAGGACTCAGAGAGGTGATGAGGAGCTGGGGCGGCCTGGGCCAGGGGACCGGCATGGGCACAGGTGCCACTGGAGGGGTGTCGGGGCCTGGCTGGGGGTCACTTCTGCCCTGCCACCCCCAGCAGTGTCCAGGGGCACTAGACAAGCTGCCACTGCAGCAGCCGGCCTCACGCAGTGAGGGTTTACCCCGCCTGGGCAGTGCCTGGCCAGTGGGAGGTGGCAGAGGAGCAGGAAGGGACGGAATGGGAGGCCCCGAGCTCCCAGGACTCCGTGCCCCCACCCCAGTTGGAGGCTCATCAACATGGCTCTCTTCCCTCCCATCCCCTTCCCAGCCTCCTTCGGGGTAAGGCCAGGGTGGCCGTGGTGTCACCTGGAGGAGAGAGCTACCTGTCCCTGGAGGCCTGCAGGAGACACTGGCTGCTGCTCTGCGCGGCCCTGATGGAAAGGCTTGGGGGGCGGGTAGCCCCTGCCCCCGTGGTCAGGGAGATGCCGATGCCCCCCTTTCCAGATTGCTCTGGAAGCCAGGCGATGGTCTGAGCCGGAGTTGTATATGGTCAGTTCTAACCCTGTGTGGTGGAGAGGCATCTCCATGCAATGCAGCCTCCTGGACTCTGAACGTGAGCGTATCTGCTCCCAGAAGCCCCCGTGTGACCCCGAGAGCTTGCATCTAACCGGCAGCTTGGCCACTGGCAGAGGCTGTGACCATTTTGGCAGCCAGCCAGGCAGAGCAGGGCTGCCCAGGGCAAGGCCTTGAGGGGAGGCTTGGGGAGTGACTGGGCCCTCTGCACGCTCTCCCACTTCTGCCAGCCACGCTCCGAGCCCCCTCTGCAGCCCGCCCACAGGGTCCATACCATGCAGAGCCCACCAGTGGCTTCCCCGCTCGGACCCTTACCGCCTTTGGTCCTGTCACCCAGCCTGGGTGCTCCCATGGGGCTGGGCTCTGGGGTGAGACCTTGAATAAGACTCACCCTGTCTTCAGAGAGCTCAGGCAGTGGAGAAGTTTTAAGCCCAGAGCTCACCTAGTTCCTGCAGTTGGTGTTTGTAGAGAGATGGGAGAGCATTCAGGATCTTCTGGTGCCTTGTATTTCTGCCTTGTACTTGCTGTCACCCGCTAGGTTCCACGCATGCACAAACACACACACACACAACCACACGCACACAGTTCTCATGCACACTTTACAGACTTACACGCACAGAAACCCCACATGTGTACATGTACACACCATACACACTCATTCCCCCCCCACAGATGCCACACATCCACGCCACACCACTCATACTCCTCTACACACAATATGCACATCGCACTCACCCACACCCAAGCAAACCCACAATGTCACATTCACACTCCTGTGTCCTTGTTCCCTCTGAAAAAATCTCTCTCCGCTGTGACTGTGTGGCCCTGACTCCCAGCTGCCCCGATGCCCGTGGACTCGCAGGACTCCCTGAGGAGAGGGTCGTTGTCTCAAGGGCAGATCGAAAGTCCCTTCCCCACACCAGGTCCCTGCATGGGCAGCGGGCCAGAAGCTTGTCTCCCAGGACCTAGATCGTTTTCTGCACCGGGGTAGGTCCCTGCCATCCCCATGACCCACACTCAGCCCCTCGTGACCCTGTGGCCAGCCTGCCTGGGGGAGAGGCCTGCCGGGGCCCAACGCCATGAGAGGTGCTGGGGGCACAGGTGGGAGAAGTAAGGTGCAGCCCCTGCTGTCCAGGGTGCAGTCAGTGGGACAGAAAGAGAGTAGAGCCCGAGGTCAGGGTGAGAAGAGGCAGAGGGTGGAGACACCGGGAGCAGGAGGGGAAGGATGGGGGCTCATGCTGCATCTCCCCCTCTCCCCAGCTCTTCCGACGTGTGGCCTCGGCTCTGCCTGGAATGGAGAACGTCCAGGAGAAAAGCAAAGAAGGCAGTATCCTTTTCCTTTGACAAGTGAGTGAAAGACGTGCTGCAGAAACCATTTATTCATTGATTTACCCACGTGGCATGTTAGAGCAGTGGGCAGACCCTTGCCAGGTCTCCAGGCCAGCCTTCCTGGCAGATAGCTGTTCTGTGGGGCCGCCTCTGTACAGGGGTGAGGCTGAACTCCAAGGTCCTTAAGACCACATCCAGCTCGAACCACCTAAGCTTCCAAAACAGTGTGGGAATGCCAGAGGGATGTGTGTGGAGTGACAGTGTGGGGAGTGAGAACTAGTAAGTGCCCTTCTTTCCAGCGAACACAGATTTGTCTTTCATGGGGACAAGTAGAATCTCCATTTCTGTGCGGTCAGACATGATTTCAGCATGGCCCAACCTCCTCTACGCGAGACGACTCCCCCACCAGGTGTCTCCTCCCCTGCCTGCCCTGCACAGCCCGGGCCTCCCCACTGCTCTGCGGGCAGGGTCTGCAGACCACTCACACCGTCCACCTCAGAACTCAGGCCACACCCAAAAGCTGAAACTGAGGCTCAGAGAGGTGGTCTGATTTGCCCAGTGGGAAGGAAGGCAGTTGTTCATTGTCTATTTACTAGTTTATTTATAGTCTGCCATGTTATAAAAAATGTGTGTTTCTGTATATATACACTACATACACACAAAACAATATAAAAATGTACATAAGAAAATTGGGGTTTAGGGAATTGGGGTTCAGGAAAAGTCATGGACAAAGCCATACTCAGAATATGCCATGGCCAGGTGGCCAAAAAGTGGTAAGGAGGGAAAGTGGTAAGTAGTCTTTAAGGGAAGCATGGCTTTTTATAGCACTTAACTTCTGAAGAACCTCTCCTCGTCCTTACCTAGGGACCACAAAACCTCCCTAGGACACGGGCAGCGGGTCCCATCGCAGGGCTGCTTCTCCCAGCCCCACAGGAAGGGCGATTCTGTGCAGGGCTGTGACCAGGCCTGGCCTGGCTGGGATTTCAGCCCGGTGAGGGCAGAGGGAGCAAGCTGGCTGTGCGCTCTGCGCCCGCTCCTCTGGCGGATCCGATCCGTGCTCCTCCAGCCCCCAGTCCCCACGGCGCCCGTGGAAGGGGCTGGAGCGGGGCTATGCCGACACCCTCCCCCAGCGATGTGGGTTCTCACAGCAGCAGCCTCAGGGTCTAAGCGACCCGTTCTGACGGGAGCTTGAGGGGTCGAGGTTGCTGTGCCCACCTGGGCAAGGCCCACGTAGCCCTGTAATTTGCAAGGTGGGCTCCGTGCCCGGCCAGCAGGCTCCACCTCCTGGGCACTTTGGGGTGGGGCTGATAGGTAACAAGGCCGAGGCCGAGGCTGGTCACCGGGAAGCCTTCTAAGAAAGGGTCTGTCAGGCCTGTGTTTAGATGATGGTCCCACAGCCCAGGACAAGTTTTACTTCTGGCGGATACTGGTGAGGGCATGCGTGTGGAAGGGTCGGGGAAGAGGTGGAAGGGTGGGAGCTGGTGACCCTGTATCCTTCCCACCCAGGCAAAGAAAAGAGCAAGTTCCTGGGTGTTTGCTGAAGGACAGAGGGGCTGCGCAGGGCAACTTAGGGGGCACCGGGGCCGGAGCGGGGGTGGGAGCTCCTCCGAGAGAGTCATCTTCCTTAGCCCCGCCCCCTGCAGTGATCGACATCAAGCTGGACAAACCCCAGGAGCCTCCGGCCAGCGAGGGTGGCTGCTCCTGCTAATGCAGCCTGACCGCAGGCTTCCTTTGACACTACTCGCTTGCTGTGTTGCTTCCTATTGGTTAGCTTCCTAAGGGGGGTGGGAGATGAGCATATCCAGATGGGAGGATTTTTCTTTTCTCTCTGTCTCTAGCAGTCGGGTGGGGTGGGGGGGGAGGTTGGGCATCAGGGATCACGTCACTCTTAACAGCTGTTACTTAAACAACTATTTTTTGGTTTGGTTGTAATATATTGTACTTTATTAAGATTGCCAAAAACTGTTAAAATTAAAAAAAAAAATTTAAACCATGTGTATACAACTTTTTGCCAGATAAAAATGTAGTCATTTTTATTTGAAAGATGTGCTTTTTTTGTTTTTGTATATTTGTAAACTTACAGAGAACCTTTTCCACACGCCTCCTCCTTCCTGTCCTCTTTGAACGGTTCATCACCTCTGCTCTCCTCCCACCCCCAGACCAATACAATAAAGTTAAACAATTAACTGGGCGATTTAATTAGGTTCCAATCCCCAGGCTGTCTGGCCCAGACCAACCAGCGTCCACCAAACAGGCCCTGCCTGGTTAAATCAAACACTGATTGAACGAAACAGCCTCTGAAGAGGCAGCTCTGACTCTGTCCTTCTTCCATGGCCAGAGTGGGGCATCAGCCACGGCCCCGAGCTGAAATTAAGACCTTGTGAACTGCAGGGGGCCCAGCCACAGGCCCACTGGAATTATTTCTGCCTCTTTCCCCCTCCCTGAAAAGCCTTGAGAGGGCACTCGCCACAGGCAACCTTCCGTTCTCTGTGGTCCGCCTAGTGATTGGCAGAACAAGAGGTCATGGGAAGGAAGGAAGGACGGGGTGCTGTTGGCACCTGTGGGCTGGGTTATAGACTGGGGGCACCATGTGTAGTTCTGAAAATGTTTTAGCCAACCTGTCCGGCAATCAGCACACGCATCTGGGTTGCAGGGAAGGGAAGGGCAAACGGAATCTCAGTGTGTGCCCCCTGAGGCCCTCCTCCTTGGATGCCAGGAAAGCTGGAGCCTGTATCACACAGTATTGGCCCGTCTGTGATTGGGGAAGGGAGGGTCTGCAGAACTGCCACCTGGAAGATGCATGTTTGCCAGTCCTTGGTTGCTAATACTGTTGATGCTGTTCTGCAAAAGCTGACTTCTTGACGTGTTTCTGCCACTCCGGCACAGTGCAGTTGAAATCTTTGTGCACAGACCTTTGCAGATATTGTAGCAGCACTCTGCTTGCCTGAGGGTAGGGCTGAAGTGGGGTCCCCAGAAGGCTTCCCAGAGAGAGACGTCCTTGCCATGTTTGACTCATTTCTGAGAGGACTTAGACCTGAGGACCTATCTGTCAAATCTCTGAAGAGAACTCTCTCTTTCACTAAGTGATGTAGCCTGTTTGGCCAGCGTTCCAAATAGACCCAGACTCACCACTCCTGAGCTGGCATAAAGCCAGGCAGTGGGCAGCCACTCTGGCCAAAATCGGTAAGCCCTGCCCTCCAAGCCGGCACTGACTCTTCCTCCAGGCCGCTATTGGGCTTGTCATAGACGAGCTAAATGACCGTCCGGGGTGTGGTAGGGGGTAAATTCCTCCATAAAGCGGGGCTCTGACAAGTTATTGCAATGAATTTGGAACTTCTCAGAAACTAATCCAAACTGGCAGCCTGTAAGTGCAGCAGGAACTGGCAGGACTCATTGATAAGTTGTCCAGTGGGTCTGTCACACACTCAGCTAAGGAGACTGCGTGTCAGAGCTGATCTTTAGAGAGGAGTGTATCTTCGAGTGAAGAAAAGAGGAAGCAGGATTCCCACTGAGCTCCTCTTCCAGAAGGCATAGACTAAAGTACGAACGTAATTCCAGTGTCACGTGTTGAGTTTTTATATGTGTGTACATAATTATATATAGAGATAGACTTGTGTATACACCTTCCACACACACATTCTCACAGAGATCCATGTGCTCAATGTATATTCTTGTTCTTCCTCCTCTCAAGTTGGAACTTGCATTGTGATAACAGTTTTGGAAATTCAAAAGTACTGCAACGTGTTGAAATAAGAAATACTATATATTGTCCCAAAACTTGTGATTGTCTTGCCATCAATAAAATACTGCATAGATGTGTTAACTACAGGCAAAACTAGCCCCTGGGAATATGTGCACTGTTTCTGTCTGTACTTGTATGCACAGGTGTGCATGCCCACGTGGGCCCGTAGCCCCACCATGGCACACCCCCAAGTGGTGCTTGTTGGAAGAGTGCTTACTTACCTCGTGAGAATTCATAGGAGTCCAGGTGACAGCACCCGGCTTGGCTGGCAGTGAGGGCCATTGCTTGTGGCCCCTGGGACAGCCCCATTTGCAGGGATCTCTTTGGGTCTCAGTGAATGAATGGATGGTGGATTTTTATTTTCTTGGTACTAAGAGTACTTTTTCTTAAAACATTCTTGTAAAAAAAGGTAGAAACTCAGTCCCCTTCTCATGTGCACACATATCCAAGGCACCACTTTTTTTTTCCGTCACAGCCTAGAAGAATAGTAAGAGACGCAGTAGATACAATGTGGCTTGATGTGGCGTCGGTGAGCCATCCTTTTCCAGTGCGTACACAACATCCTCTCTCCTGAGCCCGGGCTCTCCCAGCCCCGTGGGCCTCTGCAGGTGAGGGCGGTTGCCTCCCCTCATCCTCCCATCTTGGTGGTGCCACACCGTTCCATGGGCACCCTCCTCGGGCCTCATCTCCACCCCTCATTCCTGGGTCTGTCGGGGCAGCCAGACCTCCAGCACAGAAGGGTGTTGGCTCCTTGGCTCCCGTTTTGGGCAGGTGCCATCACTGTCCTCTTGCTTGTAGCTAGCATCTTGTCTCAGAGTTAAGGTTCAATAATGAAATGATCAGGTTCCCTTGAAGAAAATATCATGAAATTCCTCAGCATACGCAGTGAGAGTATCCCATCGTTGCCGAATCCAGGCAAAGGGGAGGAATCCTTTTAGGAAATGATCTCAGTTTAGCCAGTGGTTCAGTCTCTCTCCCCACAGAGCAGCCCTGACCTGGGAGTAGAGCAGGGTCATCTTCTGTAGCCCTCTCTTTTACTTTGAGGAATCTCAAAGAAAAGCTGTCAGTAAAGCTCCTGTTTGGTGGGCATCTGACAAATTGAGCATACGGTGGGAAAAGCAGGAAGCGTATTTATGAATGCACACAGGTGCCAGAGTGAAAGTGTGGCGCCAGCATCTTGAGTGCTAGAACTGCAGCTGTGTGGTCCGAGGTGAGCAAGTGCTGACTCAGTCAGAGGCCTCCCTGCCGTCATTGTCACCACTCTCTTCCTGTCAGCATGCTCAATCGGTCTGGAATGTCCCAGGTTCGAGGAGCAAAGGCCAGATCAGTTCAAGTGTCTCAGGCAACAGAAACAAGGGTTGTATGGTGGTAGCTAAGGGTGCAGAACACATCTTGAGTGCAATGTGTCTGTCTTCCTGGTGGCCAGTCAGTGCTGGGAGCCCCTGCCCTCAAGTACCAGGTGTGACAGTAATGGCACCGCTGGCTTCGGTGTCCTGCAGGCAGAGCAGCCTCATTCCTTCACATGGCGGAAGGCCGGTGAGGATGTCAGGATGTGAGAACAGGTAGCCGAGGGCTGTGAGGTATGTCTGAGCCACACAAAGGGCAGCTGAGCTGAAGTGTCTGTGCATTAACCCGTGCACACTAGTTTCCTAACTACCTCTCCCCCAAGAATGTGAGGCATTGTCCCCTGGCTACAGCTGATCGAGGCGGAGAGCTCAGAACCCTTCCTATGCCAAGGCAGGAAAATCAAGACCGAGAAGGGTGACTTGCTTACGGTCACCCAGTAAGCCAGAAGCAGTCAGAACCGAGGTGTTTCCACTCTTCATCCGTTGCTGACCTGTGTGTAACAAATGTGACGGTGCACCGGCACACAGGGCGGCTGGGCATGCGTGCTCCTCAGGCCATCTCTACTCTGGTTCAGATGTAAGTCTGTCCAGCATAGCTGAGTGAGGCAGGAAAGAACCCACGTACATTTCAGGCTCCTCCATTGCAAAGAAGGGCCAGTCCCCAAGTCCACTCTGATTGTCAGACCAGGGCACCCTTTGGACTTTTTGTTTGAAATGGACTGTTTCAGTGTTCCAAAACCTTGAGCTCTCAGTGTGTAAACTCCCTGGACACCAGACCTTCCGCCTCCCTGTGTGGCTGACGCTCCGGGCAGGGCGTGGTTTATCCTTGCAGTGGGGTTCAGACCTTCCTTCCAGCGCGAAGCCTCCATACATCGACGGCCAGCCTGTATCACGTGTGTGTCACCATCCCCCTCACCCGTCCCCATAAAAGTGATTGGCCGTGAGGAGCACAGAGGGTGGCATTTCCATCTCTCACTGGCTCAGCAGATTTAAATGGCCACATTGACTTTACATAAAACTGTGTAAAATGTGGAAGACTCAGCATGTTGATCAAACAATAAACTGTCCTAATTCTCAACACAAAGGCTCTTGTCTAATGTTTCTAAGTGGTGCAGTCATATATGGGTGGGGGGGGAGCGGGGTGTGGTGTGGAAAAACAGATTTCTTCAAGTGCATTCTCCACGAAGACCCTCCTCTCATGTCTCGGTGGTGTGTTCACCATCCAAAGCCCTTTGTTTCTCCCTCCTGTTCACCTGGGCTTTCCACCAATTCAGAAGGGGGGGAAAGGCAGGACACACTAATAAGATTAAATCCACACTCACTTCCATAATCTCCATTCTGCCTAAAGGCTGATGGAAACTCCAGGCAGAACTGAGACTCAGGGCTGTGTGATACCTCCTGTCATCCCTGCTTTCCACTTGCCATGGCTGAGGGTTAGGAAGGGTGGGTACAGGGGCTGGATCTCCCTTCCGGTGATTTCTAGAAAGCATTTAAAGGCAAGAATTCAAGGTGAACCATAATCACCTTTCAGATGACACTCAGCTGCCTCGTACCCCTCCAGTGTCACCCCACACCAATCAGAGAACCTCCCTGAGACGGCCCTTCAGGTCTCAGTCACCTCCAGACTAAAAAATGCCCTGAAGGCCAGGAGAGTGGTAGGACCAATCCAAAGAGGACACAAAGGCCAAGATTAGGCCCAGAATTGCCCTGGTCTGAGAATGCTGGGAATCCTGGGGCTATAGGGAAAGCCAAGTTCACCAGGTCTTATTCTTCCTCAAGTTCAACTTCACTAATTATCTTTCCCCTTTAAAGGTACTAAAGTTTCTGGAACACCCTCCAATCTGCCACCTCAAGGAAGCCATCTCTGATTAGGAGGGACAGGAAATAGGTGTCCCTGCCCACTGAGCCTAACTTTCCTGGCTGCCAGGTATAAATGGTAAGGTAGAGGAGGTACAGGGCCTGTCAGGGGGCAGAGGCCTTAGAGCCGAAGTGCACGTGCTTGCACAGACCAGATCAAAGCCAGAGTAAAGCTGTTCTAGACAAGCAGTCGTTCCCCAAGGCTGTGGTGTTCAGGGCCACATGACTGCAGACAGGAAGGGGAGTGGGTCATCTCTCTGAGCATGGTGCTTACACAGACGTCCAGCAGCCCCTTCCCCCGCGGGTGAAGGAGGCACTGCTGGGCTTCCCCAAACGTGAATGTGAAGATTAGGGTTGTGGTGAATGTCCTACCTGGAGTGCCCTGCTTGCTATCAAGGGATGTCACTCAAGGTGGCTTTCCCTATCACTGTAGCTGTGTTTTGCTGTCCAGTGACCAAGGGTGCAGACAGGAGCTTTGATAATCCTGTGCTAACTGCAAATTTTTTTTAAAAGCATATTTTAGTTGAAACAAAAAGCTCTTAAGTCAAAAGAACAAGTGCCTCACCCACGACAGGACCACAGGGAGGACGCTGGGATCGCAGGAGACACTGAGACACAGGTCATGTTGGGGCTGCAAGGGTGGTGCAGCAGCAGAGAAAGGGTGAAGGTGAGGGCAGCCCTGAGGCAGTTGACCTTGGGGCCCCGTGCAGTGCGGGGTGGGGGGGGGTGGGGGGGCGGGGTTCAGTGCAGCTAAGATGAAGCCCATGCTAATGAGGGGAGAGCAGGGGCCGCATTGAAAGGGCACATTTCTTCACCTCAGAAAGTGACCATATGCCCATAAAAGCAGCAACTGTGCCATACTTGGTATTCCCAGAGCTGGGTACGGTGCCTGGCGTTTTCCGAATGGATAAACGCCATACACGGCTCTTGTGAGTAGTCAACAGTTTAGGGCTTCGTAGTTGAAAAAGGAAGTGGGACTACCTGCCTGTGCAGATGTCAGGTGAGGTAACCAACCACCTTCCTTTAAGTAATTGAAGGGCTGAAATAGAAGAGGTTAGCATCTAAACTGCTGCTAATGCACCTTTACGTGAGAATGGGCATAACCAATTGAAGCTTTGATAATTCCATTCTAAATTCAAACCTTAAAAAAGAAAAAAAAAAAGCATACCATTCTGGCTGAAATGATCTCAAACCAACAGAACACAGCCCAGTGCCTTGCACACAGCAGGACCACCGGAATCCCAGGGGCGCTGAGACAGAGGGCGTGGGGGAAATACAAGGAGCAGACCTCAGGGACTCCCCAGCAACAGCAGCTGTTGTTGGTCAGGAGCTAAGATCCCAGCAAACCGTCAGGCACCTGGCAGCAGAGGGGCTACAAAGGCACCAAAATGCTCGGAAAGTGTTGAAAGAGCTGGAAGAAACAGGCGGCCTTGGTCTGCGGGTGTGCTCCGTACCCACGGAGACCCCATTCTGGAAGCGGGTGGTATGTACCAGGACAGTGAGTGCCCAGGGCTTGCTCGTCAGTTGTCTCCATACCGGCACCGCACCACGCCTGCCCCTCCCCACTCGCAGGGCACAGGGCCATTCACGTCAGGTGGCAGCTGCCCTGGGAGCAGGTCTCAGTGGCCCCAACATGCAGTGGCTCAGACACTGCCATGTTCCCAAGGAGGTGATTCAAGCCACAACTGTCTCACCTGTGACATACAGTCATGCCTAGTCTGCTGGTCCCCGTGACCTGACATCCCTCTTTCCACTCTGGCCATACTTGCCTCCCATCCCATGAAGAAATGGGCCTACTTTGGCTGAACGGGTTCAGTGCCACAAGAAAATAATTTGACCTCCCATTGAAAACCCTTCCAAGCTCCCAAGGACTAGTCACCATGACCTCACCCTGGCCCAGACCCACAAGGGTGGGATGACTGTGGCACAGGGTTAGGAAGCAGGATGGGACTATGCGACCTGCCTGCTTCCTTCATCCTGTGAGCAAAACTACACAGGGCTTGTGGCCCAAAGAACTTAGAAACGAAAAACACTAAAGGCACACATGATACTACAGGAGGCCACATCACCTGTGAGGGTGCTCCCAGGAGCCCCAGGTGCTTGGTAGAGGTCATGTTAAGCATGCAGATTCCTGAGACCACACCCGATCTACTGCTGAATTGAATGTTCAGAAGCAGGGTCCTCAGGTGAGCTATTTAACAAGCATCAGTTAATTCTGATGCACACTAACATCTGAGAATCACTGTTTGAGACATAACTTTCCTTTTTCAAAAGACCATCTTTAGGTCTTGAATAAAATTCAACCTTGCTCCCATTCTTCAAGTCACTTGTTCTGCGTATTGCTTCCTCCAGTAAAGTAAAACAGTTTATTACCAGAAAAAACAACAAAAAAGCTGAGAAAACACACATGCCTCTTAACGGAAGCATCAAGCCATTGATGTTTATTCAGGTGAGCATTACCTATGATTATGTGAACATGTCACATTCATCACATTCCCTTTGGGCTTCTGGTTCATTGATCTTACCCACTTCCTTAAATTACTACTCGGCTAATAAGGAAAGGGCAAGAAAGAGTCCAAAAGACAGTAATAACATTAGCAGCAGTAAGGCTTCCCAATAAGAAACCTGCCACGGTCAGACTCTTAACGTCTTCTCCACGTGAGCCTGGGTTTATTTCATACTCCAGCAAGCCAGGTGCCATGCAGGGTGTGCGGGCAGGGGAGGAGGGGCCCTGGGGTCCCCTCACTCGGAGCCAGAGTGACACACAGGAAGGGGAGACAGCAGGCAGAGGCCTGGGCCGTAGTGTATGTACGTGGGGGCCACACTCACTGTACGTCATCAGCTCCATGCTTTTCTCCTTTGCCTCTCCCCATCCCTCAAGACTGGGTTAGGCGCCCCACTGCACACTCCTGGAGCACCCTGCGCCTCTCCTGTTACTGCTCTTCCCGCACTGCTCTGCGATTAGTGTCTCACTTATCCACAGCCACCCTTGTCTCCTTTGAGGCTTTAGTTGGCTTGTCCCTGAGTGTGTGAGGTAGGGATTGAAGAGTTTGTTCTTATGTACACTGCAATCATTAGGCCCTGGAAACTTGGAGTTGGGCCTGAATCCTAAAACGTGCTCCCACTTGTACCTACTCTACCACTCTATTTAAGTGCTTTAAGCTAGACAGGCTGTTTTGTTTACCAAGAAATGTATTAATCATTTATAAAAGCCATACATTTAAGAAGACAGCAAAGAACATCACTTTGAAAACGCCATTTTTTTTAAACCATCAGTGAATATGCACTTTAAAAATCTACAGAGAACTTTTTTCATTTTGTATTTGTTCCACAGCATTCAAGCTGACAGTACAAAATAGGAGCTCATCAAACAGCACATGAAGATAGCCCAGGAGTACTCATGCATCCAGAAAACCAGAATAGCTTCTAAATCTCCATATATTCCCCAGTTAAGGGAAACCACTAGAATGTACATTTCTAGTGTACATTTCAGTGGCATTTGGGGATTTAGCACTTATAGTTCTATCACCTGGGGACGACTCCTAGGGTTCACAATATGTTTTTGAAACCTAAGTGCTATGAGGCTGGAGTGTGGACAAGTCACTGAGCTGATGAAGAACAGACCACTGTCAACACAGCCCTGCTGTTTTCAACCTTCCTTCACATGTCGGAGACGATATTGTAATTGCATCTACAAATCTGAAAATTCACAGAGGACTAGATGATGTACTGCCCATGAATGTCAAAGGCAATTGGAAATCACCCAGTTCCATACACAGGCAGGTTTGTTTCCAGGAAAAAGAGACCAAAGCACAGAAGCAGAGGACAAGAAAACATTTTAGATGATATTATATTCTCAAGATAATATCCTCTCTACGTGAGGTCGGCTTGTTAGACCTTGACCTTACATCAAGCATATGCTAAAGGGACCTTACATACACTTTGAAAAGGGAAGACACGAATCAAATCAAACTAACTAGCTTCAAAGCAATAAGGGAGAACTGAACTTAAAAACTTCCACACTGGTTTCAACAATAATTTGTTTCCAGAACAAGGAAAAGTTGCTAACTATATTTGTACCCCTTCTTTATCAACTCCAGACTACCACATCCTTTTCCAAAACTGTCAGTCACACACACACACATTCGCATCTTGTGTTTGGATCTGGCCCTCAGGCGATTTTAGCCAGCCACTTCTCCAAGTCCTGGATGTCAGCAGAGCCAGTGTCCCCTCTTCCGCCCTTGGCACTGCACTCCAGGAACTCCACTTTGAGGGGCAACTGTGAGAATTCAAATTCTTTGCCTTTCTTTCCCAACTGAGCAGTGGCAGTGCTGGAACTGTCCAGTATGCTGGGGGCAGCAGAACGGGTGACTCGTAAAGTATTGCTGTGAGACAAAAGGAAAATGAGTCAGGAAGCAAAAAGAGCTTAATTTTTATATAACAATTAAAGGCCTTTAGGAAGTCATATTAATTCCTAAATATTTCAACACTCATTTAAGTACTTCATCATAAAACTGTCAATTATGCTATTAGGATTGTTGAATATTTGCATTTATAGGTCACTCTCTTGGACAGACAGGATACGGATCCAACCTAACATGGCCAGATGACAGGAGGTCAGTAATGAACCAAGGTCACACCAACCTTCTTCCAGTTCAGTGCCCCCTTCTCCTAGGATTTCCTGCATGATGCCATTTTAAGATATAGGTTTAAATTACCCGCTATAAGTATTCTAAAACCTTTCTGAAAAGTTTCTGAAAGTGAAGTGTGGGTAGATAGGGTATTTATATTTACCTTGAGTCTATCTGGATACAGAGCTTAGAAATCCACAAACTGCAGACTCTCATATCCAGTTTGGGTACAATTACTATTCTCCAATCTCTTTAACCACTAACACTTTCCCAATTTAAGTCACTTAACTGCCACCTGCTGGCCCTAATAAGAATTGCAAAAGCAAGGCTCATTTGTCTACTTCTCTCCCCCTTTCTGCTGTCCAGAAGCAGAGGAATACAGGCTGACAATCTGCTTTCTTACAGAATAAAGCATTTCTTGGTGCTGTAAGATTTCATGAAAACTAGTGAAGAATCCACAGGAAAACTAAATACCTTGTTTAGAAAGACACACATATATGGAAAATGTATTTTAAAAACAAATAATTAATACAGGGAAAAGCATTTGGGGAGGAGCACATAGGGCCTTCTAAGCAAAGTGGTGGGTCCATGGGTATTCACTTTACTATTCTTTAAACTCAATATATGTGTCACATATACTCTTTTACATGTAATATATTTTACAATTAAAAAAACAACTCAAAAGGAAAAAAAGACAAACATCATATTCAGCTCTTGCCATAAGGCCATGTAAATATAGTAAATCTTGTGATTCAGAAGACTATGAAATGCTTCAAAGCTGATAAGGCCTAATTCTCATAAACACAGGATTAAACTAAATTTAGACTCCTAATTTAACTGATATTAACCTTCATAACTTTTTTTTTTTAATGGCTGTGTTGGGTTCGTTGCTGCACATGGGCTTTCTTTAGTTGCGGTGAGTGGGGACTGCTCTTCGTTGTGGTGCACAGGCTTCTCATTGCGGTGGCTTCTTTTGTCGCGGAGCATGGGCTCTAGGTGCACGGGCTCAGTAGTTGTGGCTCGCGAGCTCTAGAGCGCAGGCTCAGTAGTTGTGGCACAGGGGCTTAGTTGCTCTGCAGCATGTTGGATCTTCCCGGACCGGGGCTCGAACCCGTGTTCCCTGCATTGGCAGGGGGATTCTTAACCACTGCGCCACCAGGGAAGCCCCCTTTATAACTTTTTAACATTTTATTTTACTGCCGTATAATACAGCATTTCTTTCTGTATTGTTTTTCTATGGCCCTTTAGAGTGAAAAACAAATGGACTAAGGAAAACGTGTTTTAAACATGGGAAGACTTGGACTATTGCTGTTTAAAAAATGGATATACAAATATTATGACTGTTTTTGTCCAAAAGATAATTCTCAACAATTGCAACAGAAATTTTAGAAAAACAAATCAGCTAATTCCAATTTTTTTAGCTTAATGACAAGCAATATGCAGTCTCAAAAGAGTGAACATCAAGAATAGGAGAAGAGGTGATGAACATGCAATTTCAGAAAGGACAGAAACCACTGAGAGTGACACCAGCAAGATGGCAGAATGGGAGTTTTCAGCTCAAGTCCTCTCACAGAAACATCAATTTGAATAACCATCCACACAGAAGAATACCTTCATGAAAGGTAAGAAATCCAGGTTAGAGATTACAGCACCTGGGTATAACACAGAAATAAGAAAAGATGCATTGAAGAGGGTAGAAAGGACAGTCCCACATTACCCATGTTACTGCTCCTGCAAGCCTGAACAATGCAGCATGGAGAGATATGATTCACACGGAGGAAGGAGAGTGAAGTGAGCGCCTACTGTGTCATGGAACCTAGCTCCTGGCCAGCCCCAGTAGACACAGGTACCTGGCCAGCCATGACAGATTCAGTTTCCAGGCCAGCTTCCATGGACCCAGGCAGTAGGCCCACGCACCCACAAACCCAGAAGTAAGGCCAACCTGCCTAGGGACTCCAGCAGCAAGCCCACCCAGAATCTCTGGCTGGACTGACTAGAAAAGTGCTTTCTCTGACAAAGTTAGTCTATAAAGACTAGAAGGAGTGATTACTTTTTCAAATGTGCAGACACCAAAATAAGGACACAGGATCATGAAAAATCAGGGACACATGACACCACCCAAAGGAACAAGATAAGCAGCAATAACTGACCCTAAGAAATGGAGATCTACAAAGTACCTGGCAAAGAATTCAAAATAATCATCTGAAAGTCCCATAAGCTACAAAAGAACACAGACAACTCAACAAAATGAGGGAAAGAATAAGTGAACAAAATCAGAAAGTCAACAAAGATATAGAAACCATGAAAAACAAAAATTCTGGAGCTGAAGAACACAATGAATGGATGTGAAAATTCAACAGCAGACTCAATCAAGCAGAACAAAGAATCAGAGAGCTTGAACACAGGTAATTTGAAATTACTCTGTGTGAAAAACAAAAAGAAAAAGCGAAAAAGAGTGAAGAAAGTCTTATGGGACATCATAAAAGGAACCGATATATGCATTATGGAAGTCTCAGAAAGAGCAGATAAAGACAAAGAATCAGAAAGCTTATTAAAAAAAATAATGATAGAAAACCCCCAAATCTGGGGAGGGGAAATGAACATCCAGATCCACTAAGCCCTAAACCCCAAATGGATTAAACATAAAGAGAGCTTTAATGAGACACATTATAATCAAACTGACAAAAGTCAAAAGACAGAGAGAATGTTGAAAGCATTAAGAGAAAGGCCAACTGTCACAAACAAGGGAAAATCCATAAGACTAAAAGTGGATCTCATAGCAGAAACCTTGCAGGCCAGTGGAGAGTGGGATGATATATTCAAAATGCTGAAAGAAAAATAACTGCCATCCAAGAATACTATACCCAGCAAAACTGTCCTTCAGATAAAAGCTTTCCCAAACACACAAAAGCTGCAGTTCATCACTACTAGTCCTGCCTTATAAGAAATGTTAAAAGGAGTTCTTCAAGGTGAAATAAAACTAATCAAGAACATGAAAACATATGAAAGTATAAAACTCACTCTAACAGTAAGAACATACTAAAATTTAGAATAGTCTAGTATTGTAATGGTGATACATAAATCATTTTTAACTCTAGCATAAAAGCTAAAGACAAAAGTAATAAAAATAATTATGACTACAATAATTTATTAATGGATACACAATATAAAAAGATGTAAATTGTGACATCAGTAACATAAAATGTGGGGGAAGGAGAAGTTAATGTATACAAATTTTTGTATACAAAGTTGTTATCAGCTTAAATTAGACTGTCAGTATTATAAGATGTTTTATATAAGCCATGACAGTCACAAAGAAAACACCTGTAGTAGACACACAAAATAAGGAGGAAAAAGTCAAAGCATAACAATACAAAAGAAATCATCAAATTACAAAGGAAGAGAGGAGACAAAGGAACTATGAAACAGTCAGAAAACAATCGACAAAACAGAGTAAGTTCTTACCTATCAATAATTACTTTAAATGTAAATGGTTTAAATTACCAATCAAAACAGAGTGGATGAATGGATAAAAAAACAAGCTTGAACTACATGCTATCTCTAAGAGATGCACTCTCGATTTAAGGTTCAAAGTAAAGGGACAGAAAAACATATTCTATACAAATGATAAACAAAAGAGAGTAGGGCTGAATACATAAATATCAACAAAATAGACCAAGTCAAAAATTGTCACAAGAGACAAAGAAGGTTATCATATAATAATAAAGGGGCCAATTCATCAAGAGGATAAAATAATTGTGTATATATACATATATATATGCACCCAACATCAGAGAACCTAAATAAATAAAGGGGATACATCACATTAACAGGATGAAGGATAAAAATCTTATGATCATCTCAATAGATTCAGAAAAAGCATATGACAAAATTCAACATCCTTTCATGATAAAAACTCAACAAAATAGTTGTATGTACCTCAAAATAACAAGTGTCATATATGACAAGCCCACAGATAACATCATACTCAATGGTGAAAGCTAAAAGCTTTTCCTCTAAGATTAGGAACAAGATAAGGATGCCTACTCTTGCCAATTCTATTCAACATAGTACTGGAAGTCCTAGACAGAGCAATTAGGCAAAAAAGAAACAAAAGGCATCAAAATCAGAAAGGAAGAAGTAAAATTATCTCTGATTTCAGATCATTTGATCTTAAATATAGAAAACCATAAAAGACCCCCCAAAAACCAGAACTAATAGACTCAGTAAAATTGCAGGATACAAAATCAACACACAAAAACAAGTTCTGTTTCTATGCACTACTAATGAACTATCAGGAAAATAAATTAACAAAACAATTCCATTTATAATAGCATCAAAAACAATAAATTACTTAGGCATAAATTTAACAAAGTAGGTGAAAGATCTGTACACTGAAAACTATAAAACAGTGATGAAAGAAACTGAAGACACAAACAAATGGAAAAATACCCCTTGTTCATATATTGGAATAATTTACATTGTTAAAATGTCCATCTATAGGGGACTTCCCTGCTGTTCTAGTGGTTAAGAATCCGCCTTCCAATGCAGGGGATGTGGATTCAATCTCTGGTCAGGGAACTAAGATCCTACATGCCGCGGGGCAACTAAGCCCGCACACCACAACTACTGAGCCCACGTGCTGCAAACTACAGAGCCCACACTCTCTGCAGCCTGCGCGCCACAACTAGAGAGAAGCCCGCAGGCTGCAACAAAAGATCCCACATGCCGCAACAAAGATCCCACCTGCCGCAACTAAGACCCGATGCAAACAAAAAAATGTCCATCTATAAATTTAATGGAATCTCAATCAATATTCCAATGGAATTTTTCACAGAAATAGAAGAAACAATGCTAGAATTCATATGGAACCACAAAAGAACTATAATACTCAAAGTAATCCTGAGTAAGAACAATAGCATCACACTTCCAGATTTCAAATTATATTGCAAACCTATAGTAATCAAAACAATATGGTACTATAAAGACATATAGATCAATGGAATAGAATAGAGAGCCCAGCACAAACCCATGCATATACAGTCAACTAATCTTCAACAAGGATGACAAGAGTATACAATAGGAAAAGGATAGTCTCTTCAATAAACGGTGCTGGGAAAACTGGATATCTACGTGCAAAAGAATGAAACTGTGTATGTTATACTGTACACAAAATCAACTCAAAGTGGATTAAAGACTTAAATATAAGACATGAAACCATAAAAATCCAAGAAGAAAATGCTCACTGACATTGGTGTTGTGGAAATTAGTTTTAAGATATGAGACCAAAAGCAAGTAACAAAGCAAACATAAACAAGTGTGATTATATCAAACTAAAAAGCTTGTGCACGGCAAAGGAAAGAATCAACAAAATGAAAAGATAACCTATGGAATGGGGGAAAATATTTGCAAACCATATATCTGATAAGGGTTACTATCCAAAATATGGGATTTAGCAATATGTTTTTGGATCTGTCCACAAACATACAACCCAGTAACAAAAAACCCAAATAATCCAATTTAAAAAATGGGCAAAGGACCTGAACAGACATAGAGGACATACAAATAGTCAACAAGTACATGAAAAGATGCTAAACATCACTATTCATCAGGGAAATGCAAATCAAAACCACAATGAGATGTCACTTCACACCTGACAGAATTACTAACATTAGAAAAAAAAAGGTAAGTGTTGGTAAAGATATGGAGAAAAGGGAACCTTGGTACATTGTTGGTGGGTATGTAAATTGGTATAGCTATTACAGAAAACAGCACTGAGATTCCTCAAAAAATTACAAACAGAACTACTACCATATGAATCAGCAATTCCACTTCTGGGTAGTTATCCGAAGGAATTGAAATCAGGATCTCGGAGAGGTACATGCCTTCCATGTTCATTGCAGCATTATTAACAATAGCCAATACATGGAAGCAACCTAAATGTCCCTCGAAGGATGAACAGATAAAGAAAATGTGGAACGTATATACAATGGAATATTATTTAGCCCTGCAGAAGAAATTCCTACCATTTGCAACAACATGGATGGACCTAGAGAACATTATGCTAAGTGAAATAACATAAACAGACAGAGTTAAGACAACTACCATTATGATTAATTACACTTATATGTGGAATCTAAAACAGTCAAACATATGGAAGCAAAGAGTAGAATGCTGGTCTCCAAGGTGGGGGGCAGGGGGAAATGGAGAGATGATGGTCAAAGGGTATAAAGTTTCAGTTATGCAAATAAGTAAGTGCTAGAGATCTACTATATAGCATAGTATTCACTGTACACTTAAAATTTGCTAATAGGGTAGATCTTATGTTAAGTGTTCTCATGAAATACATACACACACAAATAATAAAGTACGTAGGAAGAAACTCTGGGAAGTAATGGATATTTTTATGGCCTGGATGGTGATGATGGTTTCACAGGTGTATGCTTATCCCCAAATTGAGTTGTATACATTAAATATGCACAGCTTTTTACATATCAATTATACCTCAATAAAGGGGTTAAAATTTTCTTTTGATATTCAATTTGAACGCATGATGTCTTTGATAAATCTGACTGAATGGCTAACTTTTCTTCTATTATACATTAAAAAGTTTAAAGCACATGGGATTGAATATATCATTCTCAATTGAAAAAAAATAAACAAAAAAACAAAGAAATCACAGAAAATGACAGACCAGGGCTGGTAAAATTTTTCTGTAAAGAGCCATAAATTAGATATTTTGGGCTTGTGGGTGATATTTAGTCTCTGCCACATATTTTTCTACTTTTCTTACCTGTCCTATAAAAATGCAAAACCACTCTTTGCTCTCCTTTGCTGGCAGGAGTTTGTCAACCCCTGAAGCAAACCATATTCTACTAGACTCTAAGCTCCTGAGTACAGGAACAACATCATACTTCTTATAGCCACATCCTAGAGCAGGTCATGGCATATGTTAGACAAATTATAGGTGCTTGTTAAATGAGCAAAGGAGTATGTAAATGGTAATGGGAAAACATTTACTAAAAGTTGAATTTGTACAATTTTTCCTCATCAGATTCTTTTATTAAAAATATCCTTACATAACAGCAATATGAAAACATAACTTGCTCTATTATAATGTTGATTGTATCTCTTATGTAAGCAACCTGTTAGCTAACTCTTACAAATCAGCAGAACACAGAGACATGCTAGATTCCTTAAAATTCAAAAGCTTATAGCTCAATTCACAAATTTTTAAACACTAAAATCAAGCTAAATGATATCGCCACATAGCTTGAAAACAAAAAACAAACTACAAAATAGTATCATAGATTTTTATATTCTTCTGAAGTGTTCCTTTCTTGTTCTGTCAACAAAAATTTCCATGGCTTTCAAATTTAGTTTTTAAATCCTTTCATATCTACTATAAACTAGGTCTAGAAACAGTGGGAAAACAAATTGAGCTGTAGTCTCAATAAACCTGAGATTTTCTTTCCACGAAAATTTTAAATATCTAAAAACATCCCATTAATACTTTTTACAGTTCCATTAATTCTGTTGTCAATTATTTAACAAGTATATTTCACACCAATCTTCAGGCTAATTGTGATAACCATACAAAACCAAAGACCTTAAGCAATATATACATATTTCCTAAGTGTTAAGAAATACAGTTAACCAATACGACTTATTCTTACTTACATTTCTTTTTCAAGCTGCTGCTGAATTAACTTTGCTGATTTTGCCATTGTAATGTCTGTAAAGAAATAAAGACACCGCTGTTGTTTAAAGCAGAAGGGGTCTTTTCCCAAGACTTCTTGCACATATGGAAAATTCCTATTTAAACCAGTACGTTTCTTTGCCCCACCATTTTAAAAAAATTTTTATGTTACATTGGATTATAGTTGATTTACAATGTTGTGTTAGTTTCAGGTGTACAGCAAAGTAATCCAGTTACACATACACATATACCTATTCTTTTTCAAATTCTTTTCCCATTTAGGTTATTCCAGAATATTGAGCAGAGTTCCCTGTGCGATACAGTAGGTCCTTGTTGGTTATCTATTTTAAATATAGTAATGAGTATATGTCAGTCCCAAACTCCCAATTTATCCCTCCCACCAACCCCACCATTTTTTTAAAGAGTTTTTTTTTTAAATTTATTTTTATTCGTATTTTATTTATTTATTTTTGGCTGTGTTGGGTTTTGTTGCTGCACGCGGGCTTTCTCTACCTGCAGCGAGCAGGGGCTACTCTTTGTTGCAGGGTGTGGGCTTCTCATTGCGGTGGCTTCTCTTTGTTGCGGGGCATGGCCTTCTCATTGTGGTGGCTTCTCTTGTTGCAGAGCACAGGCTCTAGGCCGCGGGCTTCAGTAGTTGTGGCACACAGGCTCAGCAGTTGTGGCTTGCAGGCTCTAGAGCGCAGGCTCAGTAGTTGTGGCACACGGGCTTCGTTGCTCCGCAGCATGTGGGACCTTCCTGAACCAGGGATCAAACCTGTGTCCCCTGCATTGGCAGGCAGATTCGTATCCACTCCGCCGCCAGGGAAGCCCGCTTAAAGAGGTTTTTATCACTAGTAGTTCTATTATCAAAGTAAGCTTTATATTTGCACGAATATTTATATTACAATAATGCTTACAATTAAGCTGGTGACCCTAAAATTGAGAAGCTCTTTCACAAAAGTTTTCCACATCTTACAGACATTTGAAATCAACACATATATTGTATACATAAGTCCAGCCAATGTAACAAGAAGAGAAGCTACCAGCTTTGTGATTTTAACAAGACCCTTCACTCCAATAGAAGTACCCTACCTGTCATATAAAACTAAACCAAGAACATTTCCAGCTGATACTAAGATGGTATGTTATGGCATCAAGTGCACTTTGGTAATAAAAAAGCACTGGTTTGGCACCAGCAGAAGCCAAATAAATATAGAAGAAATAAAGATGTCAGGTAATGACCCTAAGACTGATTCCCGATAAGGCATTATTAGGGTTACTACTAGCTCACCTTTGAGAAATGCACTAAGCTTTTCATAGAATGAGAATATTAGGTCTGAAAGAGAACTAAAGATCAACTAGTCTATCTTATGTTTAGTTTTTTAGAAAAGAGAGATTATTTTATTATTGAGGTAACACTGGTTTATAACATATGTTTCATGTGTACAACATTATGATTCAATTTGTGTATACACTACACCGTGCTTACTACCAAAAATTTAGTTTCCATCCATCACCATACAGTAGTGGGTGCAAATATCTTTCTGAGTTAGTGTTTCCGTTATCTTTGGATAAATACCCAGAAGTGGAATAGCTGGATCCCATGGTAGTTCTATTCTCAATTTTTTGAGGACTATCCGTACTGTTTCCCACAGTGGCTGCATTTACATTCCCATCAACAGTGCACAAGGGTTCCATTTTCTCCACATCCTCGCCCACACGTTATTTCTTCTCTTTTTGACAAGTCACTCTAATGGGTGTGAGGTAATGTCTAATTGTGGCTTTGATTTGCATTTCCCTAATAATTAATGATGTTCATCTTCACTAGTGATGAACATCTTCATATGTGCCCGCTGACCATTTGTATATCTTTTCTGGAAAAACATCTATTCAGGTTATCTGCCCATTTTTAAATCAGGTTTTTGGTTGTTGTTGAGTTGTATGGGTTCTTTATATATTTTGGATATTAACCCCTTATCAGATAATATGATTTGACAATATCTTCTCCCAGTCAGTAGGATGTCTTTTCATTTTGTTGATGGTTTCCTTTGCTGTGCAGAGCTTTTTAGTTTGATGTAGTACCACCTGTTTATTTTTGTTTTTGTTTGCCTTGCCTGAGGAGACAGATCCAAAAACATATTGCTAAATCCCATGTCAAGTCCGAACTCCCTGTTTTCTTCTAGGAGTTTTATGGTTTCAGGTCTTCTGCTCAAGTCTTTAATCTACTTTTGAGTTCATTTTTTGTGTATGGTATAAGAATATAGTCTACTTTCATTCTTTTGCATGTGGCTGTACAGTTTTCCCAACACTATTTACTGAAGAGACTGTTCTTTCTCCATTGCATGTTCTTTGCACCTTTGTTGTAAATTAACTGTCCATATGTTTATTTCTGGGCTCTCAGTTCTGTTTCATTGACCTGTATGTCTGTTTTTCTGCCAAATACCATGCTGCTTTGATTACTGTAGCTTTGTAATAATATTTTGAAAGCAGGGCATGTGATACCTCCAGCTTTGTTCCTTTTTCTCAGAATTGCTTTGGCTATTCATAGTCTTTTATGGTTCCATACCAATATAAGGAATTTTTGTTCTGTTTCTGCAAAAAATGTCATTAGGATTTTGACAGGGATTGTTGCAATGAATCTGCACATTGCTTTAGATAAAATGGACATTTTAACAATGTTAATTCTTACAGTCTATGAGCATGAAATATCTTGCCATTTCTTTGTGTCTTCCATTTCTCTCAACAATGTTTTATAGTTTTTAATGTATTGTGGGATCTTAGTTCCCTGACCAGGGATTGAACCCACGCCCTCAGCAGTGAAAGTGTGGAGTCCTAACCACTGGACCGCCAGGGAATTCCCATCCTTGGTTAAATTTATTCCTGGGTATTTTATTGTTTTTGCTGCAATTTTAAATGGGACTGTTTTCTTAATTTCTCATTCTGCTTGTTTGTTGTTGGTGTACAGAAACACAACAGATTTTTGTATATTGATTTTGCACCCTGCAACTTTACTGTATTCATTTATTATTTCTAATAGGTTTTTGGTGGAGTCTTTAGGTATGTTGAATGAGAGTGGCAAGAGTGGGCATCCTTGTCTTGTTCCTGATCTTAGAGGGATAGCTTTCAGTTTTTCACAGTTGAGTATGATGTCAGCTGTGGGTTTGACATGCATAGCCTTTATTATGTTGAGGTACATTCTTTCTATACCCATCTTATTGAGTCTTTATCATAAGTGGATGTTGAACTCTGTCAAATGTTTTTTCTGCATTTATTGAGATGATCATGACTTTTAAAATGTTTTATCATGTTGATTGACTTGTAGATGTTGAATCATCCTTGCAACCCTGAAACAAATCCCCCTTGATCACAGTGTATGATCCTTTTAATGTATTGTTCTATTTGGTTTGCTAATATTTTGTTGAAGATTTCTGTATCTATGTTCATCAGAAATACTGGCTTGTAATTTTCTTTGTGTTACTCTTGTCTGGCTTTGATATCAGGGTAATGTTGACCTCATAAAATGAGTTAGGAAGTGTTCCCTCCTCTTCAACTTTTTTGGAAGAGTTTAAGAAGAATGGGTATTAAATCTTCTTTGAACATTTGGTAGAATTTACCAGTGAAGCTGTCTGGTCCTGGACTTTTGGTTTTTTTGGAAGGTTTTTGATTACTGTTTTAATCTCCTTACTAGTGATCAGTCTATTCAGATTTTCTATTTCTTCAAGATTCAGTCTTGGAAGGTTGTTTGATTGTTAAGAATGTATTCATTTCTTCTAGGCTGTCCAATTTGTTGGTGTAGTTATTCACAGTATTCTCTTATAACCCTTTGTATTTCTGTGGGATCTGTTGTAATTTCTCCTCTTTCGTTTCTGATTTTATTTATCTGAGCCTTCTCTCTTTTTTCTTAGTGAGTCTAGCTAAGGTTTGTCAATTTTGTTTATCTTGTCAAAGAACAAGCTCTTAGTTTCATTGATCTCTTCTGTTATCTTTTAGTCTCTATTTCATTTATTTCTGCTGCCTTTAGTAGTTTCATTCCTTCTACTGACTTTGGGCTTAGTTTATTCTTTTTCTAGTTCCTTTAGGTGTAAGGACTGTTGGAGATTTTTCTTGTTTCTTGAGGTAGGCAAGTACTGCTATTATAAACCTATACTGCTTTGATGCATCCTATTGATCTGGTATGCCATGTTTTCATTTATCTTCAGGTATTTTTATTTCCTCCTTTCCTCCTCATTGACCTAATAGTTGTTCAGGAGCATGTTGTTTAGTCTCCACATATTTGGTGATTTTTTCAGCTTTCTTCTTGCAGTTGATTTCTAGTTTCAAATCTTTGTGGTAGGAAAAGATGCTCGATATGATTCAGTCTTAAATTATTGAAACTTGTTTTGTGTCCCAGCATATGGCCTATCCTTGAGAATGTTCCATTGTGCACTTGAGAGAATGTGTATTCTGCTGCTTTGGGATGGAATGTTTTATTTATATATATGTATATGATGTGATGTATGTATGTATATGTGTGTGTGTGTGTGTTTGTGTGTGTGTGTATATATATATATTCCACCAGATGTAATGCTTCATTTAAGGCCAATGGTTCCTTGTTAACTTTCTGTCTAGATAATCAATTCATTAATGTAAGCGGGATGTTAATTCCCCTACTATTATTGCTGTCAATTTTTTCATTTAGGTCTGTTAATAATTCCTTTCATGTTTTAGTGCTCCTATGTTAGATGCTTATATATTAATAAATGTTACATCTTCTTGATGGATTGTCCCCTTTATCATTATATAAGTCCATCTTGTTCTCTTGTTTGGCTTGAAGTCTATTTGATCTGATCTGCGATGGCTACACCTGCTTTCTTTTGGCTGCCAGCTGCTTGGAGTATCATTTTCCATCCCTTCACTTTGAGCCTATGTTTGTCTTTAGAGCTGAGATGAGTCTCTGGGAGGCAGGACATAGTTGGTCTTGTTTTTTAATACATCCAGCCACTCTGTCTTTTGATTGGTGAATTCAATCCACTTATATTTAGGGTGATTATTGATAAATGAGGACTAGTACTGCCATTTTATCTTTTGTTTTCTGGTTGCTCTATATCTCCATTGTTTCTGCCTGACATCTTAGTTGGTGGTTTACTAGTTTCCTCCTAGTTTCATGTCTCTGCTCTAGACTTATATTTTGTGGTTACCATCAGGTTTGTATAAGACATCTCATAGATAAAATAGTCCTTTTTCCGCTGATAAGATCTTATCTTCAATTGCCATTATATGGGTTCTGTTCTTTTCCTCTTCCCCTTTTACATTTTTGTCATCTCAAATTATCCCTTTTTACATTGTGAGTTCATTACCAAACTGCAGTAGCTATAATTATTTTACTGCTTTTTCCCCTTTAACCTTATGGTGCAATTGTTTAACAACCTATTCTGATGTAAGTTGCATTTTCTGATTCTATCTATTTATCACCTTACTCAAAGTTTTGTGTATTTTTGCCTCTTCATTTCAGGTAGGAGAGCTCCTTCCAACATTTCTTGTAAGGCAGGTCTACTGGTAATGAACTCCCTCAGCTTTTGTCTGGGAAAGTCTTTATTTCTCCTTTGTATCTCAAGGATAACTTTGCTGGAAGGATTCTTGGCAGAGTTTTTGTCTTATAATATTTTGAGTAGGCCATCCCATCCTCTCCTGGCCTATAGAGTTTCTGCTGAGAAATCTGCTGATAGCTTAATAGGGGTTCCTTTGTAGGCTACTGTCTTTTTTCCTCCGGATGCCTTTAAAATTCTTTATCATTGAATTTTGACAATTTTAACATAATGTGTCCTGGAAAACGTCTTTTAGCATTGAGATAATTAAATGTTCTCTTAGCTTTATGGACTTGTACATCCAGTTCCTTCCCTGGGTTTGTGAAATTCTCAGCTATTATTTCTTTAAATAAACTCTCTGCTCCCTTCTCCCTCTCTTCTTCCTCTGGGATAAACATCTTTATGAAGGATAATGAAGTTGGATAGTTCTCATAAAATTTTATTTTTTTAAAAAATCTTAGTTCTCTCTCCACTCCTACTTGAATCATTTCTAGATCTCTATTTCCAAGCTCACTAATTCTCTCTTCCATATGGTCTGCTCTATTTCCACTGCTTTCTAATGCATTCTTCACCTCATTTATTGACATCTTCAGCTCCAGAACTTCTGTTTGGTTCTCTTTTAGACTTTTAATATCTTTGGTAAAGTATTTCTTCTGTTCATTAATTTTATTCCTGAGCTCACTGAACTGCCCTCCTGAGTTCTCATGTAGCTTGTTTAGTTTCTTCATAACAGCTATTTTGAATTCTCTATCAGTTAGATTGCAATCTTCCATGACTTAAGTTTGGTTGCTGGAGAACTCTCATTTTCTTTTTGTGACACCGTGTACTGTGGTTTTACATGGTACTTGACAAACTGTTCCTCTGCCAGTGCATATGAAGTAGCAAATACCTTTCTTATGTAGGTAAAGCTTTTTTTTTCTCCTTGCTTCTTCCAGTTCAACAAGTTGGAAAATAAAGGCCTTTCTTTTCTTTTTCTTGCTATAGCACAAGTTTTTGGTTTTTCTTACCTGAACTGCCTCTGACTATATTTGAGAATTGGCACTTTCCACCCTCTACTACCTCTGCCAGATGTGTCACTGGTACCCTCACTGTCACTGCTTGAGCTCCACGGTGGCCTGGGTGGCCACTGCTGCTGGAGGGGGGTGTGGGGAGAAGTGAAGGAGACAGAGTCATGGGCACCTTCGCCACATCTGGGGTTGTCGGGTTTGCGTGCAGCACTGCCGTGAGCCAGGGGACTGGGGTCACAGGCCCCACCACCGTTGCTGCTGCGGGGTTCCCTGTGGCCAAAGGAGCTACTGCAGCCAGGAGGCTGGAGCCATGTGTGCTGTCTTCCCTGCTGCTACAGGGTTCTCTGGGGCTTCAGGCTCAGCCACTGTGGCCAGAGGCTAAGACTGCAGACATTCTTCCACTGTCCCCCAGTTCTACCTCCTCTATGTGTTCCAGTCCACCCACCTTCAGAAGTAGACTTGTGGATCTCTCCAGCATCCTAGTGTGTTGGGCAGAGGAACCTTTGTTGAGTTTTGGATGTTTTACTAGTTGTAGAATGAAGGGGAGAGACAAAGAAGGTGTCTTACGCCTCATGATGCTGACATCACTCCTAATCTAATTTTAAAGGTAATAAAACTGAAGCCTAGTTTTACTGGCTGAGACTAAAATGTTTTTCATTCTTATGAAGTTAAAGAAAAACACTTCAGCAAACTCTCCTTGATGAAATGTGCTAGATGGCAAACTTGTTTAAAAGGAGAGACTCCATCCTGTCCTTCCTCAACTGTGTATCTGATATGACATACTGCCGATCTGATGAACGTACTGGTAAATTAAAATGATTTTACGATTAAAAGTAAAACACTCTATCAAAGAATAAATGATAATAATCACTCCTTTGTCACTCCTTAGAACAGCCTGGTAAGGGAGACTAATGAAAATGCTGGAGTATAAATAAATTTTAAGATTTAAAATCCTTAATTTATAGTTCATTAGCAATTGTCTCTCATCCTCAGTAATAACAATTGCAGATAACTGTATTAATTCTTAGTAGCAATCCCAGAAAAATCTCAACTATTATTGCCAGAAAACATGATAGTACCTTGCTTATTGCAAGCGATTAAGAATGACGGTGTGTTCTTCAGACCAATACTGTCAAGGAGGACTTGATACAGAAACTCTGCCACATCTTTCACCTCTCGCTGGAAGGCTGCACTATCCACAACAAACACAATAGCCCTGGAGGGGGAAAAAAAGAAAAACTGCCATGTGAGCGTGCAATAGTGCAGCATTATATTAAAAAACGATATCCTTAATTTTGCCCAATTCAATCCTAATGAATAAAACAAAACAAACTCACATACAGGTGTCTGCCCAAGTAATCATACAACACAAATACTTAACAAAGGACTACTTAGTGCTACTATGTTTCAATGACTGTATCTAAAAAGACAATAGAAAATGATGCCTCCCCTCAAGTCCAGGAAATTGTCATATACAAAACCATGTGATAAAACACTATGACAGACCTTGTACCTGCTATAATAGAAATAAAGAGGAAGATAATTTACATGAAACCAGGTCAAGAAGACTTAAAGGAGGATGTAATAGTTGAGTGAATTTTAGCCAGACAAAATACTACTGTGGCAAAGACTGTCTGGAAAGTAGTATGTGCAGGGCACAAAGTGGTGGAACAACATGCCTTGGAGAACTCAAGGTAAGCTAATACACAGGTAGGTGGGGAAATGAAGGAAAACCAGGTCAGATGGCAAAGGGGTGCAACACACTGACCTAAAGAGTTTATGCTTTTCTGTCTTACAAAGAATATTAGTGCCTAAATGAAAGACAGATACAACTAAGAGGATAATCAAACTAGAAGCACAGTGACCAGGTAGGGCCCAACCTAAGGCAGCACCAGTGAGAATCCTCATGTGCCAGAAATAAAGAGATATCAAAACTAAAGCAAAGTAGTCCAGGAAAACAGCAGATAATAGGCTTTAGGAATGAGGATTTGAAAGCCCAGGAGATGTGCAACAGCCAACATGGAGTTGGAAAGCTGGAACTGAACACTCTGTGCAAAGCCTATTACTTAAATGCAGTCTAACAGACAGCGATGTGGGAAAATAATCCAAGAAGAATTGAATCACCAGGCCTCCTGTGCCACACACAGAAACAGGGTATGAACTTACACTATCTCATGGTGTAAGATCCCCACGCAGGAAGATATATAAAAATTGGGCCAGACTCAGTGAACTCCTATGGCCCCCAACAGAAGGAAATATGAACCCCTTCTGGAGAGAGGCTTTCATAACCTAAAGCAATTTAAAAAAAAAAACACAAAACAGCAACCACAACATCAACAGCAAAATCTAATCCCCTTCAACAGGGGTTCTGGATCAAAATTACAAAGCACAGTAAATAAACCATTATGAGGGAGAACCACAAAGACAGATTAATCAGCAGTCAAAACTAAAAATAATAAAGCAATCAGTAAAATATTTTAAATTATTTAAAAGAATACTAGACACCATAATAAAAGAATAAAGATAGTACTAAAAAAAAGGCTGATTTTGAAAGATATGTTTTTACAAGTAAAGAACAAAATTAGTAACAACCCAATGGAAAAGTTAAGCAGAGAATACTACAGCTGAAAAGGATATAATAAACTACAAAATAAAGACGAAAATATCAACTATATGCAAGGTAAAAAGACTTGGAAGATATGACAGAGAAGAGACAAGAAGAGCAGAAACGATAAGTTTCAATGATGTTATTAATAAGAGTTCCAGGAGGTGAAAGTGAGAATTTGGAAATAGAACTACCTAAAAAGATACAGTTGAGAATTTTCCAGAACTGAAGATACAAATCTTTCAACTGAAATAGTACACTTGAATCCCAACCATGATAAAGCTAAATCACCCCTGAACAGAAGCATAATCTACCCCTGAATACAAGATTAAAAAAATAGGTTCTGTATCATGAAATGACAATTAGATTGAGCACTGCTTTCTCATCTACAACAACAGATACCTGAAGTCAGGAGTAATGCCTTCAATTTGAAAACAGAAATAACTGCCACCCAAGATTTTATACTCAGCTAAAATAGTTATTCAAAAATGAAGGCCAATGAAAAAAGTTTCAAATGAACAAAAGATGAGAAACTTTTATCTCTTATTCACCATTTCTGGAAACATATCCAAAAGATATACATGAAAGAAAATTGAATCAAAAGGAAAGAGTAAGAGGCAAGAAGCGATGGAGAAAAAAGAAATCCATAAACATCCTGGTAATTCTAGGTGATCACTGAATGATGGAGAAAAAAATTAGTAACTGTTGGGTGTTAAAAAAGAAGAAAGAAAAATAAAATGAAAGGAAGATGTGAGGAAGATCAAAGTAAGGTATTTTAAGTTTCAGTGAAAGAATACTAATATTATTGATTTTAAACTTTTGTTAAGTAATCAAAGTTTAAAAAAAAAAGAGTAGAGGGTAACGATGAAAAAAGAAAAAATAGCATACTTTCAAACCAGCAGAGGGGGAAAAATGAGATTAGGGAAACTTGATTAACCAAAAAAGGTAGGATTAAAAAACTATAAGTCTCAGATCAATATACTATAAGTTGACCCTTGAACAATGTGGGGATTAGAGGCCTGACCCTCCAGTCAAAAATCTGCGTATAACTTCATGGTCAGCCCTCTGTATCTGAGATTTGGCATTGCCAGATTCAACCACCCACAGATTGTGCAGTACATATTAAATGAAAAAATCCCTCCTATAAGTGGACCCACACAGTTCAAACCCATGCTGTTCAAGGGTCCACTGTAGTAAATATCTTTTGAATTTGCATTTATTGTGATTATGATTTGAGTTCATTTGTATCTTACATACTTTGAACGTTTTAGCTACCCAAAATACTTGGATCAAAGAGTAATTACACTGTGAATTGTAAAAAATTTATAATTGAAAGTGGAAAAAAAATTTTTAATTAGAAATTAAAACCCAATTATAGCAAAATTTGCCAGTTCTAGATTTGTATCAATTGTTTGAGGAATAAAAAAATCGCACAACTCCCAGTTTCCAGTCCAGCATGAAAGAAGCTGGAAGTCACCACTGCATTCTAACAAGTAAAAAGCTAACCAGACTGAAAAATCAACAGCACTTAGATTCATCAGAGAAGTGAGGTTATTCAGCAAATCACTCCCCCCCCAAATTGGAGAGAACAACACATATATACAGAAAAATACAACTTACTGAGGAATCAGTTGAGAATCAAGTATGAAGCTCACAGTCCAGAGACACAGGTTCACTAAGACTGAGACCTAATCACAGGACACTTCCCTTCCCCTCACACTTCATCACGTTACTAAGGGCAGTTCTTACCCAGTATATTGTGTCTGGCTATCAAGAAAAAATTACAAGACATACTAAAAAGTAAAAAAGAGTTTGAAGAGAAGGGGCAAGTAACAGAACTAGACTCAGATATGGAAGAGATGTTGGAATGATCAGACCAAGAATTTAAAACTGTGACTGTGGTGCTAAGGGCTCTAAAAGATAAAGTGGACAACATGCAAAAACAGATGGGCAATGTAAGGAGAGAGATGGAAGTTCTAAGAATTAACTAAAAACAAAGCTACAGATCAAAAATAACCTAACAGAAATGGAGAAAGCCTTTGATGGAATTATTAGTAGACTGGACATGACTGAAGGAAAGAATCTCTGGCTTGAGGTATCTCAATAGAAGCCTCCAAAACTGAAAAGCAAAGAGAACAAAGACTTAAAAAAACGTAACAGAATATCTGAGAACTGCGGGACAACTACAAAAGGTGTAACATATATGTAATGGGAATTCCAGAAGGAGAGGAAAGAGAGAAAAGAACAGAAGAAATATTTAAACAATAATGACTGAAAATTTCCCCAAATTAATGTCAGACACCAAACCACAGATCCACAGAAACCACAGGAAGCTCAGAAAACACCAAGCAGGATTAATGCTAAAAGAACTATACCTAGCCATATCATTTTTAAATTATAGAAAATCAAAGATAAAGAAAAAATCCCAAAACAAGCCAGAAGGAAAAAGACCTTACTTATAGAGGAGCAACATAAGAATTATATCCAACTTCTCAGACACCATGCACGCAAGAAGAGATCAAGTGAAATATTTAAGCTGTTAAGAGAAAAATCCCTAAAACCTAGAATTCTATACCCTGTGAAGTTTATAGCATTGAATGCATTTATTAGAAAAGAAGAAAGACCTAAAATCAATCATCTAAGCTTCCACCTTAGGAAGCTAGAAAAATCAGAGTAATTTAAATCTAAAGTAAACGCAAGAAATAATAAAAGAGCAGAAATCAACGAAATAGAAAATATGAAATCAATGGAGAACATCAACAAAACCAAAAACTGGTTCTTTGAAAAGATCAATAAAATTTACAAATTTCTAGCCAGTCTAAGAAAAATAGAGGACACAAATTACAAATATCAGAAATGAAAGGGGATATCACTAAAGATTCATGGACATTAAAAGGACAATCAAGGGATACTATAAATAACTCTATGCCCAAAAATGTAATAACCTAGATGAAATGGTCCAATTCCTTGAAAGACGCAATCTGCCAAAACTCACCTAAGAAACGGACAATCTGAATAGCCCTGTATCTATTAAAGAAACTGAATCAATAATTAAAAACCTTCCAAAACAGAGAGCACTAGGCACAGGTGGGATCACTGGTGAATTCTATCAAATGTTTAAGGACATTTATACAATGTTATATGTCAAATATATTCAATTTAAAAAAATTTAAGGAAGAAAATATACAAATTCTCTACAATTTCCTTCAAAAAATAGAAAGAGGGAATATTTTCTTACTCATTCTATGAGGCCAGCATTACTTTAAAACACAAACCAAGACATTACAAGAAAACTACAGATAAATATCTCATGAACACAGATGTAAAAATCCTCAAGAAAATATTGGCGAATCGAATCCAACAATGTATGAAAAGACTTATACACCATGATTGGTTCTGGACCCAATTCCAATGTGGGGGATGGGGGTTTCCCCCACCACCAAGCAATGCTCCTGACACCAGCTGGGTGCCCTACAATTCAGCTCAATTCTGACGCTATCTACTTGGAGATAGCATCAGATTTCGCAGGTTAAGGGCTCAGTGCCACAAGACTGCCCTCTACTTCAGATGCCAATTACAAGCCCAGACTGTCACCTGTGCTTCTGACCAACAGGCTACGGACTCGAAGGTCTCACAACTCCTTCCTTCGGTTTGATTAATTTGGTAGTGGGGACCTCAGACAGCAGTCAGAAGTCCAGGTTGTTAACTGTACTTCTGACTGACTGGCTATAAATCAGAGGTTCCCATGACCCCCCCTTTCTTGGATTCAATTAATTTGTGAGAGCAGCTCACAGAACTCAGGAAACTCATTTAACTCACTAAATTATCAGTTTATTGCAAAAGATATTAAAGGATATGAATCAACAGCCAGATGAAGGGACGCATATGGTGAGGTCCTGAACAAAGGAGCTTCTGTCCCCGTGGAGTTTGGGCCCTGCAGGGTGGCACGTGGAAGCATTCTGGTTCCCCAACCTGGAAGCCCTATGAACCTCATCCTTTTGGGGTTTTATGGAGGCATAATTATATAGGTGTGATTGACTGAACAATTGACCGCTGGTGACTGATTCAACCTCCAGCCTCTCTCCTCTCCCTTCCCTGGATGGGAATGAAAAGTTCCAACTCTCTAATCACATGGTTGGTTCTCCTGGCACCCAGCCCCCATCCTTAGGTGCTTTCCAAAACTCACCTCAAAAACATAACAAAAGACACCTTTATCACTCTCATCACTTAGGAAATTTTAAGGGTTTTATGAGCTCTGTGCCAGAAACAGGGATGAAGACCAAATATGCATTTCTCATTATAAATCACAGTATCACAACAACCAAGTGGTATGAAAGGCTGGTTCAACGTTCAAACATCAATTAACATAATCATTTCATTGATGTATAAACTAAAAAAGAAAAATCACACAAATCGTATCAATAGATCCAAAAAAGCATTTGACAAAATCAAACAACCATTCATGATAAAAACTCCTAGTAAACTAAGAATAGAGGGGAACTTCCTCAACTTGATAAAGAATATCTACAAAAATCATATGGCTAACATCATACTTAATGGTGAAAAAAATCAAAGATTTCCTGCTAAGACCAGGAACACAGCAAGGATGTCCCATCTCACCAATGTTTTTGCAACATCGTACTGTAATTTCAAGCTAATGCATTAGGACAACAAAAGGAAATAAAAGGTATATAGATTAGGAAGGAAGAAATAAAAATGTCTGTATTCGCACATGAAATGACTGTAGACAATCTGAAAAAATCAACCAAAAAGCTCAGGAACTAATAAGCAATTATAGCAGAGTTGCAGGATACAAGGTTGATACACAAGTGAATTGCTTACCCAAATATCAGGAATGAACAAATGGAATTTGATATTAAAAACACAATACCATTTACATTAGCATCCCACAATATGAAACTTAGGTACAAATCATACGAGATCTATAAGAGGAAAACTATGAAACTCTGATCAACAAAATTGAAGTAGAACTAGAAAAATGGAGAGATATTCCACGTTCATGGATAGGAAGACTAAATAGAGTCAAGATGTCAGTTCTTCCCAACTTCATTTATAGACTCGATGCAATCCCAATCAAAATCTTGGCAACTTATTTGTGGATATTGACAAACTGATTCTGAAGTTTATACAGAGGCAAAAGACCCAGAATAGTCAACACAATACTGAAGAAGAACAAAGTTGGAGAACTGATGTTACCAACTTACTATGAAACTATAGTAACAAAGATAGCATGGTATTGGTGAGAGAACAGATCAATAGAACAGAGTCCAGAAAGAGACCCTCATATATACAGTCAAGTGATCTTTGATGGAGGAGCAAAGGCAACAAATGAAGCAAAGATAGTCTTTTCAACAAATAGTGCTGGAACAGCTAGACATCCACATGCAAAAAAATGAATCTAGATACAGAACTTACACCTTTCACAAAAATTAACTTAAAATGGATCACACACCTAAACATAAACCAAAACCACAAAACTCCTAGGAGATAACACTGGAGAAAACCTAGATGATCTTGGGTTTGACAATGACTTTTTAGATACAATACAATCCATGAAAAGAATCCATGGTAAACTGGACTTCAGTAAAGATAAAAATTTCTGCTCTACAAAAATCAACATCAAGAGAATGAGAAAACAAGCCACAGACTGGGAGAAAATATCTGCAAAAGATATATCTGATAAGGACTGTTACCCAAAATATATAAAAGAACTCTTGAAACTCAACAGTAAGAAAACAAACAACCTAATTAAAAAATGGGTCAAAGATCTTTACAGACACCTCATCAAACAAGATTTAAATAACTTATAAATAGAAAATATAAAAAGATGCTCCGCATCATATGTCATCAGGGAAATGCAAATTAAAACAACAGTTAGCTACCACTACATACCCATTAGAATGGCAAAACCCAGAACACTGACAACACTAAATGCTGGTCAGGATGCAGAGTGACTGAACTCTCATTCATCGCTGGTGGGAATGCAAAATGGTACAGCCACTTTGGAAGAGAGTTTGGCAACTTCTCACAAAACTAAACATACTCTTACTATATGATTCTGCTATTGTGCTCCTTGATATTTACCCCAAAACTTATGGGTACACAAAAACCAGCTTTATTCAGAACTGCCAAAATTTGGAGGCAACCGAGATGTCCTTCAATAGGTAAATGGATAAATAAACTGTGGTACATCTAAACAATGGCATATTATTCAGCACTACAAAGAAATAAGCTATCAAACAATGAAAACACATGGAAGAAACTTAAATGCATATTACTAAGTGAAAGAAGCCAACATGAAAAGGCTACATACTGTATGTTTCCAACTATATGAAATTCTGAAAAAGGCAAAACTATGGAGACAATAAAAAGATGAGTGGTTGTGAGGGGTTAGAGGAGAGAAGGATGAACTGGCAGAGAATTTTTAGGGCAGTGAAACTACTCTCTAAGATACTATAATGGTGAATACATATCATTGTACATTTCTTCAGATTCCTAGAATGTACAACACCAAGAGTGAATCTTAATGTAAAATACAGACTGAGCAATTATGATGTGTTAATTTAGGTACATCAGTTGTAACAAATGAACCACTGGGGTGAAGGATGCTGATAGTAGGGGAGGTTAGACATGTGTAGGGGCAGGGTTATATGGGAAATCTCTGTACCTTCTGTTCAATTTTGCTGTGAACCTAAAACTCTCTAAAAATAGTCTTTTTTTTTTTTTAAATCAAGTAACAGTCTCAACTACGACAGATTGCTCATCACCACCACCTTGTGGGCCAAGAAGCAACAACAAAATACAAAACAAGATACCTTCAAAAGTAAGGAAAGAAACAACTACCTCATTCCATCAACCCAGATTCCATCAATTAAAACACACATTATTTCAGGTTCAACTAAGAAAGAAAATACTGCCAATTAAACTATGACACTATTAACTATAAGTGGCATTCCAACTTCATAGATACTAAAATGTGTCTTAAAATAAATGAAATGTGGTATTTTGATTTTCCTCAAGTTCCTACCAGTGTTAGAGACTAAACAAGAATAAAGCATCTTAAGCTGAAGCACAAGAAATTTAGGAAATAAGAGTCAGTAATACTAGGACAATACTAAAAGAAATATGAAAATATTCTTCTGTAGTTTTCAGGAGTCAATTTTAGATAATTTAAGGATAGAAATATATAATGTTGGATTTTAATATCTTCTCAGATGCCACCTAGCTTTAAAATTCTTTTTTCAGATTTTAATAGTTCTACACATTATTAAATTTGTCCTCAGAGTAAATGAAAAATTTACTGACATCATAATAAGGGTAAACACTTTCTGAACACTCTGAGAAATATTTTCAAATATTATCTCATATAATCCAAGTGAAGGTGGGCTTGCAACCCAGAAATGCTGACCCCAGGGTCCATGCTCTTTCCACTCCAGGATATCAGGCTGCCTCCAGAATACCACGAGAGCAAACAACATGGTTGGCCTTGATATACAGATTTCAGACAAGCCCTTCCCACTTCCTACTTACCTGGCTGAAGCCTTAAACCGCTCTAAGAACTGAAGTCTCAAGCTCTCATGGCCAGGGAGGTCAATCAAGGTCAGGCTAGTGCCCTAAGGATGCCAGCAATAATATTAATGTTTCAGCCCAGATTCATATTTACAACATAAATCTTTCATATCAGATCGCAGATATCAGAATGGTACCCAATTAATGAATCAAAAAAGGTCACTGTAACTGATTAATGAATCAAACAAATGTTCACAGAGCATCCTCTATTTATAAATCATGGAGTGAAGGCTCTGGAGATTTAACAATGGACAAAAACATGGTCCTGCCCTAACAGAGCTTATAATATAATCAGAAAGGTCAATACAATGTAAAATTACATGTAAATGTAAAATTACAACTTTGATCAATGTTCTGAGGGTACGTGAGGAACCTGACCCTGTATGGGGAAGTCAGGAAAGTCCACCTGAGGCTGGGAAATATACCAGTATGAATAAAAGCAAAAACATGTGAAAAACAGTAATAAATATTCACAAACTAAATAATATAAGAACCTACATTTTATCATATAACATGTTACCACTGCAGGGATCCCTAACCTTTATAAAAACAAAACATTCTTTTATATTTCTACTGCAATCTAACTTTAAAATATACGTCCACTAGACACACCATTTATTTGTTCCAACTCTGTCAATATTTTTTGTCAATTCTTGATCCAGGTGACAATCACTGAACAGGGCGGGGTTGTGCCGCTACGGAGCAGACTGATTAAGTGCCCACTTACATGCTATTCACGCCAGGCCTTCATTCTTGAGCTCATGTTCAATGCAGATGTGGCTATGCTCAATCCTAAGACTCTTGGGTATAGCCCCAGTACATTTATCAGACCCATGGATCATTTCTCATATGTTCTACCTTCTCCACAGCCAGCCTCAACCACTATTCAGCAGGAGGGGGTCAGCATCATGCACAGATCTGACATAATTACAGCTGGATACACTGTGACCCGTCACTTAGTCTGTTTAATCTTTTATAGGTAATATACAAAGTATATTAGCCTTTTTTCTATTTTTATACTGGTAGTGTAGGGACCTCAGGTTGGGACCCCCTATCACATTTCATAATCAGCACCACAACACATACTATAAACAATCCATAAGGTACATTACTAAATACGTTACTATTTTGAGAGACTAAATCTAAAACATAAGGAGGGTGGGAAAAGAAGTAAAAAAGAAGGGAGGGATGTTTTACATATTCAATAGAAACATGCAAGTCTTATTTGTAATGTTAAGTTTTCTGATAGCTGTATTAAAAAAGTAAAAAGAAATAGGTAAAATTTTAAAAATATGTATTACATAACCCAATATATCTAAATTAGCTTTTTAACATATAAAAAAAATTGAAGAAATTGATATTTTACATTCTTTTTTTCATCCCAAGTCTTCAAGATCTGATGTATATTTTATACTTATAGCATCCCTCAATTTGGACTGGTCACATTTCAGGTGCTCAACAGTCACACACGATCAGTGGCTACTCTGTTGGAAAGTACAGGTCTAAAGCATACCCTGGAATACCCCACTTAAAATATCTAGTACAAGTGCCCCAAGAATTAAAGATCTCCCAAATCTGAAATTTCAAAATCTGAATCCTTGGGAGTTTAAAAAGGTCTGAGTCAGAAACAGTGCCATTATTGAAAAAAGAAAAAAAATACCTCTAAGACATTTAAAAGGATGTCTCTTTATCTTTGCTTACAATGTTTAATAATGGAGGTACCAGAAAAGGGCAGGGCGGGGGTGGAGAAGACCCAAGGAGAAGGAGAAAAAGTCTCTAAAATCACCATTCTAATTCATCCATCTATACATCTAACGCCTCCAACCAGTCACCCACCCACCTTCCTTCCACTCACTCACTCACTAAATACTTATTAAGCATTATAATTGGCTTGGCAGTCACTATCTACATTCTGGGGCCATACAGGTACATAAAAAGTCCTTCTCACGATTCCTTATTGGTGTTTAAATATACTCATGTATACTCCATAAGATATCCACTGCAACAGTTTGTAAAAGCAAGATTGTAACAACCAAAAAACTAAATGTCTGTTAATAGGGCTCTTATTAAATAAAAACTCAACATTAGTTGACAGGAGTAAAAGCCTTCTGATTATACTGTCTTCACATTCAACTGTGATCATGTACTACTTTTCCATGTGTACCTTTAAGATTTTTCTGTCATGTCTCAAAAGTAAAGGCTTTAAGAAAGGAAAAAAAAAAATTGTATGGTACAGCCACATAATGGAATACTATGCAGGTCATAAATCAACCTGGTAGTACTATGTATACAAATGAGGAAGAAAAAATGAAAACAAATCCAAGCTGTATCAGTTATATTGTTAAATTAAAACAAAAACAAAAACAAAAACAAACGGGAGGGGGGAGAACACAGTGTTAAAAAAGAAAAAAGTAAAGATATACAGATATGTTTGTATAGCATAGACAATCTGGAAGGCTATACAGGAAAATGGTAAGTTACTACCTCCAAGGAAAAGACTTGTAAGGAGGGATAGGAAAGGCAAAATTACTTTTCACCAAATATCCTTTTTAACCTTTTGAATTTTTGCCCCATATACATGTACTAAAGAAAAAGGCTTAATGCTCACTCTTAAGAACTCATGGTAAAGTTGGAATGAAGACACAGAAACAAAAACTAATAAATAATCAATCAGTGTGCATAAGGTACAACAAAGCAGGGGAGGGCATGATTAAGTCCACTGCTTGGATGGCCAAAAGAAGAATTTGTCACATGCACAATATTTATCCATAAAAATAAGCTATGAATGTACCTATGCCCTCAGACTCATTTATCCTAGAAATGTCTTTTCCTGACACACCAAAGTAAAGTAAAACTGTCAGACTCCCCACATTCTAGGAACCTCTTACCCTGTTATTGTTGACTCTGTAGACAGCAGAGCTGTCAGTGATGGAAGTCTGAGTGTCTCTGTAAAGGCCTGTTAACAACTGTAAAACAAAACAAAACACAATATGGGGGAGATCAGAGTAAACATATAAATAGCAAACCTAAAGAAAGTAACTTTGCTCTAACTCTCCTAGGTGTAAGGTCAAATAAACGAATGTTGCTTGCAATAGCTGAAAAGGACCATATTATTTTTTTTTTCTTTCTTTGCCTGTAGAAAAATCTTATTAATTGCAAACTTCATTCCCCTCTCCTTAACGAGAGGAGGGGGTAACTATTATTTTTAAACTATTATTTTCAAATAATAGTTTCAAATGGTTAGTGGCCAAATTTACTGACCTTTCATAAACATTTACAATCATCAAAGTGGAAGGGAAATAATTTATACTCTCAAAAAGAAGAGTCATAAGAAGAAAACCTCTGCTACTCTCTGTAGCAAAAACCAAACATTTAAAAATACTACAGGGACTCAAAATAAATATTAGTGAAAAGAAGCCTAAGTAGCCAATAGGCAGAAGAAGAATCACCCTTTAAAAAAAGTTTCTTTGACAAAGTCTCAGAAGAATTATACACTGTATACAGATTACTGCCCTCTATCTCTTCAGCTGTTCTGGCATCCTTAGCCATGACATGAAAGCAGTTAGTATATAAGACCCTTAAATGGGATAAGGGTTAAATGTCAGTATCTGGCAAGTACAAGAGAATAGAAATGGTCAAGAAATTCCAGTTTAAGAGTTTTTCAAGAGTCTTTTCGTCCTACCAAGTGATTCAAGAATTAACTCCCCCATTTGTCAGCACAGCTTCTTTTGCAAAGTACACCTCACAGGAATAATGGGGTGCCCTAAAATTTCCTATCAAGTTTAAGAGAGGTGTAAATCAAAGCATTTACTCTGACAAAAAGCAATGTTTTCCCGGAGTCACAAAGGCCAACAAGAAGAACAGCTCTTTGACTGCTTCTTCTGCTCCGGATGAACTTCCAGAACACTGTGGAATAGAGAAAAACAACCAAAATTATGCCTTGATTATCAACAATATGCATGTATGGTTGGGCTGTGGGAAATTAAGTCTACCACAGAACACTTCATTCACCTGGAACTTACTTCCATTGTTATTACCACCATTATAATCACTATTGTTTTAGGGACTCCGCTGAGTGCCAGCCACTATCAACTGTCAATTTTTCGGCAGCTGCACCCCCTACACCGACGGTGTACTCCTCAAGCGCAATCTTGCTTATTAGCTTTGTATCCCCAGCGCCCAGCTCGCAAACATAGGATGCTCAAACTTGGAGCGACGACCATTTGAGTCTTGGTAGCAAGAGCAATGGAAGGGAGAGAACGGCGCGCTCAGGCAGAACAGGGGCTAGTAACGCTGCGCTGCTCCTGCTGCTTCAGGCAGGAGGGCAGGTTGGTATAAGGGGTGAGTCCCCCTCTCTAGACGTCCCCCCCCCGGTGCCATGTCCGTTCCGCGTCCGCGGTCTGCACAAGCCCAGTCCAAGCTCAGATCCCCGGCCAGCCCTGCACCCGCCATATCTACTGGCCGCCTCTTTACCCAGCGTCAGCAGCACCGCGACGAGCGCCACCACGACTGACAGCAGCGTCGGGTCCCTCTGCCGCAGTTCCTGCCGCAAGGAGTCCAGATAGAGCTGGAAGGCGCCCCCGACACTGCCGCCATTCCCCAACCGCCGGGAGTCCGCGGAAGCCATGGCTGAAATCTTGCTACCCGGCACCGCAAAAGCAACGTGGCCCTCGGCTCTGCGCAAGCGTGCGAAGCGGAGCATCACGGGAGTGGTAGTTCCTAAGTTATATTTCCTCCTTCGGAGGCCGGGATCCCGAAGGTCCTGATGGTAGTTGTAGTTCTCTTGGACACTGCGCTCCCGCCGGAAGACTGAGCTGCTAGACACAGGTATGAGTGACATGCTCATCCTTTAAGATATGAGTCAGATGTCGCCGCTCTTTTCATGGTTGTTGAAAAAATGATGGATGAATAAAATGAATGGCTCAAGAAATCTCTGCTGAGGATTTCTAGTCGCTCCCTTCGTGAGGTGAGGTGTCTTGTGAGGAACTCAAGCATTACACAAACATTTCATCGGAAAATCACGTGGCACGAGGTGTGACAGAAGATGTAAGGTGCGGTATGGGAATGCAGAAAACGACAGGAACTGAGCCATGAAGGATGAGTTAGCCTCTGCAGGCGGAACAGGACAAAGGGTGCTCTGTGCAGAAGAAAAGAGCAATTCAGTGTCCCTACACTGTAAATTGAGGGCTGCAACTGAGATACCTACGTTAAGGGAAGCAGCCAGGAAAGTCAATGGGACGGGCAGGGCCTGTTGAAAACTGTCACTCCTGCCCTAAGGGGGCAGCCACCACTCTGCCGGGCAGGTATGTGGGAGCAAGGTGGCCAGTTCTTCAGTTTTTCAAGAGAAGCCAGAAAGAAAGGTTTTTAAGGGAAGTTTTCCACGTTTTAAATTTCAGCAAATAATGAAAACTTGTAGCCCAAATAAAACACCTCATCGGGTCAGAAGTAGCCGGCCTAGGGGCTGCCAGTTTGCAGTCTCTGTCATTAAGCAGGTGTCATTTCAGCAGAGGTGGCAGTAGATGAAGCAGGAAATGTTGGCAAAAACCAGACATGTAGGGACTGTGTGCTATGCTGAGGAACCTAGACTTTACCTAGCGTGCAATAAGAAGTTTCAGTTGGGAGTGAAATAGATGACTGGCAGATCAGTGGAGAACTATGGTTTGAGAGAGAAAAGACTGGAGGCAGGGAGACCAGCCGGGGCTGTTGCAGTGTTTTGGCAAATGATGCACAGGGTCTGAACCAGGGAAATGTGGAAAGTGGAAAGGAGGGCACAGACATGAGAGATATTTAGAAGGAAAATATATAGGATTTAGTGATTAAGTGGATAAGCTGAGTTAAGGAGAAGGAGAGCTATCAAGACTGCATCTGAAGCACTTGGTGTGTGTTGCTGGGAAGATCAAAGTGCTTAACGTGAATTAGAGAACTCAGTTGAAGGGTCTTTGGAGCTGGGGACATAGCCAGGATGAAAACTGCCTCTCTTTTGTGTATATGGAGTTTCCAGTGCCTCTGGGAGGTCTGAAATCGTATATCAAGCAGGTGATACAGTAAACAAATGTGAAGTCAGCAATAAGTGCTAGATTTTCATTTGGAAGTCATATGTAAACAAGCGGTCATTAAATTGTGGAGAGCATGAGGAGTGAGGAGGAGAGGGAACCCCACAAAGAAGCCTGAGAAGGGAGGGTCAGCGACACAGGAGTAAAACATGTCCTGGAAGTGGTCAGCAGCATCTCCGCAGCAGAGGTTGAAGGGTTGAGTGAAAAGTGAGCTCAGGAGGAACAGCGGGGAGGGGCGGGGGGAGACGAGGTAATGAGGCTAATTGCTCACATTAATGAGTGGTTGCTAGAGCCAGGCATTGTTCTAAATACTTTAAATTTATTAATTTGTTTAATCCTCACAATGACCCACTATCCCAATTTTACAGAGGGCAAACTGAGACCGGGGTTGAGTAACCTACCCACTGATTCCAGGCAGTTGGGCTCCTTTATGCTTGACTATATGCTCTAACACAGTAAAATTCATTTTCCAGGCATTTCATTGATAAAGGTAGGCAACAGGGACTCCAGATTAAGGAAGGATGTTTAGGATGGGAGGTTAAAGTTAGTAAACCAACTACTATATTTTAAATTAGCATTATGAATTAAAACTGTCAGAACTGACAGTAATCTTACCACATTCTATTTCTTTTCTTTCTTATGCTCCTGATCCCTGCTCTGTATCCAGCACCCAACACACACACACGCACACGCACACAAACACACACACACACAGTTCCTTTATAATAACTTCTGTTGGGGACTTAAAATGCAGGGAAGGAGGAAGGGCCAGGCACGGAGAACACCTACCAGAAATGTCCTCAGTGTATAGGGATTTTTAGTCAGAGCTATGTGAGTGAACAAGTGCCGTGTTGGTGGTGAAATTTGGGAATGAGGAAGCAGGGGTTTGATAAGACATGGTCATACTGTTTTTCAGTTTGTCTCCTGGGTATTATGAAGCCAGAAGAAATGTGCACACCTTCCACCCTCGTGTTAGAAGGTGGTGCTGCCATTCTCAGTAACGAGAGCAGGAGAGAATGGCGTCGGAGGCTTCCTGTCCTCTCACGTCTCCACCTCAGGGACTCCGAAGGCTCCCAGGAGCTCTGTGGGGATGGACGTCAAGGAAGGACGTGCAGATACTGACTGCTGCTGGCTGAAAGTGCTCTGCTCCCTGATTCTAACAGCAGATGGAGAGTTACAACAAAACCAACATAGACAATTTTTTCTTCTCTTCCATTAACTAAAATGTCTCATTCACTGGACACATTTTTCTCTCCTGTTCCCAGCAGCTCCAAATCACAATGGAACCTATCTCAGACTCAAGGACACCAATCATGTGATTCCCTACTCTGGCTTATCTCTGTAACTCTGTTTCTTTGAAAAAATGGAGGATTTTTTTAAAAAGAATTAAAATGAGACATTTATTATATTAAAAACTCAATATAATAATGAAACAATGAAAGATCAAAGAAGAAAGACACAAATCACCTTAGTTTTTATACAAATAGTATCTGGTGAACATGATTTCAGGCATTTCTCTGTACAGATATACTGACAAGAAGGCAGTCTAGAGGGAGGAATAAATAAAAATAGACAGAAATTATTTTTGTTGGCTCATTGCAATAAGACAGACCACACACCAGAGGAATGGTGGGGCATCTCACCAAACAAAGGAAAAGAAAGAATTATTATAGGATTTGAGGTCAGGGTGGAGTTTAGGTGGATATTACATAAAGCAGAGTGTTGCTAGACTCAAAGCAAAGCAGGGCTGTATGTAAAAAGGTGAACATCAGGTCTGGTCTGCAAAGTGGACCCAGGGTCTGTTTCCTTGGTTACTAGAAAGTTGAGAGATGTGGAGTGTTGTGTTCAGAACCCCCTACCTGCAGCTGTTCCCCAGAGTGAAAATAGAGGAGTTAGGAAACAAAGGGGCAAACTGGAGAGTTGTTTAGAAGGCAAAATCAGCAGAACTTGCTGACATTGGATGTGGAATGAGGGGAAAGAGTGAATTGAAATTTGACTCCTCAGTTTATGACTCCTGTGAGTGGGTAGCAGACCATGTCTTTACCCAGTATGAAATATATGGAAACAGTAGTTGGATTAGGGAAGCAGGAGAGGGAAGGAGTAAGATGATCACCTCACTTTTCTGTCTGTTGGGCTTCCAATTGCTGTGCGAACTTGACCGTATAGATGCACAGGCAGGAGGAGGTGTGAGTGTGGGATGCTGGAAGCAGGGGTGAGCACAATAGATGTAGATGCCCAGGAGTCATTCTCATTGCTTACGGAGCGCCTGGAAAAGCACTGGATCAAGAGAAGAACCCCGGGAAGATTACCTTACTTTTCAGAACTGGTAGGAGGAGCCCACAGTAAGACCACAAGAGGACAGAGAGGTAGGAAGCAAAGCGAAGAGCTGCTGTGTCAGAGAAGCTGGGAGAGGGTTCCAAGGAAGGGTGAGTGGTCAGCCATATCAAGTTAGTAAACAGACTCAAGGATGAAAGAACAAATTGGTTTTCACCAATTTGGTGGCTGGCAGGTGGGTGGTAACCTTGACCCGAGTAGCTGCAGGGATGTGAGTGGAGCAGAAGACTGATTTCTCTGTGTTCAGCCATTAATAATCAGTGAGGGGTGGGAAGAATAAGGCTCCACCTTTCAGGAGCTCCACTAAGAATGGGAGGAGACAGGGCAGTGACTGCCATGGGAGGCGGGGTCAAGCGATGATTTTTAGCAAGAAGAGTTTCCAGTGATTCACTTTTCCAAGCAGTAAGAGTCAGGACTTCACGTTTACCTGATGAAATTTATGAAAAATATTTTAAATGTGTAAATCGTCTATATTCTTTTTCTGTACTGCCTTGAATGCTCCATCTCAATACTTACTCTGCATCCTCCTTCCTTCCCCTTCCCCAGCAACACACACACACACACACACACGCACACACACGCACACAACACACACACAGCCTTATACACTTGATTATATTATAATGACCATGCAGACCCCTTTTAGAAAGAATTCCTACTTGGACTGTACCCAGGAGGTATGGCTATGGGAAAGAGCAAATGAATCTTGAGCTCTGAAGGAAGGGCTAGTTGCACATGTATTTAGTCCTTCCAGACCAAACATTTAGGGAAAAAATGAAGTTTTTAAAAGATAAAACCAATAATAGCTTTTATTTTTATTTTGTCCCGCAGAGGTGCCACCACCAAACTGAAGGCAACCAAACCACTCAGACCAGCAAAACCAGGGGAAGCTATGGGTCCGGTGAGCTCCCATCTCCATCAGGTGGTGGCCCCACTCTTGGATTTTAAACTTTGTGGAAATTGCAGACTTCCAGGAGTTCTGTGGGGACAGAGCAGAGGGGTAGGACAGTTAATATCTACCTATATTTATTTTCTGTTAAGTGAATCAGCAGTTAAGCCTGATACAAAAGTGCTCAGACCCGTTGCCCTGCTCTTCTGATGGAGGGGCCTGGCCGTCCTCCTAGTGGCCTCCTGCTCCTGCCTGCACAGCTCCTGTGCCTACAGCGGGCAGTGTCTCACACCAAGGATGGTAACAGGACTTCCCTGCCCTACATCATCCCCCATCTTGTGTCCTACGGGCAGGGCTCACACGCCTGAGTCCATGTGGCTGGAACGAGCCTGGGAGGACTGTCCTCTCTGATCCAAGTGAGGAACTAACATAACGAGATGCACTAAGCACCCAGCACGTGCCAGTTTCCATCCTGGGAGCTGGGGATGGAGAAGGGTACAGCAGGGCCAGAGTCTCCGCCCCCTCACAGACTATGTAGGTTAGGTAAATACAACCTGGGTACTCAGAACAGTGGCCATGGATCCTTCCTTATACCAGAATTATGTGGGCAGCTGTTAAAATGCAGAAACCCTGAACCTGGCACAGACTTGCTGAATCAGTATCCCCAGGGCCTGGGAATCAGTATCTTCAGGACTGTGGCTTATGGACCTGCACTCTGCAGTTGAAGAATAACCTCCCTATAGCTACGTGGTATTCTCCCACATCTTCCAAATGATTCCAAGTCATTAAATGATGTCCAACATAGCTATAGTACAAAGGTGTGTTTTACTGTATTCTAATTCTTAGAAAACTGGTGTTCTAGATAAGTACAGGCATACCTCATTTTATCGTGCTTCGCTTTATTGCACTTCACAGATGTTGTGTTTTTTACAAATTGAAGGTTTGTGGTAACCCTGCATCAAGCAAGTCTACTGGCGCCATTTTCCCAATAACATTTGCTAACTTCATGTCTCTGTGTCACATTTTGGTAATTCTTGAAATATTTCAGACTTTTTCATTATTATTATATATTTGTTATGGTGATCTGTGGTCAGTAATCTTTGGTGTTACTATTGTTAATTGTTTTGGGGCACCACAAGCCATGCCCATTAAGATGGCAAACTTAATCGATAAATGTTGTGTGTGTTCTGACTGCTCCACCAGCACAACAATATTGAAATTAGGCCAGTTAATAACCCTACACTGGCCTCTAAATGTTCAAGTGAAAGGAAGAGTTGCACATCTCTCACTTTAAATCAAAAGCTAGATGTGATTAAGCTTAGTGAGGAAGGCCTCTCCAAAGCCAAGCTGGGCGTCTTGTGCCAAACACTTAGCCAAGTTGTGGACACAAAGGAAAAGTTCTTGAAGGAAGTTAAAATGCTGCTCCAGTGGACACAGAAATGATAAGAAACAGCCTTATTCCTGATATGGAGAAAGTTTTAGTGGCCTAGATAAAGGATCAAACCAGCCACAACATTCCCTTAAGCTAAAGCCTAATCCAGAGCAAGGCCCTAACTCTCTTCAGTTCTGTGAAGGCTGAGAGAGGTGAGGAAGTTGCAGGAGAAATGTCTGAAGCCAGCAGAGGTTGGTTCATGAGGTTTAAGGAAAGAAGCCATCTCCATAACATAAAAGTGCAAAGTGAAGCAGCAAGTGCTGATGTTGAAGCTACAGCAGGTTACACAGAAGACCTACCTAAGATAGTTAATGAAGATAGCTACACTAAACAACAGATTTTCCATGTAGACAAAACAGCCTTCTATTGGAAGAAGATGCCATCTAGGACTTTCATAGCTAGAGAGGAGAAGTCAATGCCTGGCTTCAAAGGTTCAAAGGACAGGCTGACTCTCTTGTTAGGGGCTAATGACTTGAAGTTGAAGCCAATGCTCATTTACCATTTCAAAAATCCTAGGGCCCTTGAGAATTATGCTCAGTCTCCTCTCATGTGCTCTATAAAGGGAACAACAAAGCCTGGATGACAGCACATCTGTTTACAATATGGTTTACTGAATATTTTAAGCCCACTATTGAGACCTACTGCTCAGAAAAAAAGATTCCTTTCAAAATAGGACTGCTCACTGACAATGTACCTGGTAACCCAAGAGCTCTGATGGAGATGTACAAGATTAGTGTTGTTTTCATGCCTGCTAACACAACATCCATTCTGCAGCCCATGGATCAAGGAGTCATTCTGACTCTCAAGTCTCATTATGAAAGAAATATATTCCATAAGGCTATAGCTGCCATAGATAGTGATTCCTCTGATGGGTCTGGGCAAAGTCAAATGAAAACCTTCTGGAAAGGATTCCCCATTCTAGATGCCATTAAGAACATTTGTGATTCATGGAGAAAGGTCAAAATATCATCATGAACAGGAGTTTGAAAGAAGTTGATTCCAGCCCTCATAGGTGACTATAAGGGGTTCAAAACTTCAGTGGAGGAAGTAACTGCAGATGTGGTGGAAATAGCAAGAGACCTAGAATTAGAAGAGGAGCCTGAAGATGTGACTGACTTGCTGCAATCTCATGATAAAACTTTAATGAATAAGGAGTTGCTTCTCATGGATGAGCAAAGAGAGTGGTTTCTTGGGATGAAGTCTACTCATGGTGAAGATGCTGTGAAGATTGTTGAAATGACAACAAAGGATTTAGAATAAACTTAGTTGACAAACTAATGGCAGGGCTTGAGAGGATGGAACTCCAATTTTGAAAGAAGTTCTGCTGTGGGTAAAATGCTATCAAACAGCATTGCATGCTACAGAGAAATTGTTCATAAAAGAAGAGTCAATTGATGGGGCAAACTTAATTGTCATCTTATTTTAAGAAATTGCCAGAGTCACCTCAGCCTTCAGCAACCACCACCCTGATCAGTCAGCAGCCATCACCATCGAGGTAAGACCCTCCACCAGCAAAGAGATTATGACTTGCTGAAGGCTCAGATGATGGTTAGCATTTTTTAGCAATAAAGTATTTTTTAACAAAGGTACGTACATTGTTAGACACTTTTTAGACATAATGCTATTGCACACTTTATACTGTAGTATAAACATAACTTTTATATGCACTGGAAAACCAAAACCTTCATATGTCTTGCTTTATTGCAATATTCCTTTATTGCAATAGTCTGAAACTGAACCTGCAATCTCTCTGAGGTATGCCTGTGGTGTGCATGGCAAGTTGAGAGTTACTGGAACTTACCGTCGTTCAAGCTCTCAAGAGCAGCACCATGTAAAAGAACTCTCTGCGATGCTGGAAATGTTCTCTTTGCTCATCTATGTGGAGACACGTGTATCTATTGCGTGCTTGAATTATGGCTGGTATGACTGAGGAACTAAATTTAAAATTTTGTTTAATACTAATACAAATTTAAATACCCACATGTAGCTACAGGCTACCATTTTGAGCAAGGCAACACTGTATAAAAAGGTGTTTAGAGCAGAGCAATTGGCATGGGCACATAACTCTCTTCCTCTTCTTAGTAATAGCATGGAATTCTACATGTCCAGGCAGTTACTACCTCAGTGCCTTCAGCCCGTGTCCCCTTACGATCTGCCCATGCAAGTTAGCCTTTCATTCATGCTGGGGTTGCATTGTTCCCTCAGCATTTCATCTGTCCGTTGGTCATCTCCTGGGGACTGCAGCCCGCTCCTCCTTTTGTATCCAGCACCCAGAACCCTGCACATGTTCGCTTTGCAGATTCCCCAATGCTGTTCCTCTTACTCACTTGAGGTTGAGCATTGTCTCAGGTTAGCCACAGCTGTGACATACTCATTTCCTAAGTAGGATTCATACGTTATTGCGTTCTGAAGTGGAGCCAAACATTTAGTGTCACTCCTGAACAGAAGGTCCTTGGTTTCTGAGTGGAACAAACAAAAACTGCTCGAGCAGTCACTTCCATGTTTTCCAAATTCATCCTGTCAAATGGACAGAAAGTGCATGAGGACCTGTGGCAAAGAGCTGCTGGGAACACATGGATGGGATGGAGGAGACTGGAAGCTGGGAACCAGCCCTGGGAAGAAAGGGAAGCTGCAGAGGATGCCTCAGGATCTTTCCACATCCATCACCTGGCATTCATACAATTATGGACCACAAATCTATGCTTCCATGAGGCCTCAAAGTCCTCTGTAAGGTCCATCCTGTTCCCATCTCCTTGGGGAAGTCCCTGCCTCCCGCCCACTGCTGAATTCTCTGATCTCTCTTCCTCACTTCATCGGCCATGGTCTTGGGGGTGGCTTCCAGGAAATGAGAGGGCAGAAGCATGTCCCTTTTAAATATTATTGTCAAAGAAAATATTAAATATGAGCAACCCAGTGAGGAGTGGTACAGGTAGCTGTTAAAAGTTCATATTTGACTGCATCTTTGATCCTATCTTGATAAGAGGCTCGACTCCTCCAGGCCTTCTAAGATTATAAGTGAAATAATGATTACAGAAAGTTTAGCATTTCATCCAGCACTTAGGAAATGTTCATTAAATACTAATTATTAGTACCATTTACCTTCAGAGGACTCACAAAGGTATGCTATCTTAATTTTTAAAAGAAGAAAACCAATGGTGGATCAACAGACAGGAAGCTGTCCCTGAGGGGAGGGTGGTGTTTGTGGGTGGAGGGGTCTTTAGGATTAAAATACTCAGGCAGTCTCTCTCCCCACAAGGCCAGCCCTGGGTTGGTTATTTTCCGCAGAGGACAAGTTCCCTCAGGGTAGGTTCCTGGGTTCTTCTGCCTGTTGGAATGGTTCTTAGTCTGCCTAAGCAAGAGAAACACAGTCCACATTTCATGACTTGTATCTAGAACGGCTGGGAAATAGGATCAGTCACCTTCATTTTAAAAAAGGCAGAAGTGGGGAAAATGAGGGTACCACAGAGCAAGGTCAGAGTCGAGCTGGAAGGCAGGTACTTGGACCCTGGGACATGTGCATCAGATGGGGTCTGATCTCTAGTGAGCAGAAGATATAAGCAGAGCGAGGCCTGGGAGATCCAGTTCCGCAATCCATGCCCTCCCAGTTCTAAGTTCTAGGAAAAGAATGCTGGGGTACAGGCTGGGACTCAGCTGGGAAATCCCCAAATAATCCACACACACCCAAGAAGAAAGGGTTGGAGGCCCTGTCTGTGCCATACCTGCTGTGCGTCTAATATTTCGCGAACACAGGCTGCCTTATCTTCCCGTGAGACCACAGCATGATTCGGGGCTTGGGCCAGGAAGCAATCACTAGCCTCCTCCACAGACTTCCTGGTTCCGTCGGTGCACAGCAGCTCAAAATCTTCCTCCTGCAGTGTTTTTGCCCACTCTTCAGGGTTATTTCCTGGGTACAGAAAAGGTGGGTCAGCCACAGTTTTGATCAAGGCACACCTCACTGGGGAGATGTGACCAACCCACTGGCGTGTGGAGGGCCTGGACCCAGTGGCCAGCAGGGGTTACAGTAATGTGGAGAGGAAGAGAGTTACCAGGAATTCCCAGAGACCACTCCTTTCAATCTGCCCACCCAGCCAGGGGAGGGTGAACCACATTCTATGGATGCTGTTCAAAATGATCTTCATTTCTACTAAATTCCGAAGCATTTGGATCTCCTGCTCCAGTGTAGAAAGAACGTGACCCTCTAAGCAGGTTTGTGCTATACCATCCGGCACTAGCAAGCAAAAGAACTTTCCCCAGAGGCCCTTTTGGAAGGGCCAAAGGTTTCACTTTTATGAGCGAAATCTGGCTCACTCATACAAGTTCTATGTGGAATGCACACATGCCTCTGTGCATACAGGTCCATATCCTGTTCTCAGCCCCTTGCTTCATCTTTTCTGTATTCTCTCTGAGAAAAGAACATCTCACCCATTCTCAAGGTTTAAGCTCCTTCCTCCTAAGGCAATTCTCAAATAAGTTTTCCCGGTTTTTGCTTCTCTCCTAAAATACAGGATTGCAGTCTTTTTCTTAATTTAATTTTTTCATTTAATTGAAAAAACTAATATATGAATGCAGTATTTTAAAAGTTTAAATTTATATATAGAGTAAAAATATCCCTTTTCCTACACTCTCCAAAGGTACACTTTTGGTTTTTATAGAAAACTCCAAATTGCCTGCCTTTCCTCCCACCAGTACCTGCACATATCTTTGCTCACATGTTAACATTTCTCCTTTCTTTTCTTACCCATCCCTCCAACTCAACACCTTCCAAGTGAAATCCATCCTTATTCTCTCCAAACCCATTCTGTTCTCCTTAGTACTTTAAGCATTTATTCAGTACCATGTTCTCATCCTTCTGCAAGACACAATCTTATTGGAGGGGGGAAATAGCACACATACCAAAATCAAGAATGCAGGGCACAGATAATAACATTTTGTATTTTGTGTAACACTCTCTAAACGCTGTGTGAGCTGGGGAACCAGCACAGTGAGAGCACATTAACTCAGGAAGGCTAGCTGGAGAAGGCAAGGTTTCAGGTGTGTCCTGTAACATGTGTAGGCCTGAGAGGAGGAGAGAGGAACGCTTCTCTGTGAGGGGATGGAGGGCTCCAGCAAGACTCACGGACAGGTACGTGCCCGGTGTTCCTATTGGGTGGAGGAGAACAGCCCCACTGGAACAGAGTCTTGGGCAGTCAGGCTAAACATGCTCAGATCCTCAAGGCCCTGAGTGTGGGATGGAGTGTGGTACTTAGGTAGGAAGAAAAGTGGGTCTGTGAGAACTTATGAATGGGAATCAATGCTAATGTGTGAGCCTGAAATAGGACAACTAGGAAAAATGAGATGGGAGGTGATTTGGTCTGGGTTAGGAGCAGTGGGCATCCAGAAGGGCATGATAAAAAATTTTCTTTCCACTACAAATAACGCTTGTTTACTGCAGCTAATTTGTAAAATGCTACATAGTTTAAGGAAGAAGACTTTGAAACCCAGTATAATCCCACAGCATTCACCTTCAACATTGGTGCATTACTTCTAGTCTCTTTTCTAGACTCATATGATGTGCAGACACATATCTACATAATTAGATCATACAGTCTCTATGCCTTTGTATCCTGGTTCTTCCATATCACAACATACCATAGAATTTAATGAAGACATACATATTCCGAAGAAACAAAAAACATACTGACTGAGAAATTAATCTAGGCTTGACTGGCAGGGCATATAATAAAGACCTCCATGGGGACAGAGGCTGTGTGAAGAGGACTGCGTTTTGAGAGAAGGATGAGGAGTTTGGGTTTATACAGGTTGAGGTTGCAGTGCCAGTGTACTTTGTACATAAAAATGACCACAGGGCAAACAGAGATCCTGGGATGTTATTTAGATGGGAGGTGGGCCTCCTCTATAAATTCCCCTCAGGAGGTAAGGCTTTTGGAGTCTTTGCAAAGAGAGTTGTGGCCTCGAGAGGGGAGCCCTACTTGGAAGGGTACAAAGAGAAATCAAGGGATGACAAAGAACCAGCCTAGGGTAACACTCAGGTAGCAGGAAAAAGGACAGCCCTTAAAGGAAAAAGCAAAAGTAACAGGAGGGAAGAAAGAAAAATTAGCCAAACCAATTATTCCTTCAAGTAAGTACTTAGCAACTTCTGTGTGCCATGTACTATGGTTGGTGTTGGGATGTAAGAAGAGGAAAAAAGAGCTCCCTGTGGCCACAGTTTATTACAGAATGTGATGAATTCAATAATAAGAGCAATATGGACAGAGGATTCTGTTGTGGGATGGAGGTGTGCCATTGGGGAAGGCGTCTTAGAGGAGTTGGTCCTGCACTAGTTCATTCTAAATGAGTTGTTGGAAAAATTTGAGATTGGGTAAAGGGACATGACGGAGGGAGGGAAATAATAGCTGCCTGGACTCTAGGTGGGGATTATAAGCAGTTAGTTATAGAGAGTGGGCAGGTGGAATACCCATTCTTACTGACATTTTTAAAATTTTTGTCTTGTTTGTTAATGTCATGGCCATCTAATATTCACCCACTAGTTTTAGTACCCATTGATGATCCTTGCTTGAATCAATTATTACTATCTTGGTTGCCAAATGATAGTTTTTTAACTTCATAATTATTTCTGCATCTGTAATTAGCATTCTACAATAAGGAAGATGTTTCCCTTATACTCATTTGTTTAATCAGGATGGACTTATGCGTTCCTATTTTATTCAATGGGTTATTATTTCTTACTACTATTATTATTTCTTTTAAAGCTCAAAATGTCCCAGATTTGGCCAGTGGAGGGCTTTCACAATGGCTCCTATGTGCTTTGATACGTCCCATCTCTCTGAGCTCTTCAGCATGATGTTCCAGGTTCACCTTATACCTTTCCTGCCCCAGCCACAGAATCAGCTATTTTTCCAAGGGGCCTTGGTTCCTTCTATTGGGGAATGGTTCTAGAAGCCAAGGTCTTGGTGCTCATTCCTACAGGGGTGCCACTGTCTGTATGTTTTTCCCAGTGGACCTATAATATATTTAAATATATATTGGACCTAGAAATATGAGAAATAGTTATAAAGGACCTTTTGGGGATAACTCACAGAATTTGAATAGGGACTGTGGACGTGATGTGTATTAAATCCATGTTAGTATAAATTTCCTGTTCTTGCTAATTGTAATGTAGGTATGTGAGAGAAAGTCCTGGTTCTTAGGAAATGTGCACTGAAGTATTTAGGGGAAAGGAGGCACAATGCCTGCACCTGTAGGAAGGTTCCTGGGAGAGACTCAGGGCCACTGGGAAGCCCATGGTCCTTACCATTCTGCCTATCCAAGCGAACACTTCTCTCTTCACCGAACAAACAGGTTGAGAATCAGAGCTCTGGACCCTGACAGAGTCCATAACACTTCCACAAAGACATCTTGAACACAAGTGAACCAGCGACCCTGATTTATGGGGACAAAGGTTATGCACGTACCACCAGTGTTCTCTTTGACAGTCTGGTCCTTCACAAAGGCCACGTCTCCCTTCTCAACCAGACACCTGCAGAGTCCCAGACAGGGAGAGAGAAGAAAAGAGGTCAGAGACACATCTGTCATTCAGAAAGGCCACCTTATAGATCCAGGGCTGGCCATCTGATATCAGCAATTGTGATTCCCATTTGATCACTAATCTATTGTCACTGATCTTACATATTACTAATGTAAGTAATAAAAAGAAAACAAAACCTCTGATACGCTTTGTAGTTATACAATCTCACTTCTACACACTAAATTCTAAATTCTGGCCCAGTTTCTCCAACAGAGCTACGTCCGTTTCCTAGCTTCAACACAGATATTAGAGGGGCAGTTTTCCCGCAGGGTGATTCCTTACTCACAGTCTCCTTGTAAAACTGGAAACTTGTGGGCTGTGAATTGTTCTTACTCTAACTCACAAGCTGGTTATACCTGGAAAATTGGCATAATCTTTGTTTTTTCTTCCCTAGTGAGAATTTTTTTTTAATAATTTTATTTATTATTTTTGGCTGCATTGGGTCTTTGTTGCTGCGTGTGGGCTTTCTCTAGTTGTGGCGAGTGGGGGCCGCTGTTCGCTGCGACGTGCGGGCTTCTCATTGCAGTGGCCTCTCTTGTTGAGGAGCACGGGCTCTCGGCTCGCGGGCTCAGTAGTTGTGGCTCGTGGACTCCAGAGCGCAGGCTCAGTAGTTATGGCACACGGGCTTAGTTGCTCCGCGGCATGTGGGATCTTCCCGGACCAGGGCTCGAACCTGTGTCTCCTGCACTGGCAGGCGGATTCTTAACCACTGCGCCACCAGGGAAGTCCCCCTAGTGAGAATTTTAGTTACAATACCACCATCATTGTGAAGTTGATGGATTCATGAACTACTAAGTGACACAGGCCCAAGTCAGACAGGATAGTTAAAAACTAATAAGGTCGTAAAGTGCACAGGTGTCTCTTTAAAAATGATAAAGACTCCATGAGCTAGAAATATAACCAAAGATGTAGAAATCATGTACTTTACTTTTGTATTGATATATTTCCATGGTTGTAGGTTCCCCCAGAGGTGAATGGAAGAGCGTGAGCCAGATGCTTGACTCCTGTGTTTATTCAATTATGGTAGGGTTTCCTCACCTGGCACTAGTGACATTAGGGGCCAGATAATTCTTTGTTGTAGGGTGCTGTCCTACGCATGTAGGATGTTTAGCAGCCTCTCCCAGTTAGATGCCAGTAGCACTCTCCAACTCCACTGATAATCAAAAACATCTCCAGACACTGCCAAATGTCCCCTGAGGGGCAAATCACCCCCCGCTGAGAACTTCTGACCTGTACCATACTGCCAGTCTTTGCTGTCTATGACAGCCAGGTCTGGAGACCATGTCCTGGAGGGACCTGGATACCTCTTCTCACAGGTTTCTACTTATGTTTGTAAATGTGACACCCTAACATGCAGGACTAATGGGATAGGAATGTAAGAATCTCACCTGCGTTCCTAAAAAGGAATCTCGTCAGGGCTGGAATTACTATTATTTTTGTATCAGGATTATAATACTCACCTGAAAGCCCCTGAATAGCCATAGTATCTCTCATAGTTATTGGGAAGACACTCCCTTCCCGGAAAACCTTCTGAGCCAATGCACAGAGCACAGAGACTGGAATTTCGTGGAGACCCAGGGGCACAGCCTTCACTGAAAAATTTATCTGTGCAGAAGGATAAAAGAAAGTCAACTCTTCCTGAGTCAATGTCAGTGGCCTTTACCTAACACATCACAGGTGTGTATGGCCCAGGATAGGTAGAACATACTCGTTATGTGACCTGCCATCAACTCAGGACCTGCCAGGGTATAGGCTTTGAAAGGAAACTTAATTGAGGCTGGGAACCATTACAAGTCAGGTGGAGGGGATTCCATCAGCATCCCAATAGTGTCTCACTCACCTAAAGAGAGAGATGGGATGGAGATGATATGAAAGTTGACTAAAGGGGGTAAAATTGAAGGTCTCACTCCCTGAGTTGTGCCACTTGTTTTTGGTGTTTCTTTTCTCTGATATTTATTAGAAGAGCCTTTAACAGAACTTAGAACTCCAAGCTTGAGAAAGTGCTGGGGAATTTCACACACAGTTCAGCTGCTCTCCCATAGCTGTAAAACTGCCAGGAGCCTCAGGAGAGCAGAAGTGCTGCCCTTGCTGGTGGGCAACAGGACTCCTGAATGTCACCCCAGCCACACCTTGCTTCCTGTCAAACTGGTGGCGCAGAACATGGCAGTGCAGAAATGTGATTGCATCTCCAAATCCGCCCCCCTCACACACACACACACACACACACACACACACACACACAGGACTTGCCTGGTTCATAACTGTCTTTAGAGGCCCTCCTAGAAGTAGCTACACATATTTGGAGGTGGCACGGAGGAAGTACTCAGGAAGTTAAAGAAAATAAGAACCATGGGAAAACATGTCCATGGTGAAATTACACACAGATTTTAGGAGGTAGAAATAAGCTCATACCTGAAGATATTCAGAGGACACAGAGAATAAACTGATTTCCACCCCTTTGAAGGGGCCTAGGAGCTGAGCAGTCACTTGGTGAGACTGCCAAGATCTTAAAGAGACCCGAGGACCCCTCATACCACGTTGCCTAGAAAGCCCCATGGCAGGGCTTGTAGCTATCCACCCAATGGCCATTTCCCCTTGCTTCTTCACAACAAAGATCAAGTTTTTTTTTCTTTTAATTTTTTCTTCATTAATTTTTTATTGAGATATAATTGACATTAACATTATATTAATTTCAGGAGTACAACATGTTTCGCTACTGTGACTATATTGTGAAATGATCACCACAATAGGTCTAGTTAACATCCATCACCATACAGGGTTAAAATAATTTTTTTCTTTTGGCTAGGACTTCCAAACTATGTTGCATAAAAGTGGCAACAGTGGGAGTCCTTGTCTTGTGCCTGACCTTAGAGGGAATGCTTTCAGCTTTCCACTGGTGCGTATGATGTTAGCTGTGGGTTTGTCATATGCGGCCTTTATTATGTTGAGGTATATTCCCTCTATGCCTACTTTCTGGAGAGTTTTTCTCATAAATGGGCGATGAATTTTATCAAAAGCTTTTTCTGTATCTATTGAGATGATCATATGATCTTTTTCTTCGATTTGTTAATGTGGTGTATCACATTAAGAATTTTTTTTCTTGTGATGAGAACTTTTAAGAGCTACTCTCTTAGCAACTTTGAAATGTGCAATACAGTATTAACTATAGTCACCATGATGTACATTACATCCCCATGACTTTTATTTATTTTATAACCAAAGTTCATACCTTTTGACTACATTCACCCAATTTGCCCACCCCCAACCCCTGCCTCTGGCAACCGCCAATCTGCTCTCTGTGTCTATGAGCTCGGGTTGTTTTGTTTTATTTTTGTTTAGATCCCACATATAAATGAGAACATACGGTATTTGTCTTTCTCTGCCTGACTTATTTCACATAGTGCCCTCAGGGTCCATCCATGGTGTTGCAAGTGGCAAGATTTCTTTCTTTTTTATGACTGAATGATATCCTATTGTATATATATAAACCACAATTTCTTTATCCATTCATTCATGATGGACACTTAGGTTCTTTCCGTGTCATGGCTGTTGTAAATAATGCTGCAGTGAACGTGTGGGTGCATATCTTTTCGAGTTAGTATTTTTGTTTTCTTCCAGTAAATACCCAGAAGTGAAATTGTTGGATCATATGGTAGTTCTATTTTTAATTTTTTGAACAAAAATCTAGTTTTATTTGGGACAGAAACATGCCCAAATAAACGATGACATTTTTCAGCCTCTCTTATAGCTAAATGTGACTATGTATCTAAGTTCAGGGCAATGAGAAGTTAGCTGAAGTAATTGGGCTAGAGTTCCTGAATAGCTCCTTTAACAAGGTGGCACATACTTCAAGTGCCCTTTCTCCTTATTCCTTGAGGTTGCCTGGATCGTGGATATAATGGCAACCATGAGTGACCTTGAAGATGGAGGCCTCATGCTGAGAATGGTGCAGCAGGAAGAGAGAGGAGCCTGGGTTTCTCATGACAGTACCAGCCATGGACTGCTGTCTCTGGTCTTTTTCATGAGAGAGAAAAGTAAACGCATATTCACGTAAGCCATTATGTGCAACTGAAAAGAACCATTCTGATCCACCTCCCAGCCCTACCATTCCTTTTAGATATTTCCTTGAAGTTCACTAAACCAAATTGTATTACCATAGAGCCAGGGCCACAGCATCTTGTACAATACCACACTCTTCCCGGTACACCTCTTCCCACCTGGCCCTGACAACAGCACCCTCCCAGAGCTCACTCACCAAATTCACAGTGGTTAATCTTCTCGTAGAGCAGACCCATGGGGATGTTCCAGCCAGCGGTTCTGTCTACTGCAGTGTGGCAGGACTTCCTGTCTTTCAGATTGTTCCAGTTGAGATCAGGATCTGACGATTTCTTAACCACAGCCACAGCATAGTACCCTGCAAGAAAGACACCCCAAAAGGGAGTATTAACACCCCTGGGCTCTCCAGAGTGTCTAAACCTGCCATCTCCCTAAGGAGTACAATTATCCCAAACCATTCCTTCTCTCTTTGAAAAGGTCTTCCCAATAACTGACTGAGGGGGGATACAAGTCATTCCAGGAGGTGGAGATTAATCTGAACTTAAAAAACAAAATAATAAGAATACATAACCATCAGAGCAATGGCTGGTGTATAACCCTTCCCCAAATGCATGAAGCTACTGACATAAACCAGCAACTCACCCTCCACTGTGGAATAGTAGAGGAATGGATACTGAAGGGTACATTAGGAAAGAGTAGTAAATGAGCAATAAACCACAGGGATATTCTGGCCAGATAATTTGTAATAAGGAGAATACAGGTTTGCACCACAATAAATATGCAAAGTGGAAACTGTCAAAATCAAGTTAGCTGCCATGATTAGCAGCAAATACATGCTGATCTTTAAAACTGGTAATAGAAAGAATATCAACTCATGATTTCAGTTTTCCAATTTAATTAATTCAGGAAATTGTTTCCAACAGAAAAGACACAAATCTTATTGTTCATGGAATAAGAATGGTTCTATTTTCGGCTGAAGAGCTTGGTTCCTAGTGTGATGGGGAGAGGCTGAAGGTTGTAACTGGGAAAAGTGATGAGGACAGACTTGCACACTAATGGCTGGAAATGACCTGCAGGGACTTGAGTGTGGGCCCCAGAGCCCACTTTGATAAGATTTCCTGTCTTGCTCCTGCCACATCTTTCCAGATCCACCCCAAGCCAGAGCCCTGGGTGAGAGCCAGGTTGGCCTGGGTGCCTGGGCCTAGCCCTGGCTGGGAGGCTGGGCAATCACATGCCCCTAGACATCTGCCGGTATGAGCCTCTCCCTTCAGCCCTGCCAGGCACGTATCAGCAAGGCTCCTGGGCTGGTGCTAACTCTCATCTAAAACTTTGCTGGCCTCATGCAATGTGAGGCAGTCAGGAGTGTTGGGGAGGGCCTGTATTTGCTTGCTGGATGTCGGAGTCTAGACAACTTGTAATCTCTCTGAGCTGTTGGTCCTCTTATGCATCCTTAGAGGACAAGACATACCTTATAGGATTAAATGAAAATTCCCAGGTGCAAGTCATAGCAAGTGTAAAAAAGTAATCATCATTGCCAGTTACTCTACTTCCATGATTCCTTTGCATTCCAAAAATTGGTCTCTTATCTACATTTGATTTGAATTTAAACTTACCTTACCCTTTCCCAAAAGCAATGGGAATTTATCTTAAACTCATGAGGTTACCAATCTCAACTCACCACTCTCTGGTGTGAATTTACAATCTTCGCCCTCATTTTCTGTAGAGGAGAAAACGAAGAAGTCATTAAATACTCATTTATAGATTGGAAATCGTCTTTACCATGTGCAACTCAGAATTAAAAGAGCCAGGAAAACTATCTACATATCACCAGTTCCCAAAAGGTCCAGGCTGTCTGGATTATGCAAGTTCACTTTAGCTCCCTGGCCTCTGGAATTTAGTCCAAAATTGTACATTTCAAGTTTCCCACTCTATCTATCCTGTGGCCACGGTGGTCTCTGCCAACTGTACTTGAATCCCTGCACCAGGGCAACAGGAGAAGTGTGAGCTTTGGAAGCAAGAAGACCTGCCAGGAATCCCAACTGAGAATCTAGATGTCCTCTGCAGAGGGGTCACTTTTAGCTAGAACTTCCCAGTGCAAAGCCTCCAACTCCCTTGTGGAAGGTATGATAGAAGATCCCATCCTTCAAGATAACTGTTGGGGACTAGAGATGAGGGAGCCCAGAGCCTAGGAAGTAGGAGGTGCTCAGTAAGCAAGAGCTTTATGGCCCATGTGGCATAAATCAGGCTGTGATTTCCCATTTCCTTTCTCCATGGCCCAGGGGAAATGAAACACTGAGAGAAGCCCCTTCCACTTACTGTAGTTCTCTGCTAGGACAGGTACCAGACCACATTTGCCTGCTATGTAGATGTGGCCTCCATCCAAGCTCATGGCATCAGCTTCTCCTTTCTGCAAAGACAGAGCACATCACAGCAGGTGAAAAGAGACCATCTTCTGTCCCACATGCCCTTCAAGCTGTTTCCTTGAAGCAACCTTGCCAGCACAGGTCATGAAGGCCCAGGGAGACAGAAGGTGCTGGTACTGGACTCCCAGAGGATCAGTCAGGCACACCCAACATAGAAAATAAAATGTACTCCCATTTTCACCCAAACCATGATGAACTGATGATCAACTCTGGGTGCTTTGCTTTGTTTCTTCAGGAGGAAAGACCCACATTCAGTCCGGCTGTCCTCTCATAGGGCACACTGTCCCAGAGACACTCTCACAACACCTTTCTGACACCAAGAATTCTCATTTGTAAGACAAATGAGTGGAGTCAGAGACTCAGGGCTGTGTCTGTGGCATAGAGTGCCTCCTGATGGGGACCCCAGACCTGAATCTCGGCCACATTGTCTGGGTGCTACTTTGGTGCTTGGTCAATACAAGATCTTTAATGAATAAGTCAAATAAACTCAAATGCTCTGTTAGATATAATGATCTAATAGAGCTAATAAGCCCCAAATTTCAGAAATGCTTAAATTCAACAAGACTGCCAAGCTTCCCATTGGGCTTAGAAATATACTTTTGAGGAACATTCCCTAAAGGAATAATCAGATATGTGGGAAAGTATTTGGGCAAAATGTGTAAGTGGGCAAAAGCATGCAAGTGTGATTCATAATATCAATAAGATAGGACCAAACTTAATGCTCAATAGCAAGGAAATGGCTCAACAAATTGTAGCACATCCACACTCTGGAATAGCTATCAACATTAAGCTATCAACATGTTTTCATGGAAACAACCTAAATGTCCATCGACAGATGAGTGGATAAAGAAGATGTGGTACATATATACAATGGAATAATACTCAGCCATAAAAGAGAATGAAATAATGCCATTTGCAGCAACATGGATTGACCTAGAGATTATCATACTAAGTGAAGTGAGTCAGAAAGAGAAAGACAGATACCATATGATATCACTTATGTGTGGAATCTAAAATATGACGCAAATGAATTTATCTACGAAACAGAAGCAGACTCACAGACATAGAGAACAGACTTGTGGTTGCCAAGGTGGAGGGGGCTGGGGAAGGAATGGGTTGGGAGTTTGGGGTTAGCAGATGCAAACTATTATACATAGAATAGATAAACAACAAGGTCCCACTGTATAGCACAGGCAACTATATTCAACATCCTATAATAAACCATAAGGGAAAAGAAACATAAAAATTTAAATTTAAAAAAAAGAAAAAAGAAAAGAAAGAAATGAAAGAGAAAGTCCCCCATAAACTTGGTCCCCAGACATACCACTGTAAACAGAATAGGGTATATTCTTTCAAAAATAAGCTAAAATATATTTTAAAATATATTTTTAAAAATCATGTTTTCAGAGAATGACTTGTGACAAGGGAAAAGCTCCCTAGATAAGATTAGGTGAGAAAAGAGAGTAAATTGTCTGTATGATATGAGCCCAGTTAACAGGATTTTCTCTGAGTTATAAGGTTACAATTAGTTTTTATGTATTTTCTTCTTTATATCTTCCAGTTTTTCAACATTATCTAAAAGCAAATATGGAATGCTCTTGTGATCAACAAGGCTAAACTTCTACCTGCTTGCACAATAACATGACCCTGTCACACTTGTCTCACTTGCCATGGCACACCGTGGGTTTCAGGCACACCCACACTCAGGTCCAGCCTCCCCAAGCAGACACGGCTCAGATTGCCCTCCACCGGGTGCTAACACTAGGAGGAAACAAGCCCTAAGGAGCCCTTCAGCTCCAGAAGCTCAAAGGTCCTGAGGCTCCGGTGGGGCTGGTCTCCCACAGTGAGGGCAAGGTTCCTTGGAACCCGGCTTTTTGTGTCATTCCCAGGAACACTCACTCACCCTTGGGGACGGGTGGGCAACAGTGGCAGGAGTGACATACCATTATCTTGGCGATGCATTCTTCAGTGCTCTCCGCTGATTCACACTCTATTTTCCCGTCACTGTTCACACTCCACATATCACACTTGACCCTCTCCAGGTGGTGCACTGCACACCACTTCACCTTCTTGCATTCACCCTTTGAGGTGCTCGGGCCTAGGACATAAGGAAGAGAACCAGAGATTAGAAGAGGCCCAGATGTTGCCTGATGGTTATGCTGCTGTCTTCATGAAAATGCTGGGATTTTTCAGCAATACACAAACAGATCCCATTCAAGGAATTAATCTCTTAGAAATCAAAGGTAATAACAGTCTCTTAGTTGGCTTCTTATCATTTAGATTTAACTTAAAATTGTTTCTTATGAGAAGTCAACTTTCCTCCCAGTCCCAAGGCACTCTATCACTTCAGGCTGGGGGTTTTTTTTTTGTCCCTCTTTGTTTAGAAATAGCACTTAACCATCTGAGCTGTTGTTATATATTTATTCATTATTTATTGTCTGCTCCCTGCAGGAGAACATAAGCTTGGCCAGGGCAAGGGTCATGCCTGTCTTGTTCTCCATGGCACCCTTAGTGCCTGCCTCATGGTCAGCGCAATAAATGTTGGCTGAATAAATGGACACCTACCCAACTTTCAGACCCAGCTCAAGAGGCACTTCCTCAGGGAAGCCTTACCTCAATTCCGGGACCTGTCTTTCTTTGTTTTGCACTCTTCTAGAGCCATGATATTTTGTTCTGGGTTTTTGGTTTTGTTTTCCTTCTTCTGAGGAAATCTCTCATTTTTAATTGATCATTCAATAGAGTGACTATTCCTTCAACATTTGTCTTCCCCACTGGGCTGAAGGTTCCATGACAGCAGAATTTAATATATCTTTGACTCACCATTGTATGCCCAGCACGTTGCACAGTTTATAGATAGGTGGTCAATACATGTCTGTTGAATGAATGAATGTTCAAACACATCCCCAAAGACCCAAGGAAATTCAGAAGCAGGATCGACCTGTCTAAAGCTCCAGCTTCACCATGGCACATGTTGACCATAGCATTGGCTTCAGATGTGCACGTTTGTAGCAATTTCATTCTATTTGACTTACTTCGTGCCAGGCTAACTGGCTTCACAAAGTGGGTAGGGTAGCCTTGATTTATACAAGGGAAACAGTGCTGGTATCAATACAAATCATTTTAAGCATGAATTTCCTTTAATGCCCTTTGGCAATGCCATTTAGCATCCATCTGACACTGGGCTGCACAGGCAGGGCAGATAAAGGATTGTTGGGACAGGTGTTCAATACCTGGAAAGACTCTATTGCTGGTGCCCACCCTCACCAGTTTTCCAAGCTCCTAGAGCCACACAATCCTTCCTAAACACTTACGTGTATCTTCTCTTAGATTCCGAAGAGCAGTGACATACTCATATCCCAGGTACAGCCAGGAGTCCATCTTTGGAGGAATCTTTAAAAACCCATTGGCAGAGTCCTTAAACAGCAGGTCCTTCCCATGAGGGGAGCTGAAGAGCTGGAAGTCTTCAGAGGTACCTTTGCCAAAATGTTCCTGTTTGTGGTAAAAACACAGATCTGAATGGCTACCGCAACAAGGGATGCTGCAAAATGGGACCGAAGAAAATTTTAAAACTCAGGAAACTAAATTAAAAAGTGAAATTTGCAAGATGCCAGGAGAGAGGGCAGTCGGACCTGTTCTTTCCCACCCAGCACCTTCTCCATTCACAGCCCTCTTGGGCCATATAACAAACGCCCAATTTCACTGAACGTGTTTCTGTGCCTGTCTCCCTGGCTGGATGACAGCTCACTGAGCGCAAGAAACACATCTCCTTCAGAGGCTGACACTGTGTGGTTGCCTTGATGGACAGATGGACAGATGGGAGGGCCGGATAAGAGAAAGTTGGCTCAGTTCTGGCGTTCTGCTGCTCTAGGGCAGGAAAGCTGGCTGTGTGTGCAGCTCCCTTGCAGTCAGGCTGAAGGACCTTGGAAGAGAGATCATTTCCTTTCCAACGGGAGAGATATGGAATAGAGCAAGAAGGAGCAGCTTCATGTCATTGGTCCAGAATGTAAGGGTCTGACAGATGATAACGCAGGACTAGGCTCTGTGCAACTCCAAGAAGGCTTTGCTGGGTGCTTTCATACAAGTGGATGGTGTGTGGCATGGTCCCCACTGTATCCTGAACACAGAAGGGCTTCTACAGTGGCAAGAAGGGAGTGCAGGAAAATGCCCCAAATCCAAGCAGGAACTGCTAAGCAGGAAAGAGGACGGGGATTCGATACCTGGGCCAGGTTAAGAAGCTCCCAGATCAAGTCCTCCTTGCCTCCCATGCTTCGGGCCACGACAGCATGGGAAGGGACCCGGGCCAGGTGGCACCTCTCGAACTCGTCCACAGACCCCCGGGTGTTGTCCCTGCAGAGCAGCTCATACTCGTCCTTGTCAGCCTCGTCAGGCAGGTTCTCTGGGGGAGGGAAGCCCGCATGAGCTGACGGCAGGCAGAGCATGAGGTGTGGTGCCCCTTCCGCTCCCTTGCAACCCCACTGAATCATAAACTGTGTGAGCTGAGAAGCCTAGAGTAAACATTGAGAGCCAGAAGAAAACTGACTTGCTCAAGATCCCACAGCCAGTTTACAGGTAAAGCTTCTGATGTCCAGTGCAGGGGTGACTGCCCACACCCCACAAGAGGTCTCATCTCAGCAGGCTGACTACAGGCCAAGGTCAGCCAGACCTGCTCCCAATCCTTTGCTATTGCAACACTGACCAGGAGGACGGGTCCCAGTGTCTAGGAAGTTGAACGATAGGATGAGGCCCAGGAGTCCAGGTGGGGACCCCACAGGCACACGCCTCTGCGCAGGTAAACACCCCAGCAGTGAGAAAGGAAGAACACACTATGCTCACGTCTGACTACTGAGCATGAAGAAGAAGGCAGGAAGAAAAGGAAGGCCTTCTGCTTGAAGGGACCTGCAGATTCTTCTCCTACCACCTACCCAGTGCTGTGGTGTGCTTGACAAAGGCCACGTCCCCAACGTCATCCATCAGACACCTGTGGGGAGGAGACACATTAGGAGGGTTCCTGCAGGGCTGGCCCTTCTCCTCAGGTTGAGGGTCTGACCACACTGTCCAGCCTTGGGGAAAGGGCAGGGCCTGAGGGAGGCCTCTACAAAGACCCACAGCTGAGGGAGCACCATGGGGCGCTGATACCCAGGGTACCATGGACATGGGGGGGTGAGCTCACAGGAGCTGGGGGACCCTCACCGTGTGCCCCAAAGCATCAAAAAGGCACTAAAGATATTTCAATGAGAAAAGCATTTTCAAACTTCTGGTGGAGGATAAAGGCATAGTGTCTCTTGAGGGAGGAAAGGTGCCCTTGGCTGGCTCTAAAACTTTAGAGTATAACCAAGGGAGAAGAGGGAGCAAGAAATCAGCCACATGAGCTGCCTGCACAGGGACGGTGAGAGGAGACAAGAGAGAGGCCAGCGCATTGAACGGCTGACGCTGCTGCAATGGAGAGCAGAGGGCCCGTCACTGAAGAGCAGCTTGGACACTAGGGCCGTGCCTGTCATTTCAGGCTCTGCCTAGTCCTGTGAGAGAACTCTGGGGAAACAGAAGGAGGAGCCCCAGGAGAGGGGCTTCCTTGTCAATGTCACGTGAAGAGAGTACGCACTGGCCTGGCCTGGCCTGGGGAGTCCCAGCTGTGTCACTGAGTCCCTGTGTCACTGAGGCAATTAGGCCCCCTGATGCCCCTTTGCAGACTGGGCTCTGCTGTGGGCCAGGGAAGATTTCCAGCCAAGGACACTGGACACTTAGGAGCCCGGATGGAGCAGGAGCCGGTCTCACTCACTTGAAGGCCCCTGAGTAGCCGAAGTACGGTTCATGGTTGGAGCAGGCGCACTTGTCCGACCCTTTCCCCGCGCACAGTTGGCACAGTTTGGGGAAGGACGACTGATCCACACAGGGGACGCAGCTGCCCGCGAAGAAACTGGCCGCTGCTGCTCAACACGGAGACACAGAAGCACAGGGCGTGAGCCAGCCTGGCCAGAGGCAATTACAGCTCCCAGCCTAGGCTCATGATGGGACAGAGAGACCCAGACAAAACCAGCACCCCCAGACCCAGTTTGCCTTTACAAGTGTTCACTCTTCAAGATTAAGGGTTTCCAAAAAGGGGTGAGTTTAACCCCTTTCCTCCCTCCTCCCTCCCCAAGAACCAGGCTTGTGCCAGCCACCCTCCAAGGCCAGGTCACCGTCAGTCCCCCTCCCTGCCTTGTCAGACTGGAACAGCTCAGAGAGAGGTCTCTGGGATCCATGCCTGAGAGATGGAGGACCCGCCTGGAGAGGTGCATGCCAAGTTCATGGCCAGCAGATGGCCACCAGGGAAAGCTCCAGCAGAATGGGAAAAGCATCAGCCACAGACAGGAAAGCACCCCAGGGAAGTGAACAATGGGGCCCAGCAACCTTGGCCCTGACTGAAGCCCTCTGTTCCCTTCCCCCCACTCCTCAGGACAGCCTCTGGTGGGGTGTCAGGAGCTCAGAGATAAAAGGACTTGTGACAGCCCCTAATGGCTGCTGGTGCAGCAGACCTGCCAGTTTAAAGCTGTTTAACCTCCCACCTCCACTCCCAGAGTCATCACACATCATCACCTGATCATGTCTGAGTGACGCCAGTGTGGCCCATGTGGGCATCTGACGAAGAGATGCCTCCTGAGGGCACTCACCCTCCTGCCTGCTTACCTCTCTGAAGAGATTCCTGTGGCTCAGGCAAGTCCCAGTAAAGTAAGCCCATGGGGATGTTCCACCCAGCAGATCTGCCAAGGCCTGTGTGGCAGGACTTCTTGCCTTTGAGGTCTTTCAGATTGAAGTCAGTGCCCTTCTTCACCACGGCCACAGCGTAATAGTGAGTTTTCGGATCTGCAAAGGGACAGCGTGGATGAAAGACTCTCAAACTGGGCCCCAGGGAAGCACTGTTCATCACTACTGGGCTCCTGAGTAGGGAAGGGGAATCCAGAGGTAACATTTATGTTGGGTTGGCTTCTAAAGAGGGAAGGATCAGAAAAACCTTCCTAGGCTTACAGGAGAAAGAAAGGACCACAGAGGAGACATTTGTAATAACCCTCCAGGCAAACCCAGGAGCAAGAAGCCATGTGCACACATGCACCAATGCTCTCGCCTACCCAGGCCTTGTAGGGAGTATCTGCCTACAACTACCAAGACAAGCTCCCCTGGAAACTGGAACTGTGGCAACAGAGGCCACATTCCTGACTTTCTCTAAGTATTTTTGTCCCTCACACAGGCCCAGGGACAGTGGAGTTGCTCTCAGAAGAGATGCAAAGCTGTCAGGGCTCCAAGTTCGTGCTCCTGTGTGGTCTCTCCCCTGCGTGTGGCACCTGTGGTTCTTGGAGAACTTCTCTTTACAGATTTAAACCCCAGTGGTTCAGCTCAGATTGCACATAGCCTGCCCAGGAGGTCAGTGTCCTGAGCACCAGTCCCCAACCAGCCCAAAGCTCCCAGAGGCCTTGAGTTGCAGCTATGGTGGTTGATAGGGCCCCTCATTCCCCACTCACTGCCCCCTGGGGAAAGCTCATCAGTAGCTAATCTCCATTACCTGCCTGAATGAGACAAGACTCAGCGTCTACCAGGAGAGAACAAGGGCCACAAACACCTTCCTGGGTCCCCGGGGAGAACTTACTATCCTTTGTGCCATAGAACTCTGCCACTACAGGCTTCAGGTTGTAGGGCTTCAGGCCTGCCTCAAATACCAAACCACCATCCAGCGTCACAGCATCTGCTTCATTATCCTGAAAGAGAGCAGACCAGAGTCTGATGAAGCCCTTATTCTGAGCAAGGCTGGGTGGTGCTCCTTGGATCTGGGGCCAGAAGAAGCCTCAGTTTGGCCAATAGCTAACTGCACAACACCACAAGCTTCAGTGAACTCTACCTCCCTGGTGAGGGGATTTGGCCACCATATTCCTTAACTCCTGCAAAGAGAAAGAATGGATCATTTTTCTCTTTTCCCTGGTGAGGCGTCCAGCTGCTTGCCCAGAAAACTGTCGTGATTTTTCAAGACTGATCTAAATTACAGAGGCTTTACCAGCAGGCCTCTTGGGGGAAAGCTGCCCCCCCAACACCGGACTGGGTGCACAGCCCATGCACCACAGGCTCTGAAGGGGCTGCAGTCAAGGACTCAGGTCCCTCTGCCTGGCCGTGCTGTTACACATATTTACATTTCAAGTTCAGGTCCTTTCATTTGGTGACCTCTTTATTTTGGGCCTTCTGCTGAGATCTTCCTCAGATGCCTCTGTGGAGAATTCTCTATGGGGAAGGGGAGCCTTGACGACATCCTTCTCCACTCTGATTCAGTACTCACTACTTTTCCTTCCTGTCCTGGGTCCATATAACTGCAGGAGTCTTTTGTTCAGGGACCGGTGCTTTCTCTGGCTTTAACTTCTAGCTTATACTCTGAACTGAGTGTTAAATGCTAATTATTACTTCCATTATGGCTGATTGTTCATTTAATCAACTACGCAGACACCATTGTCCAACTCAGCTCCATTTTACACATTAAAAAATAGAGGCCCGGAAAGTTTAAGTCATCTCCCCAGGCCACATAGCTAGTAAGTCATGGAGCTAGGATTTGAATCCACGTAGTGTGGGTGTATTTCTCCCATTTACTGTTACTTGCTGGGTTTTTTGTTTTCATTTTTAGTTTTTGCTTCCACTAATTCTCATCTTTCACTTGGTTCACTATAACCAATATTATAGATACCTTCCCACTAGGTCTAGAATTTATTTTCTCTTGAAGTGAGAAGCACCATCTTTTATATACACACTTCATAACATACTTTTATTGCTTCTTTTCTTGCTTCAAATATCTTTAATCAAAATGATTTTTCTTGAAGCCCTTGCTAGTACTCCATAAATAGTTCTTACGGATTAAATTACAAGGCAGGAACTATAGCTCTATGATCTGTGTCATGTTATAGATAAATAATAAGGTAATAGTATTTCTAAATGAGATAAAATAATAATGTAAGCCAAACCATATATTTATCTAGCTGAAACTTTTCTTTCAATAGTTGGAATTGTTTTTGTTGTTTTATTGTAATTAAATAACAACATAAATTTTATCATTTAACCATTTTTAAGAGTACATTTCGGTGCCATTAAATACATTCACAATGGTGAAGGACTCTTTTATTCCACAACTAGACTCCATATATGAAACAATCTTTATGGCTTTCTTGGTATCTCAAAAGGTAGGTGACACCTCCAGAGACTGTCCCCACCCGCCCCACACACCACAGAATAAAAATAAATGAGTAAACAAATAAGAGCTTATCCTAGAGCAGTGAGGTTGGGGCTTTCTTGGCCCAGACACCAGGATCCTGGGCAGGAATCATTGGGGCCTCAGGGACTCAGGAACCAAGGAGCCAAGGCCTAACTCATGGAGTCCACGAGAGCAACAGGGATTCTGAAGGGAAACTGAACCAGCAGGGAGGGGCAGGATTAAAGTCAAGCATGACTTCCCAGGTGCAGATAACCAAACCCAAAAGAAGGTAAGCCACAATGCATAGGCATCAGCAGGAACAGCAGACTTGGGCTCTCAAGGGTTGTGGATGTTGGAATGGTCAGAAACAATGGAGAAGAGCTATATATGTGCTTTGTGCACAAAGTGAAGGCTACAATCACAGAGATAAGCATAGAAAGGAAATTATCAGGAATAAAAAAGAAAAACGGTTTAAACTGGTACTTCTAGAAGCAAAAAATATAACTGTTGAAATAAAAAAAAGTGAATGAATGGGCAACAAGTTGATTAGACGTGTTTAACTTGAGAATTAGGAAACTGGAGGCTATATCTGAAGAATTCAGCCCGGATGCTGCCAAAAAGAGGTGCAGAGACTGAAACTATGAAAGAGAGATTAAAAGATATGGATGCTAGAATAAAGAAGGCCTAACGTGTTTTCTTGGAATCCTAGAATTAAAAAAAAAAAAAAAAAGGAACTAAAGAAAAGGCAGTATTTAAAGAGATAATGGCAGCAAATTTTCCAGAACTGGTGAAAAGCATGATTCCACAGATCCAACATACTCTAAGCAAGATAAGTAACAAGATTTCTACAACTGGAAATATCATAGCAAATCTATGGAACATCATCAACCAAGGACATGAAATCTCAAAGTTTTCCAGAGAGATGATTGAAGGAATAATAGGATGATATCAGACTTCTCAACGACTACAGTGGAAGTCAGGAGACAGTGGAATAGTATTTTTAAATAGTGTAAAAATATCGAACTAGAATTATACATTCAGCAAAATTACCATTCAAGAATAAGGGGGAGATTAAAGCATTTTCAGAGAAAACAAACAAGCAAGCAATGGAGAGAGTTTAACACCAAGATACTGACTCTAAAGTATCACCAAAAGAACACATTTCAAGAGGAAAACATGTCCCAGAAGGATGGTCTGAAATATAAGAAGGAGTAGTAGGGAGTTCCCTGGTGGTCTAGTGGTTAGGATTCAGTGTTTTCACTGCCGCAGCCTGGATTCGATCCCTGGTTGGGGAACTGAGATCCTGCAAGCCACGTAGCTCAGCCAAAAATTTTTTTAAAACTTAAAAAAAAAAAAGGAAGGGTAAACAGATCAAATGGCAAAAATGTAGACAAATCCAAACTTCTCTCTCTGCCTCTCTCTCTCTCTCTCTCTGTCTCCTTCCCTCTTTCTGAAATTTTGGGTGCATACACAAACTTACACATGCACACACTCACACACACACACACTTATATAAATATATATTTATATAGTATTTATATATACTGTCAACAAATACGTGAAGTATCTACATTCCAGGGTTAAGAAAAGACAGACATAAAATATCAAATAGTAATATCTACACAGGGAAGAGCGAAGTCTGAGCTACTATATTCCAGAGTTCTTTTGCTGTTTCAGAAGGACGTGAGGGTCAAGATTATTTTACTATTAACATTTTGTTAAGCTAAAATTGTACAGTAAAAATTTAAGGGAACTCATTAAAATATATAAATTGTTTAAATTTACTTTCAGTAGGGGGAAAGGTGGAATAAAGGGAAAACAATCCAAATGAACACACACATGAACAAACTCAATTTTTAAAAATCAGAAAAGGAAAAATCAGAAATCAGGGGGAAAGCAGGACTAAGAGAAATCAAAAAGTAAAATGGCAGAAATAATTACAAATTTATCAATAATAAAAATAATAATTTGGGCTTCCCTGGTGGCTCAGTGGTTAAGAAACCGCCTGCCAATGAAGGGGACATGGGTTCGAGCCCTGGTCCGGGAAGATCCCACATGCCGTGGAGCAACTAAGCCCACGCGCCACAACTACTGAGCCTGCACTCTAGAGCCTGCGAGCCACAACTACTGAGCCCGCGTGCCACAACTACTGAAGCCCACATACCTAGAGTCTGTGCTCCGCAACAAGAGAAGCCACCTCAGTGAGAAGCCCACGCACCACAATGAAGAGTAACCCCTGCTCACCAAAACTAGAGAGAGCCGGTGCGCAGCAATGAAGACCCAACGCGGCCAACAAAGGAAATAAATAAATAAATAAATTTATTTAAAAACAATAATTTATTAATGGTCTAAATTTACCACATAAAATAAATAAGATTGTCAGATTTCATTAATAAACAAAATCCAGCAATATACAGTTTTCAAAAGACACACCTGAAAGATAAGCACACAGAAAGTTGAAAATAAAGGAATGGAAAGAGATATAGGAAGAGGATACTAACCAAAAGAAAGTTGATGTAGTATGCTAATATCAGAAAAATAGAGTTTAGTTAAGAAGCACTGCCAGAGATAGTGATTTTTTTCATAATAATAAAATATCAAATTCACCAAGAATGATATGGGTTATGCTCTCATACACTGCTGGTGAGAGTGGAAATTGGAATAACCACATTGGATTTGTTTAAAAACCAAATACATTTGGCATTGTCTTCAAAGTCAAATAATCACATATCCCATGGCACAGAAACTCTGCTCCAAAATATATATTAAAGAGAAACTAGTAATTCTTGTGTCCCAGGAGATTTGTATAAAAATATTCCACAAACACTGATTAGAATAACAAAAAACTGGGAAAATTCCAAATGCCTTGTGACCAGAAAAGAAAACATAAATTGTGGTATACTAACACAATGGACTTTTGTAGCGCTCTGAAAATGAATGAACAATAGCTATATTCAACAACGTGCATGAAAACTTAGCATAATATTGAGGAGGGAAAAGCAAGTATGAGAAGACAACACATAGCGATGGCATGTTTATAAAATATTTTAAGAAGCAAAACTATACAATCATCCACACATACCTATATGTCTTAAATTAAAATAAAAGGCAAGAAAGTTTTAGGATTCTGTTTGCACTGGATGGGGAAACACACAGTAGTTGTAAGTAGGGCCAGTGGCTTACACTACCCCAAGTGGTGTTGTTCCCATAGACTCCAATGCTGCCACACAGTAGCCCTAGAAATAAGCTATTGGCAATGATGAAGTTTTGAGAACCTCTGGTGGGTTTGTGGATAATATTACTTTATATTATTAACATATTTTAAAACAAAGAGGGGTATGCATACACCAAAGCTGAAATTATGTCATAAATCAAGAGTTATAATTAAGCAATGGTAGTAACTGAGGTTCAGTAAACACACACACACACACACACACACAACAGACCAGTTGTTTATACCAAATCACTGATTCCTTGAGTTAATCATGCTCCATCTGGCTGCGTCTACCTCTCCCACCTCATTCCTCCTTCCAGTCTCCTGCTTGCTCTGCTCCAGTCACCCTAGCTTCCCTACAGAAACTCAAACAAGCCCAGCTCTCCCCTGTCTCAGGCCCTTTGCATATGCTATGGTTCACTACCTGGAGTATTCTACCATAGCCTTTGTCAGGCTTACCCATGCTTATCACTGGGGTCTCAGGTTCATTGCTTCCTCTCAGGGAGATTGTCCCTGACACCCAGGCCAAAGCAAGTTTCCTCTGAAAGTTCTGTTTCTTTCCCTCCATTGTACATGACACAATTTGAAATTTCATGTCCACTTGTTGGCATGTTTTTCTTCTCTCCTGACTAGACTGTAAACTCCTCAAAAGTAAGGAGCACGTGTGTTTAAATTCACTACTGCAGCTCCATTGCCCAGCACAGGGTCTGACACACGTTCAAATGTGCAGGAACAATGTTAAAGGAGTGAAGAGTATTTTGGAAAACGTAGAAGTCAAAAGGATCAGCTATCAACTGCAATCATGACTATGTATTCCTCTTCCCTGTGTGTACCATTCATCTACTTCTTGTGATGCATCAGGAACCTCCAAGATAGTGTTACATGGTCATTTTGATAGCATGTATTCTTGTTTTCTTCTCTGAGTTCAGAGAATTTAGTGGCTCAAAATAGTCCCCTTTCAGAGCATGTTAGATTTTGCTTTAAGACTCATTAAAGGTGACTGCTCCTATTTCCATTTCTAAAGTGATTTTACTAGCACTAGGGGCTGACTGCCCCACACAGCAGCCTCCTACCTGTGAGTACAGAATGATTCCAAAACGACAGGAGAAAGAGAAAGTATGGATTTTCTTCCGCTCTCCTTTAGGCAGCCACGACTTACCATGATGGCCTTGATGCAATCGATGTAGGAGGTCTTCTTCACACAGGAGACAAAAGGACCAGTATCAAAGACTTTATTCATATTTTCGCGGAAACTGGAGCACTTACTGGCCTCATGACTTGAAACGGTGCACCATCTCACAGTTTTCTCAGGGGTAGCCAGACACAGCCCTAGGGGAGAGAGGCCAGAGGTCCCTGTACCAGCGGGAGAGACAGCAGCACCCTCTGGAGGGTCGTGAAGTCTACTTCCCTCCATCCTGTCCACTCCCACTCCTGTCCGTGAACAACAAGGGACACAGTTTCCACTGCATTCTGAGTCTTGGGATGAGCGACAGGCACCCTAATGGCCTCTTAGTTTCCCACTGACCAGCCTGTGCTGGCCAGAGGGATGCCGACTTGACTATCAGCTCTCAGTTGGAGACAATAAGCTGCTCCTCTGTGTTCTCTGAGCCTCCTTCATTCACCTCATGACCCGTGGCCTGCCATGGAATACAAGCTTCAGGATACACAGGGGATTTTTAGCTACGTCAAGGTGTTGGCTCAATGCTACAACTCTGGGAAGCCACCGGGGTAGGAATTACATCATCCAGTAATTAGTATCTTTTAGAGATGAGGGAACTGGGCTCAGAGAGTGATGCTTTACCCTAGGTTACCCAGCCTGTTAGTAGCTGAGACTGGCCTAGAAATCAGGTCTCCAGACTTTGGTCTCTGCCCAGGGAACAAAAGAAGATAACATTCTGAGTTGTTTTCCATGTGCTTGGCCAGTACATAGGGGTACATGATTGATGAGGCAATAAGTTTGCCTGTGATGCTCATCTGTCATCCTCTGTTCCAAGAATAACTAGAAACTCCACATATTCAATGTTTCTCTCTGTTTCCAATGACCCCTCCCTCAATTTTACCATTAGGATTTTTGGCTGCCACTACGAGAAGTTAAAGCCAGCCATGTCTGTAGCAATTAATCCATGGGGTTGCAGATGTGTTGTCCCCATGATATGAACTTTTGGCACTGTCCCCAAAGCCCTCTGTCATCTCCACTCTGTGGATCAACAGCACAGGGCTGGCTCAAGGAAGTGGATGAATATTCACAATGCACAAAGCAAGAGAGGGGGAGGGAACAGTTCTCCAGGAGAGAAAAAGAGGGGCCACAGGACACCTATCCCCCAGCCACCTTTTATCCCACCTCTGCCCATGGGATATCAAGGGAGGCAACAAGGAGTCAGTGGCAGACTCTCCCCAAAACCACTCCTCCAGGCCCTCCCCAAACTGCCCCTCCTAAGATCCCAAAGGCAGGAATTTGTCCTCAGTCATGCATTTACCTTTCATAGCCCTGTGAGATTCTCTGAGGTTAGGGTGGGGGGCTGGGTGGGTAGGCAAAGGCAAGTAAGGTGGGTTGACTCTCAAGGGTTAACTTTTTCAGGAACGACAAGTAACTAAACACAGAAGGCTCCAAAGGTAATATAAATGTACCACGAGTGGCCAGCAAAAGTTAGAGGACAAAGGGGGCCTAACAGTGACAGGCCCCGAAGCACAGATGTGTGCAGCAAAGTCCACTGCACTAGTGCCTGGATCCGCGGCCTCACTTACTCTCACGGGACCTTCCCAGGCCAGGCTGTAATACCCTCCTCACTGCTGGGGACCCAAAAAGTTTGGCTTCAAATCCCATGCTCCGAACCCTTCGACTGCCCTGCCTCATTAGTGGGACATGGTCAGCACCAAGGGCACCCATGGGACATCAGACTATCAGTGGAGGTGGGACCAGATCTGGGGAGGCCTTGAATGCCGTCCTAAGCAGTTTGGACTTGATTGAGACCGCAGCAGAGGGATTTGATAAACCGTGATGGAAGTGCTCTAGTTTATTGTGTTCCGCTACTACAAGGTTTTCTAGACACGAGGAGGAAGCAAGGAGGGGGTGAAAAGGTGGCAGAGGCACAGGCAGGACCAGAAGGTGCGCGCAAGCGCAGAGCTGTCCCTGAGGCAGTGCTGAAGCAGGTGCAAGGGTGCGGCGGGGAGAAGCGAAGGAAAGGTCCGGGCTTCCAGCTCCAGCGCGGAGCCCAGGGATGGTGTGGCGGGCTCCGGTATGCAGGGGGCGCCCGGGCCGGCGACTCTGCGGGCCTTCCCAGCGGCTGCACTCACCCAGGACCGCGCAGGCTAGCAGAGCGCGGACGGCGAGCCTCATCCTCCCGGGTCTGCGAAGCGGAGTGCCGAGCACAGACGGACCGGCTTCTGGACCACCTCCCTGCGCCCTGCGCCCCTTTATCCCCCGCGGGGCTGGCCAAGCACAATCTTTGACCCCCTTTGTTTGTGCAGCCCGCTTGCCCAATCGCCCCTCAGCCCTCCCCCTTCATTCCTCGCTCAGGCTGATCACCTCATTTCCTGACCTCTGGGACAGACCATGGATGGAATCCAACACAAAAATGCTGATTGGAAGGGAATTAAAGAAAAATCACCCCGTTGTTAACGCGCGCTTGCTCTGTGCCAGGAGCAGAGCTGCAGCGGAAAGAGGCGGGGGTGGCTCTGCTTCTGAATCCCAGGGTGCCACAGCTGGTCCTGAACCAACCTATGTGCTCATTCTACAGATGGAAGAAGGAAGGGAACTGCCCCAAACGCACACCAGAACAGGAGAATGACAGGTAGAGACCTTCCTGGGAGAGGGTGTGAGAGAAGAATAAGGCTGACCACAAATCAAAGACAACAGGCTCAACCTCTTTCACTTGTTCCCAGGTGTATCCAGAAGTCCTGCTCCTTCTTGGGCCCTTAAAGCCCCACGGAGGATCTGTCCCTCCCCATATGTCCTCCTGAGCACAGGATCCTGGACTGGTATCCTTCCTTCCCTTCATGCAGCCTGCTGGACACCTAGGCTAGGGACAGAGTCACAGGAGAGACAATGTCTCTCCCACGAGAAGCTGCCCTGGAATGTGATCAAGACTCTGTGACACTCAGGACAAGTGACACATGAACACAAAGAAAGGGACCCAGGAGAGGATGTGGCCTGATCTCAATGCCCTGGGTCATCCCTGGCTCCCTCCAGAAAAGTGGTCTCCAAACCATTTTGATTGCCCATCCTTATCCGGAAAAATAGTGAGGCTGTACATTGTGTATATATATATATATATGTATATACACTTTTAAAACTAATATTGTGTATATTTCAATCATGAAATGGATAGAAAATTTGTAAACAATGAGACAAAGATGAAACACTCATTTTTAAATGTCTCTCTATATACTCTGCCTTATACACAATGAAAAATATCTCAAGGCAAAATGTACACTTAGGGAAGGGGCAAGGTTCCTGATAGTAGATGTAAATCCATATTCCAGAGAGTCATCAAGATAATTGTAGGGTTTTCTTAAGTTACTTATCCAACCCAATCAGATTATCATTGTTTTTGGTTTTATTTACACTAATTTACACCAGACTTAGAAGATATCTCAGTAGTGCCATTTTATTTTAGTTCACCTGTGTTTGTGATATCAGAATCATCTTCTAGGTCTAGTTTCTTTGCAGGAATCTTTCTAAGGCACTCATGCATTTTGTGAGATCTGATGAGTTAAATCATGTTACTCAATATGTACATCCATTTTACTGGGCATATGCAAACCACAAAATGTGGAACCACAAAAGCCAAAAGTAAAGGACAGTTCAGGGAGTCACAGCCTTCCAGCATCCCCTTCCCCACCCCACCCCTTGTGAGGCTTTCCCCATCTTGCCTCAGGAACCTCAAAGGCCCTCCTTGACGTGCGTCTGCCTGCCTTGCAAATCAGGTGGGAGGCAGTGCCAATTCTCATATGAAACAAGAGTGAGTGTTAACTTATTCATCTTTTGCATGAGGAGTAAATATAATCGGAAGCTAGCATAAACTCCCCACGCCCCAATAGATTGTCTCATGTACAAGGGGCTACACATGCCCCATTTCAGAGAGCGCTACTTTAGCAGGGACTTTCTGTTTACAGGGGGGACATAAGACAAGCCTGGCCCTCCAAATCCCTGCCTCACCGTGAAGAAAAGTAGCGGCTGCCGCCCTTGTGTCCCTGCCTTTGTGGACCCTCCGGCTCAAGCCATGGGAAACCCAGAATCTTGGCAGAAGGGGCGAATTCCTGCTGCCTACTGCAGCAGGCATTAGGGAGTGGCCTGCCCTCATGGGGCACCTTGAGGTACAGAGAGGAGGATGGAGGGGGAAAGTCAGGGGCAGGGCTGGCTGGGAGAGACTCCACAGAGCAGGATACCCACACTCAGCTCATGCCTTCTACAGGTCCTGCAGTGAGCTTGCAGAGTCTGCCCAGAAGCAGGAAGGAGAGTTGTCGAATGTTGAGCTAATCCACGAACACACAGGAGCTCAGTGGAGGGCATGCGAGGCAGATGGACCTTGATCCTCCCCCCTGGGCCCCTTCTGCACTCACACAGTGAGCCTTCCCTGAGGCAGCTCCTCCAGGGACAGACCTACAGCCTGGCCTGGGCCCTCAGAGGGAGCACTCTGGCCAGGCTGAGCCCTCTCTGGGCCAGCCAAGCCCATGCCTTGCCTCAGTGGAGCCCTCTGAGTCTGAGCCCAAGACATGCAGGGGAGGAAGTACAGAGCCCACGTGATCTGAAGAAGGGCCAGACGAGACATGGAGAACAGGATCCCACACCATCTACTCACAAGAGCCTTGGTTCTTGCTCAGGAGGACAGGATAGAGGCCTGTGTCTGCCACTCCTAGGAGGCAGGGGTGAGGCCAGCTGTGGGTGTACATGAGTGCATGACCCTGGTTGTATGGCTGTGCCCACATCTATAATGTGTATGGGGGTGTGTGGTGGTGAGAGGTGAAAGTGTCAGTGCCCTGTGTCCTTGGTGGCCCATGACACTTGTCCCTGTGCTCTCCCTTATGGTGTTTAATTCTTTACTAGAAACACTCTGGAGTCAGGAAACTCATTGTCCCTCTTTTACAGCTTAATGATGGCTAATACTTGCTGAGAGATTCACTGGGCCCTCACCACAGCCCTCTGAGATTGGTGCATTAGAATCCTCGTTTTACAGGTGAGATGAGGACACTGAGGCCCTGAAGGGCTATTAACTTGTCCAAGGTCAGCTGGCGAGCCAGGTGCAAAATCAGGTTGTCTGGTTCCAGAGCATATGTACCCATCCACCAGGGACACTGCCTCTCCCATGAAACAGGGACACACACAGAGGCCAAGAGCCTTGTCTGGGTTCACACTGAGAGAGAAACAGACCAGAGGCCTCCAGGACTGCCATTTCTCCACAGACACACAGCCCCTGTTTTCTGCTGCAGAGGGGCTTGTCTCTGGGAGAGGTGTGGGTGCCCCAACTGCAGCACCTCAGGCATGCACTGGCTTGTCATGCTCAGATGGAAGGAAAGGATCATGTTTTCAGCTGTTCCACATGCCAGGCACTGTTCTGTGGCAAGACCTTGTGATCTTGACTAACTGCCTAAGGAGATAAGATCAGTCCCCCATTTTTTAGATGTGAACATTACAGTAGAATGACAGGTCCTCATTCACAGAGCTCTGGGACCTGAACTCAAATCTGCTAAGTCCCAGTCTTCTCTACACCACAGCTGCCTTCTTGATATTGATCTTCTCTCCTTTTGTTTTTTTAATATTGATCTTGTCTCCTTTTTTTATATTGATCATCTCTCCTTTTTTTTCTATGTTGATCTTCTCTTTGTCCAGAGAGGAGGGGAGAAAGGGAGGAAGGGATGGAGGAGAGAGAGAGAGAGAGAAGAGAACTTCCAGTTACAAATGAATCTAAGTCATGATCCAAATCTTCCACCATAAGCTGAATAAAACTCTTAAATTTCAACAGGATTGGCCATCTTGTTGAAAGAGGTGGACTTGTGTGCACATGCAGGGAGGTTGGGTAGCTGACCTAAAGGAGATGGCATGAAAGCATTGGTCCTCTGAACCAATATTTATTTCTAAATGTTGCCTCATTTACAAAGAAGCAGAGCAAACAAAGGGCCTCTGTCTGCTTGAACCCGTCCCTCCTCCCCCTCTCCCTCAGTGCTCTCTGCCCAACACCAAGGCTTCTCCTCTGAAAGACCTGCCTGTGGTCATTGGGAAGGTGGGATCAGGTAGCCTGAGAACTACACTCGTAGACTCCTTATCCTGCAGACCTGCCAGCTCAGGGATGTGTGGCGTGATAGTTGGTAACAAAAAGCAGAGTCTTTGTAGGAAAATGCCAGGTAATTTGTAATGTCATACACCACCACCTCTGTCTCCCTCTTAGTTTTACCCCTCAGAAGTCCCTGAACAATGGATGGTTCTTGGGTTTCTATTCTTTCCCCAGGGGAGCTCATAAAAATATCCTTTTTATGAAGAATAGTCCAGGACCAGATAGCTTCACAGATGAATTCTACCAAACACTAAAGAAGAATTCTTCTTCTTACACACACTCTTCCAGGTAACAGAAAAAGAAGGAACACTCCTTGACTAAATTTTTAAGGCAAGTACAGCAAAAACCAAAAACTGTCAAGGATATCATGAGAAAGATACAAAAAATTCTTTTTATGAATATAGATGCAAAAATCCTAAGCAATATATTAGCAAATTGAATCCAGCAACATCTAAGAGGGATACTAAATCATTACCAAGTTGAGTTTATTCCAGGAATGCAAGTTATCTTTAAAAAAAAAAACAACAATCAGTGTAATTGATCACATTAACAGAATAAAGGAGAAAAGTTATATGACCATCAGTGGGTAGAGGAACAGCATTTGGTAAAATCCAACAACCATTCATTTTAAAACCCTCTTAGCAAACTTATTCTAGGAAGTTTGCTTAATCTGATAAAGAGTATGTACATGTGTGTGTGAAATATACATAAAAGAAATATATATGTAAATATACATAAGAAATGTATATGTGAAACCATCATATTCAGTGGTGAAATGGTGAATGAAAGTTTTCCCTTTGAGATCAAGGAAAAGATCAGAAGGTCTATTATTATCATTTCTATTCAACATTTTTACTTGCAGCCCTACCTGCTACAAGTCTGGTAGGTATACCTGCAAGTCTGCTCAGGTATGAAAAAGATATAATATATAAAAGGATGGAAAAGGAAAAAATAAAACTCTTATTTTCACTAATGATATGATTGAAAATGTATAAAATTCTAAAAAAAACTAGATTAAGTATTAGAAAAATAAATGTTAGGCAGTGTTGCTGGATACAAGATAAATTTACAAAAATCAATTATATTTCTAGATTAAAAATTTTTTTAATGAAAATGCTATTTAAAGTAGTATAAGAATCACAAATGTCCAGGAATAAGTCTATCAAAAGATGTCTAAAATTTTTACACACCAAACTGTAAAATATTGATGAGAAATATTAAAGAAACTTTAAGTTAATGAAAGGCTATACACAGAAAATGGAGTGGTGACTCAATATTATAAAGATGTTAGTTCTCCTCAAATTATAATATATAGGTTCAATGAACTCCCAATCTAACTCCTAATAAGTTTTTAATATTTTTTAGTGGGAATTGACAATATAATTCTAAAGTTTATAAGGAAATGCAAAAGACCTTAAATAGACATTTGTTTGGTTGTGTAAGTTGTAGCATTCCAAGATTAGAACAAAATGCATTTGATTTTTCTAAACTTTTCTGCCTAACTCTAAGTACTGACATCTGAAATATAATTGTCATGTCTATCCAATTCAGGTGTTCATTATCAATAAAATTACCTAAGTGCTTTCCATAACTTGATATTGGACTAGTACTATGAATAAAAATTATATACAGTCCACTAAATAAGTATTTGTAGACATACATCCACCACAGTTGGTATATAATTTAGTTCTTATGTTTATTCCAATTCTTTAACATTAAAAAACAAATTAAACTCTTCACTAGCTGTGGTTTAAGGTCTATTTCAGATTCCTCTTCTCTTCCAGATTCCTCTTCTCGTCCTCCTCCTTCTTTTACATAGATATATGAAATTTTCAAATATACACATAAGTAGAGAAAATGATGTAATACACTCCCATGTACACCTTACCCAACTTCATCAATTGTCAACATTTTGTCAATATTATTTCATCCATCCTTCCACTTCCCCATTTTTTTCTGGAATAACAGACAGTGCATTACTTCACCCACAAAAGTGTGCATCTCTAACAGCTAAGGAATTTTTAATATATAACCATAATGCATTTATCACACCTGTCAAAAATGAACAATTATTCCATATTATTATCTAATTCCCAGTTAATATGCCAGTTTACCTGGTTGTCAAAAAATTTTATTACCTTGTTCAAATTAGAACCTAAAACAAGATCCAGACATTGAATTGGTTATATATCTTAAATCTCTTCCACTCTTTTTTTTTTACCCTTTATGCTATTTACTTGTTGAAGAAACTGCATCATTTGCCCTTTGGAATTTCCAACATTCTGGATTTGGCTGGTGTGATTTAACATGTTATTTTGCATTTAACAGCATTTTACAGAAAGTCCCTCAATTTGGGTCTGTCTGAAATTGCTTCATGATTTGATTCAGGGTGTGCATTTTTGACAGTAACATCACAGAAGTGAGGCTGGGTTCTCAGAGTATTGCATTAGAAGGAACACAATAGTAATTTGTCCCATTATCACTTCTGTTACCTTTATTTGTTTGGTTAAGGTGGTGTCTGACAGGTTTCTACACTGTAAATTTTCCTTTGTAATTAATGAGTAGTCTGTGGGGAGACACTTTGAGACTACTTAATATTTTGTTCCTCATTAGACTTTCATCCTCCAGTTTTAGCATCCATTGATGATTCTTGCCTGAATCATTATTACTATATTGGTTGCCAAATAGTGATTTTTCTGATTATATCATTCCTTGTGCATTTATCAATTGCCATTCTAAAATAGACAAGTACTTCTCTTTCTCCATTTATTTATTGATTTCCTTTTATTTGTTTTTATCAGCATGGGCTTGGGGGTTTCTTTTATATTCAGTGGGTTATAATACTTTACTATTATTCTTTTTTTCCATTTTTTATTGTGGTAAAAAACACATAACATGAAATTTATCATCTTAGCCATTTTAAAGTATACAGTTCAGTGATATTAAGTACATTCATATTGCTGTGTAAATTGTCACCACCATCCATCTCCAGAACTCTTTTCATCTTGCAAAATTGAAACTCTACACCCAGTAAACAATAATTCCTCATTTTCCCTTACCCCCAGCCCCTGGCAACCACTTCTCTACTTTCTATCTCTATGATTTTGACTACACTAAGTGCTTCATTTAAGTGGAATCATACACTATTTGCCTTTTGTGATGTCTTACTTCACTTACCATAATATCCTCGTTTCATCCATGTTGTAGCACATGTCAATAATTTCCTTCTTTTTTAAGGCTGAATAATATTCCATTGTATGTACATACCATATTTGATTATCCATTCATCTAGCAATGGGCACTTGGGTTGCTTCCACATTTTAGCTCTTGCAAATAATACTTCTATAAACCATGGGTGTATAAATATCTCTATGAGACCCTGCTTTCAATTCTTTTGGGTATATACTAAGAAGTGAATTTCTGGATCATATGGTAACTCTACATCTAATTTTTTTTGAGAAATCTCCATACTGTTTTCCACAATGGCTGTACATTCCCACCAACAGGGTTTTAATTAATCCACATCCTCACCAACACTTACTAGTTTCTGGTTTTTAGTAGCCATTCCAATGAGTATGTGGTATCTTAATGTAGATTTAATTTGCATTTCTCTAATGATTAGTGATGTTGAGCATCTTTTCATGTGCCTATTTACCATTCATATAATTTCTTTTCAAAAAAATTCAAGTTCTTTTCCCATTTTTGAATTCATTGTTTGTTTTTCTCTTGTTGAGTTTTAGGAATTTTCTATATATTCTAGATATTAATCTCTTAGCAGATATCTAATATGGAAATGTTTTCTCCCATTCTGTGGGTTACCTTTCACTGTTCATAATATCTTTTGATGCACAAAAGTTTTAATTTTCATAAACTTCAATCTGTCTATTTTTGTTTTTGTTGCCTGTGCCTTGATGTCACATCCAAGAAATCACTGCCAAATCCAATGTCATCAAGCTTCTTCCCTATGTTTTCTTCTAAGAGTTTTATACTTTTAGGTCTTAAGTCTAGGTCTTTAAATAATGTTGAGTTAATTTTTTTATGGTATTAGGTGAGCGTCCAACTTCATTCTTTTCCATGTGTATACCCAGTTTTCTTAGCACAATTTGTCAAAAAGACTATCCTTTCACCTACTGAATGATTTGAACCCCTTTGTGGATATATGTCAGTGATTATTTATGGGCTTTCTATTCTATTCCTTTGATCTATGTGTCTGTCTTTATGCCAGCACCATACTCTTTTGAAATCTGTAACATATAATGTTATGTTTGTTGGTATGTTTTGAAATCAGGAAATGTCAGTCCTCCAGCTTTGTTCTTATTCAAAAGTGTTTTGGCTATTCAGGATCACTTGAGATTCCATATGAATTTTAGGACTTTTTCCTATTTCTGAGAAAAAAAAAAAGTCATTGGGGTTTTGATAGGAATTGCATTTAATCTGTAGATTATTTGGGGTAGTATTGACATCATAACAACGTTAAGTTTTCTAATCAATAAACTTGGAAGGTCTTTACATTTATGTCTTCTTTAACTTCTTTTAGCAATGTTTTGTAGTTTTCACTGTACAAAACTTTTACCTCTTTTGTTAAGATAATTCCTAAGCATCTTTTTGAAGCTATCATGAATGGAATTGTCTTCTTAAATTCCTTTTTGGGTTGTTCATTGTCAGTATATAGAAAAGCAACTGGTTTTTGTGGATTGATTATGTGTCTTGTTACTTTGTTGAATTTGTTAATTTTTTCTTTTTTTGGTGGAATCATTAGGGTTTTCTACATCTAAGATCAGATCATCTGCAAACAGAAAAAATTCTACTTTTTCCTTTCCACTTGGATGAGTTTATTTTTATTTCTTGCCTAATTGTTCTGGGTGGAACTTTCACTACTGTGTTGAACAAAAGTGGTAAAAGTGAGTATCCTTGCCTTGTTCCTGATCTTAGAGGAAAAGCTTTCAGTCTTTCACCATTGAGTATGATTTATGCTGCGGGTTTTTCCATGTATGGATTTTATTATGCTGAGGTAGTTTCCTTCTATTCCTAGTTTGTTGAGTGATTTTTTTCAATGAAAGACTTGAATTTTGTCAAACTCTTTTTCTGCCTCAATTTAGATGGTCACATGGAGTTTTTCCTTCATCCTGTTAATGTGATGTATTACATTGATTGATTTTCATATGTAGAACTATCCTTGCATCCCAGAAATAAATTCCATTTGGTCATTGTGTATAATCCTTTCAATATGCTGCTGAATTCATTTTGCTAGTATTTTGTTGAGGATTTAAAAATCAGTCTTCATAGTGATATTCGTCTATAGTTTTCCTGTAGTGATCTTGTCTGGCTTTAGTATCAGGGT